>NC_092339.1:90303750-90677500 GCF_046630445.1 Rutidosis leptorrhynchoides | reverse complement strand
AATGCACAGCGGAAGATTTCTTTAACACCTGAGAATAAACATGCTTTAAAGTATCAACCAAAAGGTTGGTGAGTTCATTAGTTTATCATAATCATTCATTTTCATTATTTTAATAGACCACAAGAATTTCATTTCCAGTTCTCATAAATATACGTCCCATGCATAGAGACAAAAATCATTCATATGGATTGAACACCTGGTAACCGACATTAACAAGATGCATATAAGAATATCCCCTATCATTCCGGGAAATCCTTCGGACATGATAAAAACAACATCGAAGTACTAAAGCATCCGGTACTTTGGATGGGGTTCGTTAGGCCCAATAGATCTATCTTTAGGATTCGCGTCAATTAGGCATGCACTAATTCTCAAAATTAGTGATGTTCCCTAATTCTTAGGCTACCAAGCAAAAAGGGGCATATTCGGCTTCGATCATTCAACTATAGAATGTAGTTTCGATTACTTGTGTCTATTTCGTAAAACATTTATAAAAGCAGTGCATGTATTCTCAGCCCCAAAAATATATATTGCAAAAGCATTTAAAAAGGGAGCAAATGAAACTCACCTATTGTATTTCGTAGTAAAAATACATATAATGTCATTGAACAAGTGCAAGGTTGGCCTTGGATTCACGAGCCTAAATTAATTATATATATTTATATGTTGGTCAATATTTGTCTAACAATTTAAGTCAAGTCATAGTGTACCATAATCCTAATGCTCGAGTCTAAGATGCAAAAGTCAACAAAAGTCAATTTGACTCAAAATGATTTCCAAAATTTATACATGATTATTATATAGTTTAAATATCGTCGTTTTATATTTTAAAATATTTTTAAAAGATGTACAAGAGTAAATAATATAATTCATTTATTAATAAATAAAACTTTATATAAAAATATACTTTTATATATATATTAAGTAATAAATTTATAAAGTTCATTTAATATCATAAAAATATTACAATAGGTTTTATTAAGGTAATTGTATTACATAATTATTTGATAAAATAACATTGATAATAACAACAAGTAAAAGTTGTATTATTTTGTAATAATAATAATTATTATTCTATTAATAAAAATATCAATATTTATATATATATTTTTTTAACCAAAAATGATATTATGGTAAAATGATAATCCTAATTATGATAGCTTTAATATTTACGATACATTTTAATATTAACTTTAAAATAATAATTTAAAAATGATAATAATAATGATATTTTATAATAACAATGACATTTCTATTATAAATGATATTTTTAGTAAAAATATTAATAATACTTTTAATAAAATGATAATAATAAGAACGATAATTTTTATCTAAATCAATATCTTACAATATTTTAATTTCATCATGATACTCATACTCATTATTTCCTAATTTATTCGTTTAATAGTTTTTAATCATCTTTTATATTGTTTTAGTGTTAATGATAATAATTATAATAACTAGGTGTTACTAATATTAGTTCTAATTATAATAATACTAAAAATAATAAATATTACAATAATATTAATACTAATAACTATTTAATGATAATAATAATACAACTTTAACGATAGTAATAATAATAAAATAACAATTTTTAATGATAATACTTCGTAATGATAATAATAGTAATAATAATAATAATAATAATAATTAGATAAAAATTATAAAAACGATAATAACGACGATAATAATAATCATTTTTAATAATAATACAAAGATTCAAATTGACTATAACTTCTAATCCATTTATCGAAACCATTCGATATCTAAATGAAAAGTTCTTAGTTTTTCGCTAGCTTTCCAACGACATGCATATCTTATACCTTATCTCAACCGCATATGTAAATAATTCAAGATTCAACATATCCTATCTCATGGAAATCTCAAAAGTACAAGCATGCATAATCCTAAATACTCGAGCGCTAGTCAAGGATACACTATTAATATATAAAAGTTAAGTTATGAGTGCTCACGTATCAATATTGAGATTCAATATTGCAGGAAAGGTACGTAGACGCAGCAGAGATGACAAACACTAAATTGACCTTACGAGCATAGTCATGAACCATACCCATCACCTCCATAGCTATAACCCATAATTTCCTTAACCCTATCCTACTCGAAAACCAGTTTTTGAGAACTCGTTTTAGACCACCCGAGCAGCACTCCGTCGTAGTATTTTATGTGTAAATAATATTAATACTAACACTAGTATTACAAATAATATTATTAAGATTAATAATAATAATAATCTTAATAATAATAATAATTATATACAATATATGTATGTGTGTAATGAGGTAGAGAGGGATAGATAGACTGAATCATTTCGTGCGTTTTATACATCTCACCAAACCAACCATCCTATGCCTCCGTGATTTGTGGTCTCCAACTTTTACATTTCATATGAATAAAAAAATAAAAAAATGTGGAATGTGCCTCCGTGATTTGTGGTATTCTTTTACATATCATATGAATTTAAAAATAAAAAAAAATAAAAACGTGGAAAGTTGCATAGTTTATGTATTATTTAATATAATATATTTAATTTATATAATTACTTATATATTATATTATATTTATATTTATGGTAAAAATGTAATTTTTACTCAAATGACTCGTATATCATCACTCGACTCATGTACCACTTTCGATTTTTCGAGCGCACTTTCGTACGTTTAGAAAACTAGCCTTTTACGTTACGCGACGTGTACCCTTAATAATAATTTGACTTATTCATCAATAATTTACCTTATAGAAAATGTAACTTATAAAATTTGAGCGTTGTGGTCATTTGCTTCTATAAATCAGTGACTCGTTGTTTATCAAAATATATTATTTTAAATTAGGACGTTTTATGACTAAGTTAAAATATATATATATATATATATATATATATATATATATATATATATATATATATATATATTCTTATTTAGAATTGTAAATTTGTACATAATATATATGTTTGAAATATTTATCTAATGATATAATATTTAGTCTTTCAAAACCAATTACATTTCAAAGTTCGTTTTATATAATTTAACTCGTTTTAAATAATAGTAGTTATTTTACCGAATAATGTTTTTAATATAAAAACTAAATAGTTAATTTATCAAGGGACACGAGTTTATCAAAGTAAGGTACACTTTTGAAATTTAAACGGAAATGATTACTAACTTTTGACTAACTCTCGTTAATGACACTTTTGTAAATCACTTTTACCAATTATTCCGGATACCGTTAAAAAGGAAAGGTTTCCTAAATCAAAGTAGACCTCCTAACAGAGACTCGTAGCCATAATTCAATGTATCTAATAATTCAATCCGTCGATTTTAAATATATTTTAAAATAACAACGTTCATGTAAAGTATTATACGTCTAATACTTGTTAACGTTTTATACGTATATACATATATAATCATATCCATTCCTATAATGGTTCGTGAATCTTTTGAATTTGGTCGAGGTTAAATGAATGTATGAACACAGTTTAAAATTCTTGAGATTCAATTTACAAACTTTGCTTATCGTGTCGGGAATATATAAAGATTAAAGTTTAAATTTGGTCGGAAATTTCCGGGTTGCCACAGTACCTACCCGTTAAAGAAATTTAGTCCCGAAATTTGAGTAGAAAGGTTGTGAATGATAATAAGTATGTTTTCATGATGCATACGGGCTGAAAAATTAGAGTTTTATCATCAGCGAATAATTTGGATAAACAATCCATTTATATGAAGAGTACGAATGAAGATAACATAGAAGAGTGAAATGAGTAAGTGTAGATTCATCTTATCATTTGACGTAGATATGTTTGATTTACAGATTTCAAGGGATTTGAAGAAAATCTTCGTAATAAGATTTGATTCTCCGGTAAACAAGGGAACTAGGATCCGCTTTAAATGCGATCGTCCATTTTAATTGTTCTGTCGGAGATTCTCTTATAAATTCACCTCCTTCATTTCCTTACAACTCACACCTTCCGTTGATGCATTTTATGCAAGTCCCTAGACATCTACCCACGTCCATTGCAGGTACAACAGTTTACAGGCCACCATGATTGTTCGTTATTATCCTATCCGTGTTTGTATGTGGTTACAGGAACTGCAGGAACGAGATTTGGATGTTTGACTATGTTAGACTTAGTCAGACGTACGAGTGAAGCCTTACTAGTACGGCTGACAGGCTCATACGCACGGTTGATGCTGAGCTAAGTCACAATTACAACCAAAATGAGAAGACACGAGTGAGTGATCACCCGTACGGCTGATGAAGCCAACTCATACGTGTGATGGATGCATCGTACGGGTGAGTCAACAGCAGGGGTATATAAAGTCTTATGTTCTTCATTTAATTTAAGCCTCTCATTTGTTACACACACTCAGATCTGGTGAGCTCCTCCGATTCTCTCTCAGTCCAAATCACCCAGGTGGTGAATAATAGCTCTAGGTGTTGATCTTATCACACTTGATTTAGTTGTGGTTTGACTAATTTAATCCAAAAAAACTTAGCCTATTCACTAGAGGGTTTGATTCACTTATTCCGCCATTGTGTGAGTTAAATCTGTTGATTTCTAAGTTCCTAGTCATGTTTCATCACCTTCTATTCTTTCCCCCTCAACTCATATTTTTAAAGTATTCATCAATATGTTCCATCCAGTTCTGATTCTCGATATACTTCTAACTTTCATATCGGTCATTCTTCTTTTTCATCTACCGCCGGAAGAATCTATTTACTTCTACTATACTCTTGAGTTTATAGTGTTTCTAGTTCTCCCGTGTCTTTATATTGCTATATGCATCGATATATATGGTTTATAATTTCTGGTTTGTCATTGGGCTTTATATCTTCCCTTATATTTCAAAGTCTCTGCTTCTGTCTTCTATAATCATTGTCATTCACAGTTAATGCTCTCTTTTATTTGCTGCAATTTATACCCCAATTTCTATTTCGGAGTTTTGTCCTTTCGTTTCTTCTTCTTGCGATTAAGCACCGCTTGTAATGGTCCAGAATTCACAGATATGAATTTCGGAATGAACATTGTTAATGTTCTAGGAAGGAAATTGTGATGGCATGATCTTGACTTGTCAAATTACCAGAATACCTTGGAAAAGGCCGAATCATCAAGAAATATTTTCTTGATATTTTAGAGGTTAAATAGAATACAAGAGTCGTATAACATGGCACATGATGATGTTATGATCTGTGAATCATCACGTTCCATTTAGAAACTCATCATGACTTACTGTAATATAATCACGTTGATAAAGTGTCATTATATTATACTAATTCATGCTTCAGCTCCCAACACTACTTCAAAATATTCCTATTTTAAACTTGAATGTTTCAGAATTTAGAAACTAAAATAGTTTCTTTTATGATGTAATACAGATAGCGCGAAGAGGTAAATGATTTCAAATAAGAATAATTAAGAAAATATCTTCAGAAATATGGAGGATATTTATAATGAAAGATATGATGATAGCTTAGGATTTCTAATATCAGAGGATGGTGAAGAATATTGTCCGCAAGGGTTTAGAGTCAGGAGCAAGGTATTCGATAATGACTTCAGCAGATACTGAATCATTTGGATCCTTTGAAGGCAGGTTTAGCCTTTGTGATTTGTCCACAGCCTCCTTCATACTTTGCTCAATCCGTTTTCCAGTTCTAACTCTTTTCTTTTTCTGAGCTCTGCCAACACACTACTCTTTATTATCAAACTTTTTACTGTTAAGGTCGTCTTATAGTTTTTTTTTTGCTGCTTCCTCAACAATTTCTAGAACTATTCCACAGTTTAGGGTGTTTTTCAGAAACTTCACATTCAAGTATGTAAGTCCAGGAGATAGACGTTATATATACACATATAACTGTTGGCATGGACTTGTTGCAAGATTTCAAAATACTGATTGCTAATTCCCAATGATTCGTATGGCAATTCTCGTTACAAGATGCGAATGAGTAAATGATGGGGTTTTGATAAATATAATGATTTTTCGAAAAATCTCAGATCATTACGGTTGCTGATAAATTTACAGCTAATGTGGTGAGATATGAAAGGTTCTCTGGTAACAATGGTGAAAGGGCAACATATTTATCAAGATTATGATATGGCTACTCCGAATGAAAAATCGAAGTTGTCTTGCTGGAGCTGTGATAGAATTTGCTACTTTGAAAAAGGAATTGCAAAGTTATTTTTGCTAATAAATGCCAAAGGATCTGACACAGATATGTGTTGAATTATGACTTTGGTTTTGAGAGCTTTTTAAGTACATAACTGTGGGTAATATGTGGTTGGATCATCATCTCGATTGCTCATTAATTGAAGTGTCTTCAGAAATTTTTGAAGGGTTTGAACACAGATTGTAATCGTTAATATACATTTGATGTTCTAACACCGTTTTGAAGTCAAAGTATAGCTTCGAAAGATGTAGGAATCAAAAAGTGATGGTACCGGTTATATCTCGAATTGAATTCTGAGGTTTGAAAATCAAAATATGTAATTGGGTTTGAATGAGTATGGTTGTTTTGATTTTTATGAAAGAATGTATATTATTGTAAAAGTAAGAAGTATAGTTGATAATTTGTTTAATCTGATTCGAAGAATGTAACATATTATTTGTGAATATATATATATATATATATATATATATATATATATATATATATATATATATATATATATATATATATATATATCTCGGGTATTACCTACCCGTTAAAAAAATTTCACAATTAATATTTTGTATATATATATATATATATATATATATATATATATATATATATATATATATATATATATATATATATATATATATATATATCTCGGGTATTACCTACCCGTTAAAAAAATTTCACAATTAATATTTTGTACAAAAGAATTTTATTACAGTCTTTATGAAAATATATATGTATATATTCTCTTCAGATGTAACATAGATTTTATGAGTTAATATTAAAATAAAATCATTTGATTTATGATTGAAACTAGAATTGAGAAATCCCTAAAACTTTAGAAATCACATAAGTATTTCTTCAATGATATTGAAATTATGAATCAATACTTTGTTATTTGTTAAGGCGTGATGTTGGTTTTTGTTAAATTCTTATGAACTTCGCAAAGTACGAATGATGTTATCTGAAAAGTTTCGGGCACATCGATGATGAAAGTGTAAAATCAAATATATACTTGATTTATTATGAATTGGAATTTGTTGAATTGAGACAGAGATTGTAGTTAACGATGGTTAAGTTGTGGCCGAAGGACGTACATTATTGAATATTTGTAATATGAATTAACCGAGTAATTAAGATTCACACACAATAGCTTAGCACGGAAAGATTTTTTTTTTATTTCAAAATATATATAAAATATACATATAATTTCTTCAGAAGGAATGAGTTAATTCTTCATAACTCGTTGATACAATATACACGTTATTGATTCGTAATGATGTCTACGGTGATTCTTGAACTGACGGAGTTTGTGATGTTATAGGTGTTGT
Source organism: Rutidosis leptorrhynchoides (assembly GCF_046630445.1). Taxonomy (NCBI): domain Eukaryota; kingdom Viridiplantae; phylum Streptophyta; class Magnoliopsida; order Asterales; family Asteraceae; genus Rutidosis; species Rutidosis leptorrhynchoides. Next base: position 90,669,992 of record NC_092339.1, on the reverse strand, counting down.
TGATTCTGATGTTGACTGTACTGACGATGCTGGTGACGTTGACGGTACTGTTGATGTTGTTGGTAAAATAAGTTTAACTTGTTAATCACACACCATTTTTGTCAGAGTTTCTACTCTTCCTTCTATCATTTTAGTTCGATTAACTGATTTATGGTTAGGGCTAGATTAGATAATCTCTAAGACTTTAGAGATTATATAATCGCCGCTGAATGTTTCTCCAATGAAGTTATGAATTAATACTTCTTCAGTTATTGTTGTTGGTACTCCTTGGTATCTATAGTGCGTATGACGTTGATGCTCGTGGGATAGATTGTGAAGTTGAGGTTTACGACGCGGTTGTGGTTGGAGGTGGTAATGGTACTGTTGGCGTTGATGACGGTGGTACTGGTTATGCTGCTGGTGCTGCTGCTGGTGTTTGTAATCTTTGCACCATATTCTCCAAAGCCACTACCCGAGCGCGAAGCTCGTTGACTTTTTCTATTACACCGGGGTGATTGTTGGTTCGTGTGACGCCCCGTACAAAACCATCGTGTACGATTCGTCATCAACAGGATCATTACATGGTCAAACACTATATGCTGTTTGAAAACCGATTTGCATTCATAAAAGATAATGTTTTTACAAAAGATAGCGTGCATCCTATGAATAGGAGCATAAACATAATTATTTGACCCTAAGGTCGTTACAAAGCCATAGTTTGAAATTAACATAAACTACGAATGCAAAAGAAAGGTTCCATGAATGAGACATCTCTAGTAATGCAGCGGATAACTAATACAGCAGGTCCTTAACAGCAATTCAATAACAGCATGACATCAAGTCTAACAGTGGAAACAATAGACCTCTAGGCACCTGAGAAATACACGCTTAAAAGTCAACACGAATGTTGGTGAGCTATAGTTTAAGTTGTAATAGTAACGTAAGATAGGCCACGAGATTTCAGTGCTGCAACAGCGTATCAAAACAGTATGAAAAGTATATGTATAACCGTGGGCACCCGGTAACTAGACTTAACGTTTATAACCCCCTGAAAGTACACTTGGCGAGTGTGTATGTTCACGAAGTATTAAACACCCGTTAAATGCTAGCGCGACTAGCCCGAGTGGGGATGTCAAACCCTATGGATCCATATCTAAAATTCGCGTTCACCGGTTCAAAAACCAATGACTAAACGTTACCGTGCTAAAGGGAATATTTATGCCGTTGTATAACCCACACACATATAAAGTTTAAGTACTCGTGCCTAACATGTAAAATGTAAAAATCGCATGTATTCTCAGTCCCAAAAATAGTAAAAGTGGTAAAAAGGGATGCTATAACTCACAGTGATAAAAGCGGTAAAGTCGGTAATGAAAGTACGCAAGTAGTAAGTCGGTCCGAAAGGTCGTCAACCTAAATCAAAAGTTACTAGGTCAATAGGTTGTCTTTATAAATTCTAATAGTGCATAAAATAAGTTTAAGTGTCATCATCATCATCGTTCATCATCATAAAAGCTAAGTAAGTTTGTTAGGAATAGAGATCGAAAAAATAGGCTGACTTCGGTCAGCTGCTACGACCTCTACGTAAATCAAAAAGACGCTTAGTCAGTGGCTATGGCTCCGTATATGAGTCCCCTATCCACTGACCAATTTGCAGAACCTAACTCGTCTTCGTTTGACCGTGGCGATGGTTTAAGTGCGAGTAGGTCAGAAATTTCAGCACAACATTAATAGGGTGTAGTGACTATCGGAGGGCCATAAATCCTAAACCGTAACTCGGATTAAGACGAGGCCTAAACGGAAAATCATCTACTCGAACCGAAATAACTGAAAATAAACTTTCCAGTAGCCTAGGTGGTATGATCAGATACGAAAATCAGTGGACAAGTGCTCCGGTGGGTTTCTTGGTGCTTGATGCTCATCACGGTTCTCATCCTTGATGCTTGTAGCTTCAAGTGTACAACTCGTTGATGGTTTAGAATCACTTTTGACCAAGATTCACCATCAATACACAATATGTTAAGACCAAGTAAGAACATAACTCATTCATGAGTCTTAGATGGATGATGAACCAAGGTTACATCATATCCTTAGTCTTAACACAATTTCAATTCACAATAACAACTAAAGCTACAAACTTTACATTAATTCAACAAGTATAAGCACAATCTAAGTCAAATGTGGTGATGGAACCCTAAGCTAGAGAGCTTGGATCCATTTCACACAAGTTACAAGGTTACAAAGCTAGAAAGCTTGAACCTTTAAGTGTTCTTGAAGATCTTGAAGCATAAAGCTTGGATCTTGAAGATACATGATGATTACAAGCAAAAGTTTGAATCTTTTTCACAAAACAACATGATCAAAGCAAAAAGAACTTAGATCTAACAAAAAGATATGAAGATTCAAGCTAGAAAGCTTGCATCTTGTTTGTTCTTGAAGATCTTAAAGCATAAAGCTTGGATCTTAAAGATGCATGAAGATTACAAATAAAAGTTTGAATCTTTATCATAAAATAACAAGATTAAAGTAAAAGAAAGATGAATTTACAAAGTTGGTGAAGATTCAAAGCTAGAAAGCTTGAATCTTCAATGTTCTTGAAGGATTCATGCTTGAATCAACAAGATATAAGCAAGATCAAAGCTACAAGGAACTTGATCTCCTTAAGAATGATGATGAAGGTCAAGAAAATGATGAAGAAAAGAAGAAGAAAAAGAAAACTTACAAGTAAGAAAAGAAAGAAAGAACAAGTGTGTGAAAAACCAAAATGATCAAGTGTTGGAATGAGAGGCAAATGGCTAGTATTTATAAGCAAATAAAATGACATGGATTGGTGACATGGCACCAATGGTGCCGTGATTTTGAGGGAGGGGGAGGGGGAGACAAAACTTGCTTTTTGGCTAATGGTGTCTAAAGTGTGTCCTTATGCTAGAATCCCATGTGACAAAGTTGATAATCCTTATCCATTATGCTAGTATGACTCACTGATTATTTATTTATTTATTTATTTATTTATTTATTATTATGGGCTACTAGTAATAATACTTGGGCTAATTAATTTGGTCACTAGCTAGAGTAGGGTGGGCTTGAGCCCAACAAGGTAGAAAGTCCAACAAGACTAACTATTGGGCTTTAGCAATTAAATAAATAAAATTAAGCATCCAAAGGCCCAAGTAATTATTATAAAGTAATAATTAATATTTCGCAGTCCAAAAGTTCCAGTTCCGACAAAAGTCAAACGTGCGCGCAGTCCGCGGTTTATTCGTAATGGCAAGTAACACTAATGGTTATAAAGTATCCAATGGACAAGTTAAGCATTCCACATACACCAAGGCATGTTTTAGGGTGAATATGAATATAAAATACGTGTGCCAAGGTTCCGGAGTAATAAAGTAACACAGTACGCACAAATACGCAGTTTTGCTAAAATACAAGGCACAAAAGCAAGTCGAAAAAGTCGGGTCGTTACATTACCCACCTGTTAATGGAAATTTCATCCTGAAATTTAAGCTGAGGCAGGTGATGGAGTCGGGAAAAGGTAAGGATACTTCTGCTTCATTTGATCCTCTCGCTCCCAGGTAAACTCAGGTCCACGCTTGGCATTCCATCGAACTCGAACAATTGGAATCTTATTGCGTTTCAAGGTTTTGACCTCACGGTCCATAATTTTGACAGGCTCTTCCACGAAGTGGAGTTTGTCATCAATCGTAAGTTCCTCCAGGGGTATGATAAGTTCCGGTAGAGCAAGACACTTTTTCAAATTTGATACATGGAAGGTAGGATGAACAGCACCCAACTGAGTCGGAAGATCCAAACGGTAAGCAACCGGTCCAACACGTTCCAAAATTTCAAAAGGACCAACATATCACGGGTTCAACTTTCCGCACTTTCCAAACCGAATTACACCTTTCCAAGGTGCGACCTTCAACATTACCTGGTCACCCACGTTGAATTCAAAGTCTTTACGTTTACGGTCAGCATAACTCTTTTGGCGATCACGGGCAGTCTTAAGTCTCACTTGAATCAGGGAAATCTTCTCCGAGGTTTCATGGACTATCTCAGGTCCGGTGATTTGTACTTCACCTAACTCAGCCCAAAAAATAGGAGAACGGCACTTGCGGCCATACAATGCTTCAAAAGGCGCGGCTTTAATACTCGAATGATAACTGTTATTGTAAGAGAATTCGGCTAGCGGCAGATGCCTTTCCCAAGACTTTCCAAAGTCAATAACACAGGTACGTAACATGTCCTCCAAAGTCTAAATCATTCGTTCGCTCTGACCGTCGGTCTGGGGGTGATACGCGGTGCTCATGTCGAGACGAGTTCCCAAGGCTTCTTGCAAGGAATGCCAGAATCTGGAAGCAAAACGGGGATCGCGATCTGAGATGATTGATAAGGGCACACCATGTCGAGATTCAACCTCTTTGATGTACAGTTGAGCAAGTCTCTCCATTGTATCTGTTTCTTTCATCGCTAGAAAATGAGCAGATTTGGTAAGACGGTCAACGATAACCCAGATTGTGTCGTATCCGCCCACCGTCTTTAGTAGCTTCGTGATGAAATCATTGTAATTGCTTCCCATTTCCATTGCGGGATTTCTGGTTGTTGAAGTAATCCAAATGGCCTCTGATGTTCAGCCTTAACCTTCGAACAAGTCAAACACCTTCCAACATAAGTTGCAACATCCTTCTTAAGATTTGGCCACCAATACTGTTCCTTAAGATCGTGGTACATTTTTTTGGCTCTTGGATGAATCGAATATCTCGACTTGTGGGCTTCATCAAGTATAAGGTTCCGTAGATCTCCATAACAAGGTACCCAAATTCTTCCGGCATAGCATCGGAGTCCAGATTCCCTAACCTCGAATTTAGAGACCAGGATGTTAAGGTATTCACGAGATATGTTCTCCTCCTTGAGAGCCTCTTCTTGGGCTACTCAGATCTGGCTATGGAGGTTCGAATGGATGGTGATGTTCAGAGCCCGAACACGAAGAGGTACCGTTCTCTCCTTTCGACTCAGAGCGTCGGCTACAACATTGGCCTTACCAGGATGGTAACGAAGTTCACAATTATAGTCGTTCAGCGTCTCAATCCATCGTCGTTGTCTCATGTTCAGCTGCTTCTGATCAAAGATGTGCTAGAGGCTTTTGTGATCGGTGAATATGGTACTCTTTGTTCCATAGAGATAGTGTCTCCACAGCTTCAATGCGAAGACAACGGCTCTAAGTTCGAGATCATGAGTAGTGTAGTTTCGCTCATGAATCTTCAGCTGACGAGATGTATAAGCAATGACCTTTGTTCTTTGCATCAATACACAACCAAAACACAACCAAAACCATTCTTCGAAGCATCGCAGTACACAACAAAGTCGTCACTGCCTTCGGGAAGAGATAAGATGGGTGCGGTAGTTAACTTCTTCTTCAGGGTTTGAAATGCTGCTTCTTGTTCGGTTTCCCAAACGAACTTCTTTCCTTTGTGAGTCAGTGCGGTCAAAGGACGCGAAATTAACAAAAAACCTTCAATAAACCTTCTGTAGTAACCGGCAAGACCTAGAAATTGGCGGATGTGAGTCGGAGTAGTGGGTGTCTCCCACTTGCTGATAGCTTCAATCTTGGCGGGGTCAACTTTGATACCTTGATCACTCATAATATGACCCAGAAATTGGACTTCCTTCAGCCAAAATTCACACTTGGAGAATTTGGCATAAAGCTGCTCTCGTCTTAAGAGTTCAAGCACTAACCGAAGATGTTGCTCATGTTCTTCTTCGCTCTTAGAGTAGATGAGGATATCATCTATGAAGACGATAACGAATTTATCCAGATAAGGCTTGCAGACACGATTCATGAGATCCATGAACACGGCAGGTGCGTTGGTTAATCCGAACGACATCACGAGAAACTCGTAAAGACCATAGCGGGTTCTAAACGCAGTCTTCATCACATCACTCTCTTTCACTCTCAACTGGTGATAACCGGATCGCAAATCGATCTTAGAGTAAATGCTTGATCCTTGCAGCTGATCAAAAAGATCGTCAATTCGGGGAAGAGGATATCGATTCTTGATCGTCAATTTATTGAGTTCGCGGTAGTCGATACACATGCGGAAAGATCCGTCCTTCTTCTTCACGAATAAAACAGGTGCGCCCCAAGGCGACGAGCTCGGTTGGATAAACCCTTGGTCGAGCAATTCCTGTAGTTGACTCTGCAATTCTTGCAGTTCTGAAGGTGCCAGACGAAAAGGCGCACGAGCTACGGGTGCAGCTCTCGGCACTAGATCGATCTGGAACTCCACGGCTCTCGGTGGCGGTAATCTAGGCAGTTCTTCCGGAAAGACGTTGGGGAATTCATTCACGATTTGCACATCACTCACACTCTTCTTTTCTGTTTCAAAAACCTTCACGTGTGCTAAAACAGCAAGACGTCCTTTCTTCATGATCTTCTGCGCTTTCATACAACTAATGAGGTTCAGTTTCGAACTACATCTCTCTCCATATATAACCAGTGGCTCACCATCTCCTTATGGTATACGAAGAGCTTTATCTCCACAGATAACATCGGCCCTTACTTTAGTCAACCAGTCCATGCCGACAATCACGTCAAAGCTTCCCAATTTGATGGGTATCAAGTCAATTTCGAAATCCACGCCAGCTATGTTAATAATAGCTCCTCAGCCAATTTGGTCAACTTTCTCAAGTTTCCCTTTGGCTACCTCAACTAGCATACTTTCTTTTAAAGGAACTAATGACCAATTTATCTTATCGCAAACGTGTCTACATACATAACTTCTATCGGCACCAGTATCAAATAGGACAGAAGCTAAAAGGTTGTTGATAGTGAATATACCTGTCACCAAGTCGGGGTTCTCGCGTGCATCCCTTGAATTAACATTAAAAGCTCTACCTCGCGGTGGTCAACCATCTTTTCAATTGTCGGGACACTCCTTCCTGAAGTGGCCCATCTTTCCGCATTCGTAGCACTTCTTTGGCCCGGTGGGGTTTGCCCTTGCATTCAAAGTAGTGACCTTACAATCCTTACCTATATGCCCAGACCGTTGGCACTTCTCACAAACAACATTACAATACCCAGTGTGGTGTTTGTAACACCTCTTGCATTGCGGTAGGGTACCTTTGTAGTTCAGGTTGGAGCTTGTGCCGGGGTTGGGGTTTCCACCGTTGTTGTGTCTCTTAGTGGGGGTTTGATCATAGGTCCTCCCCTTACTGTTATCCCACTTTCGCTTGTCACTACTACCCGCTTCAGACTTGGACTTTTCTGGTTCATCGATGAGAATCTGATTCATGAGTGTATGCGCCATGCACATTTCTTTGGGAACATTCGGTGGCTTGGACGAGGTGACATTACCCTTGATGGACTTAGGGAGTCCCCAAAAGTATCTCTCCATACGCTTGAATTCCGGGGTGACCATGGTAGGACACATAAGAGCTAACTCAAGAAACCTCCGATTGTAACCATCGAGATCGTTTCCAACAGCCTTCAATTGCATAAACTCCATTTCCATCTTTTGTATCTCAATTCTCAGACAATACTCATCAATCATAGCCGCTTTGAACTCCTCCCATGGCGTAGCATACGCCTCATCAATACCTTATGCCTGTGTCATGGTATTCCACCACGTGAGGGCGCCATCAGATAGCGTGCAGGAAGCAAATTTGGTTTTGTTGGACTCAGAACAGTTGCTGACTCAGAATACTAATTCAAGCTTTTCAAACCATCTTGTGAGACCAATAGGCCCCTCAGTTCCGCTGAAGTTATGTGGTTTACAGCTCTGGAATTCCTTGTAGGTGCACCCGTTTCGAACGGGTTGGATAACCGGCGGTGGTTCAGCTTGAGGGTTCATTTTCGCCAAGCCTGCGGTGACTCGTTCATTAATCATCTCTTCAATTTGAGCTGCCGTGGGTGTTGTTCGTGTGTTTGCCATTGCCCTTTGAAACAAAAGTTTTGAATTAAGTCAAAATCCAGCATACAACATACAATAATACCGTATATAGTAAACAGGGAAACAACACAATGCATGCCAATATAGTAACGCAACCAGGTATAAATACCGCAAAACCAACATACAGTAATGTAGATAGAACACTATGCAAGGATTAAACAATGCAAAGTTCCATTAATTAATAAAGAGTTGCATACATTCGCATAAGTTCGCACATTACATAAGGAAAACATGGAACTACAACGAGATTACAAAATAAAACCTACTACAAAGCTCTATGGTGACGGTGGGTAAAGGATGTCCAGCACATGGGACATCTGCTCCTCGAGCTCAGTTACCTGAGCACGGAGGATCTCCACCTCCCTTGTCAGTTCCTCGACAGAGGGAGGGGCTGGCAGAGCAGGCGGAGCTGCTGGTGCAGATGGTGCTGGTGGTGCAGATGGTCCGGCTCCAAAGGTAGATGCTACAATGCGGTAAGGCTTACGCACGAACGGATCAGCCGGGTAAGGCGCGACCCGCTTACGGGCGGTAACCCTACAACACTGGCCATGTGCGTCAGTGAATGCTCGTCCTCCGTTGATCCCCGGAATAACGGTGCCATCGAAACGGTACCGCTTCTTCGGCGTGGTGGAGGGTGGCTGCACAGGTGCATCATCAGGGTCCTCCTCGTCGGAGTCATCGTCACTAGTGTCGTCTGTGGATGAGTCGTCGGATGATGAATCAGCTGGGGGTGGCGGCGATCGGCGACCTGTAGTCATGATCCGGTATCTGAATGGTGGGATCGGTATGACACGTCCATCAGGAAGGCGTCGGCACCAATGGTTATGATCATTACGAAATGGAACGTCCCCGTATTCTCCGGGAATCACAACACCACCGGGGCGGGGCTGTGGCTCCTGAGGTACCGGGGCAACTGGAGCTGGAATCTCCGGAGGGTCCTGGGCTCCGACTGCGGTAACCACTGGTACAGGTGTATGGCTGCTGGTTCCGGAGGATGAAGAGCCGGGGTCACTGGTTAACAGGATCTGTGTGTCGGTAGCAGCAGTAGGTGAGGTGGCTGACAAGTCTGAATCGCTGTCCAAAATGATGACAGGTGGAATATCCGACATCTGAACAAGGAAAATAACTTTTCCATATCAGTAAGTCATAAGCAAGCATGTATTAGGCACTATAGCAACCTAGCATGGCAATAACAACAGTGCTAAACAGAAATAACATGTGAAAGCAGATTGTAATCATGCAATAGTGGAAATAAGCATACAACAGGTTCGCATGGCAGTGAAGATAAGCATTAGTATGCAGTAAGATCACATAGCAGTAAAAGTAAGCAGTAGCATGCAGTAAGTCTCGCAGAAATAAGTAAACTAGCAAGTTGTAGATTAGTCTTATTAGTGAATCCTACTCGGGTCGGTCTAGACTCACTAATGCAACCTAATTCCCTACAACCAATGCTCTGATACCAACTGTGACGCCCCGTACAAAACCATCATGTACGATTCGTCATCAACAGGATCATTACATGGTCAAACACTATATGCTGTTTGAAAACCGATTTGCATTCATAAAAGATAACGTTTTTACAAAAGATAGCGTGCATCCTATGAATAGGAGCATACACATAATTATTTGACCCTAAGGTCGTTATAAAGCCATAGTTTGAAATTAACATAAACTACGAATGCAAAAGGAAAGTCCCATGAATGAGACATCTCTAGTAATGCAGCGGAAAACTAATACAGCAGGTCCTTAACAGCAATTCAATAACAGCATGACATCAAGTCTAATAGCGGAAGCAATAGACCTCTAGGCACCTGAGAAATACACGCTTAAAAAGTCAACACGAATGTTGGTGAGCTATAGTTTAAGTTGTAATAGTAACGTAAGATAGGCCACGAGATTTCAGTGCTGCAACAGCGTATCAAAACAGTATGAAAAGTATATGTATAACCGTGGGCACCCGGTAACTAGACTTAACGTTTATAACCCCCTGAAAGTACACTTGGCGAGTGCGTATGTTCACGAAGTATTAAACACCAGTTAAATGCTAGCGCAACTAGCCCGAGTGGGGATGTCAAACCCTATGGATCCATATCTAAGATTCGCGTTCACCGGTTCAAAAACCAATGACTAAACGTTACCGTGCTAAAGGGAATATTTATGCCGTTGTATAACCCACACACATATAAAGTTTAAGTACTCGTGCCTAACATGTAAAACGTAAAAAGCGCATGTATTCTCAGTCCCAAAAATAGTAAAAGTGGTAAAAAGGGATGTTATAACTCACAGTGATAAAAGCGGTAAAGTCGGTAATGAAAGTACGCAAGTAGTAAGTCGGTCCAAAAGGCCGTCAACCTAAATCAAAAGTTACTAGGTCAATAGGTTGTCTTTATAAATTCTAATAGTGCATAAAATAAGTTTAAGTGTCATCATCATCATCGTTCATCATCATAAAAGCTAAGTAAGTTTGACAAGAATAGAGATTGAAACAATAGGCTGACTTAAGTCAGCTTCTATGACCTCTACGTAAATCAAAAAGACGCATAGTCAGTGGATATGGCTCCGTATATGAGTCTCCTATCCACTGACCAATTTCCAGAACCTAACTCATCTTCGTTTGACCGTGGCGATGGTTTAAGTGCAAGTAGGACAGAAATTTCAGCACAACGTTAATAGGGTGTAGTGACTATCGGAGGGCCATAAATCCTAAACCGTAACTCGGATTAAGACGAGGCCTAAACGGAAAATCATCTACTCGAACCGAACTAACTGCAAATCAACTTTCCAGTAGCCCAGGTTGTCTGATCAGATACGAAAATCAGTGGACAAGTGCTCCGGTGGGGTTCTTGGTGCTTGATGCTCATCACGGTTCTCATCCTTGATGCTTGTAGCTTCAAGTGTACAACTCGTTGATTGTTTAGAATCACTTTTGACCAAGATTCACCATAAATACACAATATGTTAAGACCAAGTAAGAACACAACTCATTCATGAGTCTTAGATGGATGATGAACCAAGGTTACATCATATCCTTAGTCTTAACACAATTTCAACTCACAATAACAACTAAAGCTACAAACTTTACATCAATTCAACAAGTATGAGCACAATCCAAGTCAAATGTGGTGATGGAACCCTAAGCTAGAGAGCTTGGATCCATTTCACACAAGTTACAAGGTTACAAAGCTAGAAAGCTTAAACCTTTAAGTGTTCTTGAAGATCTTGAAGCATAAAGCTTGGATCTTGAAGATACATGAAGATTACAAACAAAAGTTTGAATTTTTTTCACAAAACAACATGATCAAAGAAAAAAGAACTTAGATCTAACAAAAAGATATGAAGATTCAAGCTAGAAAGCTTGCATCTTGTTTGTTCTTGAAGATCTTGAAGCATAAAGCTAGGATCTTAAAGATGCATGAAGATTACAAATAAAAATTTGAATCTTTATCATAAAATAACAAGATTAAAGTAAAAGAAAGATGAATCTACAAAGTTGGTGAAGATTCAAAGCTAGAAAGCTTGAATCTACAATGTTCTTGAAGGATTTATGCTTGAATTAACAAGATATAAGCAAGGTCAAAGCTACAAGGAACTTGATCTCCTTAAGAATGATGATGAAGGTCACGAAAATGATGAAGAAAAGAGGAAGAAAAAGAAAACTTACAAGTAAGGAAAGAAAGAAAGAACAAGTGTGTGAAAAACCAAAATGATCAAGTGTTAGAATGAGAGGCAAATGGCTAGTATTTATAAGCAAATAAAATGACATGGATTGGTGACATGGCACCAATGGTGCCGTGATTTTGAGGGAGGGGGTGGGGGGAGACAAAACTTGCTTTTTGACTAATGGTGTCTAAAGTGTGTCCTTATGCTAGAATCCCATGTGACAAAGTTGATAATCCTTATCCATTATGCTAGTATGACTCACTAATTATTTATTTATTTATTTATTTATTATTATGGGCTACTAGTAATAATACTTGGGCTAATTAATTAGGTCACTAGCTAGAGTAGGGTGGGCTTGAGCCCAACAAGGTAGAAAGTCCAACAAGACTAACTATTGGGCTTTAGCAATTAAATAAATAAAATTAAGCATCCAAAGGCTCAAATAATTATTATTATAAAGTAATAATTAATAATTCGCAGTCCAAAAGTTCCGGTTCCGACAAAAGTCAAACGTGCGCGCAGTCCGCGGTTTATTCGTAACGGCAAGTAACACTAACGGTTATAAAGCATCCAATGGACAAGTTAAGCATTCCACATACACCAACGCATGTTTTAGGGTGAATATGAATATAAAATACATGTGCCAAGGTTCCGGATAATAAAGTAACACAGTACGGACAAATACGCAGTTTCGCTAAAATACAAGGCACAAAAGCAAGTCGAAAAAGTCGGGTCGTTACAGTTCGGACGAGCGGATAAATAAAATCTAGAATTTGATGTAGTATATAATCGTGACGAGATACTCTGGAAATGAGAGAGAAATTGGTGTTTCGGACAGGTTCGCCGGTAAGTGCTTCAGGTTCTTTGTCAAGAGGGCAATGTGGTGGATGGAAAGGATAGCCTTCTTCTTGTCTCCAATGATTGAGGAGGCTACGAACCCATCCCCAATTCATCCAGAATAGGTGATGACTAATTGATTGATCCATTCCGGTCACACTGCTTTCAGAGCTTGAGTGAGATTCCATTTCGGAATCCGAGTGACTTGAACTAACGACGAATTCCATTTCGTACGATTGGATAAAGGATTTTTCGATATGAAATGATCTTCTGGCTATCGTATGGTATTATAATTACATAGAATATCTATATATGTAGAGCAAAAGATTTTGTAAATTACGAAGGAATTTACGGAATATATCAGGCAAAGTCTAAAGTAACAGATACGATAAGATATGATTTAGCAGATACGCTAAGATATGAATTTTGTCTATACACTACTCATGCAATTAATATAGCAAGACGTGTCTAGACTTAATAATGATAAGCAGGTAATTTCCTAAGGATGATAAGCAGATGATTTCCGACTAGAAATGATAAGAAAAACTTTTGACATGCAGACACGGTCGAAGTCCAGATTCACTAATGCATCCTAATGACATATCAGTTAGACACACTAATACAGACCTGGTTCGCTAAGACCACCGCTCTGATACCAACTGAAAGGACCCGTTTATATACATTATAAATGATTCACAATAGTTGATTACATCGCTAGGTATTTGACCTCTATATGATACATTTTACAAACATTGCATTCGTTTTTAAAAGAAAAAATTTCTTTACATTGAAAATTGATAGGCATGCATACCATTTCATAATATTCACTATCCAACTATAAATTGACTTAATAATAATCTTTGATGAACTCAAAGACTCGAATGCAATGTTTTTCGAAATATGCTAAGAAAGACTCCAAGTAATATCTTTAAAATGAGCAAATGCACAGCGGAAGATTTCTTTAAAACCTGAGAATAAACATGCTTTAAAGTGTCAACCAAAAGGTTGGTGAGCTCATTAGTTTATCATAATCGATCATTTTCATCATTTTAATAGACCACAAGAATTTCATTTCCAGTTCTCATAAATATACGTCCCATGCATAGAGACAAAAATCATTCATATAGATTGAAAATCTGGTAACCGACATTAACAAGATGCATATAAGAATATCCCCTATCATTCCGGGAAATCCTTCGGACATGATAAAAACAACATCGAAGTACTAAAGCATCCGGTACTTTGGATGGGGTTCGTTAGGCCCAATAGATCTATCTTTAGGATTCGCGTCAATTAGGCGTGCACTAATTCTCAAAATTAGTGATGTTCCCTAATTCTTAGGCTACCAAGCAAAAAGGGGCATATTCGGCTTCGATCATTCAACCATAGAATGTAGTTTCGATTACTTGTGTCTATTTCGTAAAACATTTATAAAAGCAGCGCATGTATTCTCAGCCCCAAAAATATATATTGCAAAAGCATTTAAAAAGGGAGCAAATGAAACTCACCTATTGTATTTCGTAGTAAAAATACATATAACGTCATTGAACAAGTGCAAGGTTGGCCTTGGATTCACGAACCTAAATTAATTATATATATTTATAAGTTGGTCAATATTTGTCTAACAATTTAAGTCAAGTCATAGTGTACCATAATCCTAATGCTCGAGTCTAAGATGCAAAAGTCAACAAAAGTCAATTTAACTCAAAATGATTTCCAAAATTTATACATGATTATTATATAGTTTAAATATCGTCGTTTTATATTTTAAAATATTTTTAAAAGATGTACAAGAGTAAATAATATAATTCATTTATTAATAAATAAAACTTTATACAAAAATATACTTTTATATATATTAAGTAATAAATTTATAAAGTTCATTTAATATCATAAAAATATTACAATAGGTTTTATTAAGGTAATTGTATTACATAATTATTTGATAAAATAACATTGATAATAACAACAAGTAAAAGTTGTATTATTTTGTAATAATAATTATTATTATTCTATTAATAAAAATATCAATATTTATATTTTTTTTAACCAAAAATGATATTTTGGTAAAATGATAATCCTAATTATGATAGCTTTAATATTTATGATACATTTTAATATTAACTTTAAAATAATAATTTAAAAATGATAATAATAATGATATTTTATAATAACAATGACATTTCTATTATAAATGATATTTTTAGTAAAAATATTAATAATACTTTTAATAAAATGATAATAATAAGAACGATAATTTTTATCTAAATCAATATCTTACAATATTTTAATTTCATCATGATACTCATACTCATTATTTCCTAATTTATTCGTTTAATAGTTTTTAATCATCTTTTATATTGTTTTAGTGTTAATGATAATAATAATTATAATAACTAGGTGTTACTAATATTCGTTCTAATTATAATAATAATAAAAATAATAAATATTATAATAATATTAATACTAATAACTATTTAATGATAATAATAATATAACTTTAACGATAGTAATAATAATAAAATAACAATTTTTAATGATAATACTTCGTAATGATAATAATAGTAATAATAATAAAAATAATAATAATTAGATAAAAATTATAAAGACGATAATAACGACGATAATAATAATCATTTTTATTAATAATACAAAGATTCAATTGACTATAACTTCTAATCCATTCATCGAAACCATTCGATATCTAAATGAAAAGTTCTTAGTTTTTCGCTAGCTTTCCAACGACATGCATATCTTATACCTTATCTCAAACGCATATGTAAATAATTCCAGATTCAACATATCCTATCTCATGGAAATCTCAAAAGTACAAGCATGCATAATCCTAAATACTCGAGCACTAGTCAAGGATACACTATTAATATATAAAAGTTAAGTTATGAGTGCTCATATATCAATATTGAGATTCAATATTGCAGGAAAGGTACGTAGACGCAGCGGAGATGACAAACACTAAATTGACCTCACGAGCATACTCATGAACCATACCCATCACCTCCATAGCTATAACCCATAATTTCCTTAATCCTATCCTACTCGAAAACCAGTTTTTGAGAACTCGTTTTAGACCACTCGAGCAGCACTCCGCCGTAGTATTTTATGTGTAAATAATATTAATACTAACACTAATATTACAAATAATATTATTAAGATTAATAATAATAATAATCTTAATAATAATAATAATTATATATAATATATGTATTTGTGTAATGAGGTCGAGAGGGATAGATAGACTGAATCATTTCGTGCGTTTTATACATCTCACCAAACCAACCATCCTATGCCTCCGTGATTTGTGGTCTCCAACTTTTACATTTCATATGAATAAATAAAAAATAATTAAAAATAAAAAAATAAAACGTGGAATGTGCCTCCGTGATTTGTGGTATTCTTTTACATATCATATGAATTTAAAAATAAAAAAAATAAAAAAAAACGTGGAAAGTTGCATAGTTTATGTATTATTTAATATAATATATTTAATTTATATAATTACTTATATATTATATTATATTTATGTTTATGGTAAAAATGTAATTTTTACTCAAATGACTCGTACGCCATCACTCGACTCATGTACCACTTTCGGTTTTTCGAGCGCACTTTCGTACGTTTAGAAAACTAGCCTTTTACGTTACGCGACGTGTACCCTTAATAATAATTTGACTTATTCATCAATAATTTACCTTATAGAAAATGTAACTTATAAAATTTGAGCGTTGTGGTCATTTGCTTCTATAAATCAGTGACTCGTTGTTTATCAAAATATATTATTTTAAATTAGGACGTTTTATGACTAAGTTAATATATATATATATATATATATTCTTATTTAGAATTGTAAATTTGTACATAATATATATGTTTGAAATATTTATCTAATGATATAATATTTAGTCTTTCAAAACCAATTACATTTCAAAGTTCGTTTTATATAATTTAACTCGTTTTAAATAATAGTAGTTATTTTACCGAATAATGTTTTTAATATAAAAACTAAATAGTTAATTTATCAAGGGACACGAGTTTATCAAAGTAAGGTACACTTTTGAAATTTAAACAGAAATGATTACTAACTTTTGACTAACTCTCGTTAATGACACTTTTGTAAATCACTTTTACCAATTATTCCGGATACCATTAAAAAGGAAAGGTTTCCTAAATCAAACTGGACCTTCTAACAGAGACTCGTAGCCATAATTCAATGTATCTAATAATTCAATCCGTCGATAGTTATTTTAAATATATTTTAAAACAACAACGTTCATGTAAAGTATTATACGTCTAATACTTGTTAATATTTAACACATATATACATATATAATCATATCCATTCCTATAATGGTTCGTGAATCTTTGGAATTTGGTCGAGGTTAAATGAATGTATGAACACAGTTTAAAATTCTTGAGATTCAATTTACAAACTTTGCTTATCGTGTCGGGAATATATAAAGATTAAAGTTTAAATTTGGTCGGAAATTTTCGGGCTGTCACAGTACCTACCCGTTAAAGAAATTTCGTCCCAAAATTTGAGTGGAAAGGTTGTGAATGATAATAAGTATGTTTTCATGATGCATACGGGCTGAAAAATTATAGTTTTATCATCAGCGAATAATATGGATAAACAATCCATTTATATGAAGAGTCCGAATGAAGCTAACATAGAAGAGTGAAATGAGTAAGTGTAGATTCATCTTATCATTTGACGTAGATATGTTTGATTTACAGATTTCAAGGGATTTGAAGAAAATCTTCGTAATAAGATTTGATTCTCCGGTAACCAAGGGAACTAAGATCCGCTTTAAATGCGATCGTCCATTTTAATTGTTCTGTCGGAGATTCTCTTATAAATTCACCTCCTTCATTTCTTTACAACTCACACCTTCTGTTGATGCATTTTATGCAAGTCCCTAGACATCTACCCACGTCTATTGCAGGTACAACAGTTTACAGGCCACCATGATTATTCGTTATTATCCTATCTGTGTTTGTATGTGGTTACAGGAACTGTAGAAACGAGATTTGGATGTTTGACTATGTTAGACTTAGTCAGACGTACGAGTGAAGCCTCACTAGTACGGCTGACAGGCTCATACGCACGGTTGATGCTGAGCTAAGTCACAATTACAACATAAATGAGAAGACACGAGTGAGTGATCACCCGTACGACTGATGAAGCCAACTCGTACGTGTGATGGATGCATCGTACGGGTGAGTCAACAGCAGGGGTATATAAAGTCTTATGTTCTTCATTTAATTTAAGCCTCTCATTTGTTACACACACACAGATCTGGTGAGCTCCTCTGATTCTCTCTCAGTCCAAATCACCCAGGTGGTGAATAATAGCTCTAGGTGTTGATCTAATCACACTTGATTTAGTTGTGGTTTGACTAATTTAATCCAAAAAAACTTAGCCTATTCACTAGAGGGTTTGATTCACTTATTCCGCCATTGTGTGAGTTAAATCTGTTGATTTCTAAGTTCCTAGTCATGTTTCATCACCTTCTATTCTTTCCCCCTCAACTCATATTTTTAAAGTATTCATCAATATGTTCCATCCAGTTCTGATTCTCGATATACTTCTAACTTTCATATCGGTCATTCTTCTTTTTCATCTACCGCCGGAAGAATCTATTTACTTCTACTATACTCTTGAGTTTATAGTGTTTCTAGTTCTCCCGTGTCTTTATATTGCTATATGCATCGATATATATGGTTTATAATTTCTGGTTTGTCATTGGGCTTTATATCTTCCCTTATATTTCAAAGTCTCTGCTTCTGTCTTCTATAATCATTGTCATTCACAGTTAATGCTCTCTTTTATTTGCTGCAATTTATACCCCAATTTCTATTTCGGAGTTTTGTCCTTTCGTTTCTTCTTCTTGCGATTAAGCACCGCTTGTAATGGTCCAGAATTCACAGATATGAATTTCGGAATGAACATTGTTAATGTTCTAGGAAGGAAATTGTGATGGCATGATCTTGACTTGTCAAATTACCATAATACCTTGGAAAAGGCCGAATCATCAAGAAATATTTTCTTGATATTTTAGAGGTTAAATAGAATACAAGAGTCGTATAACATGGCACATGATGATGTTATGATCTGTGAATCATCACGTTCCATTTAGAAACTCATCATGACTTACTGTAATATAATCACGTTGATAAAGTGTCATTATATTATACTAATTCATGCTTCAGCTCCCAACACTACTTCAAAATATTCCTATTTTAAACTTGAATGTTTCAGAATTTAGAAACTAAAATAGTTTCTTTTATGATGTAATACAGATAGCGCGAAGAGGTAAATGATTTCAAATAAGAATAATTAAGAAAATATCTTCAGAAATATGGAGGATATTTATAATGAAAGATATGATGATATCTTAAGATTTCTAATATCAGAGGATGATGAAGAATATTGTCCGCAAGGGTTTAGAGTCAGGAGCAAGGTATTCGATAATGACTTCAGCAGATACTGAATCATTTGAATCCTTTGAAGGCAGGTTTAGCCTTTGTGATTTGTCCACAGCCTCCTTCATACTTTGCTCAATCCGTTTTCCAGTTCCAACTCTTTTCTTTTTCTGAGCTCTGCCAACACACTACTCTTTATTATCAAACTTTTTACTGTTAAGGTCGTCTTATAGTTTTTTTTTGCTGCTTCATCAACAATTTCGAGAACTATTCCGCAGTTTAGGGTGTTTTTCAGAAACTTCACATTCAAGTATGTAAGTCCAGGAGATAGACGTTATATATACACATATAACTGTTGGCGTGGACATGCTGCGAGATTTCAAAATACTGATTGCTAATTTCCAATGATTCGTATGGCAATTCTCGTTACAAGATGCGAATGAGTAAATGATAGGGTTTTGATAAATATAATGATTTTTCGGAAAATCTCAGATCATTACGGTTGCTGATAAGTTTACAGCTAATGTGGTGAGATATGAAAGGTTCTCTGGTAACAATGGCGAAAGGGCAACATATTTATCAAGATTATGATATGGCTACTCCGAATGAAAAATCGAAGTTGTCTTGCTGGAGCTGTGATAGAATTTGCTACTTTGAAAAAGAAATTGCAAAGTTATTTTTGCTAATAAATGCCAAAGGATCTGACACAAATATGTGTTGAATTATGACTTTGATTTTGAGAGCTTTTTAAGTACATAACTGTGGGTAATATGTGGTTGGATCATCATCTCGATTGCTCATTAATTGAAGTGTCTTCAGAAATTTTCGAAGGGTTTGAACACAGATTGTAATCGTTAATATACATTTGATGTTCTAACACAGTTTTGAAGTCAAAGTATAGCTTCGAAAGATGTAGGAATCAAAAAGTGATGGTACCGGTTATATCTCGAATTAAATTCTGAGGTTTCAAAATCAAAATATGTAATTGGGTTTGAATGAGTATGGTTGTTTTGATTTTTATGAAAGAATGTATATTATTGTGAAAGTAGGAAGTATAGTTGATAATTTACTTAATCTGATTCGAAGAATGTAACATATTAATTGTGAATATATATATATATATATATATATATATATATATATATATATATATATATATATATATATATATATATATATATATATCTCTCGGGTATTACCTACCCGTTAAAAAAATTTCATAATTAATATTTTGTACAAAAAAATTTTATTACAGTCTTTATGAAAATATATATGTATATATTCTCTTCAGATGTAACATAGATTTTATGAGTTAATATTAAATTAAACTCATTTGATTTATGATTGAAACTAGAATTGAGAAATCCCTAAAACTTTAGAAATCACATAAGTATTTCTTCAATGATATTGAAATTATGAATCAATACTTTGTTATTTATTGAGGCTTGATGTTGATTTTTGTTAAATTCTTATGAACTTCGCAAAGTACGAATGATGTTATCTGAAAAGTTTCGGGCACATCGATGATGAAAGTGTAAAATCAAATATATACTTGATTTATTATGAATTGGAATTTGTTGAATTGAGACAGAGATTGTAGTTAACGATGGTTAAGTTGTGGCCGAAGGACGTACATTATTTCATATTTGTAATATGAATTAACCGAGTAATTAAGATTCACACAGAATAGCTTAGCACGGAAAGATTTTTTATTTTTTTTTATTTCAAAATATATATATAATATACATATAATTTCTTCAGAAGGAATGAGTTAATTCTTCATAACTCGTTGATACAATATACGCGTTATTGATTCGTAATGATGTCTACGGTGATTCTTGAACTGACGGAGTTTGTGATGTTATAGGTGTTGTTGATTCTGATGTTGACTGTACTGACGATGCTGGTGTCGTTGACGGTACTATTGATGCTGTTGGTAAAATAAGTTTAACTTGTTAATCACACACCATTTTTGTCAGAGTTTCTACTCTTCCTTCTATCATTTTGGTTTAATTAACTGATTTATGGTTAGGGCTAGATTAGATAATCTCTAAGACTTTAGAGATTATATAATCGCCGCAGAATGTTTCTCCAATGAAGTTATGAATTAATACTTCTTCAGTTATTGTTGTTAGTACTCCTTGGTATCTATGGTGCGTATGACGTTGATGCTCGTGGGACAGATTGTGAAGTTCAGGTTTACGACGCGGTTGTGGTTGGAGGTGGTAATGGTACTGTTGGCATTGATGATGGTGGTACTGGTTATACTGCTGGTGCTGCTGCTGGTGTTTGTAATCTTTGCACCATATTCTCTAAAGCCACTACCCGAGCGCGAAGTTCGTTGACTTTTTCTATTAAACCGGGGTGATTGATGGTTCGGACGAGCGGATAAATAAAATCTAGAATTTGATGTAGTATATAATCGTGACGAGATACTCTGGAAATGAGAGAGAAAATGGTGTTTCGGACAGGTTCGCCGGTAAGTGCTTCAGGTTCTTTCTCAAGAGGGCAATGTGGTGGATGGAAATGATCGCCTTCTTCTTGTCTCCAATGATTGAGGAGGCTACGAACCCATCCCCAATTCATCCAGAATAGGTGATGACTGATTGGTTGATCCATTCCGGTCATACTGCTTTCAGAGCTTGAGTCAGATTCCATTTCGAAATCTGAGTGACTTGAATTAACGACGAATTCCATTTCGTACGATTGGATAAAGGATTTTTTGATATGAAATGATCTTCTGGCTATCGGATGGTATTATAATTACATAGAATATCTATATACGTAGAGCAAAAGATTTTGTAAATTACGGAGGAATTTACGGAATATATCAGGCAAAGTCTAAAGTAACAGATACGATAAGATATGATTTAGCAGATACGCTAAGATATGAATTTTGTCTCTACACTACTCATGCAATTAATATAGCAAGACGTGTCTAGACTTAATAATGATAAGCAGGTAATTTCCTAAGGATGATAAGCAGATGATTTCCGATTAGAAATGATTTAGCAAAACTTTTGACATGCAGACACGGTCGAAGTCCAGATTCACTAATGCATCCTAACGACATATCAGTTAGACACACTAATGCAGACCTGGTTCGCTAAGACCACCACTCTGATACCAACTGAAAAGACCTGTTCATATACATTATAAACGATTCACAATAGTTGATTACATCAAAAATTAATAGGCATGCATACCATTTCATAATATCCACTATCCAACTATAAATTGACTTAATAATAATAATCTTTGATGAACTCAAAGACTCGAATGCAACGTTCTTCAAAATATGCTATGAAAGACTCCAAGTAATATCTTTAAAATGAGCAAATGCACAGCTGAAGATTTCTTTAAGACCTGAGAATAAACATGCTTTAAAGTGTCAACCAAAAGGTTGGTGAGTTCATTAGTTTATCATAATCATTCATTTTCATCATTTTAATAGACCACAAGAATTTCATTTTCAGTTCTCATAAATATACGTCCCATGCATAGAGACAAAAATCATTCATATAGATTGAACACCTGGTAACCGACATTAACAAGATGCATATAAGAATATCCCCTATCATTCCGAGAAATCCTTCGGACATGATAAAAAAAACATCGAAGTACTAAAGCATCCGGTACTTTGGATGGGGTTCGTTAGGCCCAATAGATCTATGTTTAGGATTCGCGTCAATTAGGCGTGCACTAATTCTCAAAATTAGTGATGTTCCCTAATTCTTAGGCTACCAAGCAAAAAGGGGCATATTCGGCTTCGATCATTCAACCATAGACTGTAGTTTCGATTACTTGTGTCTATTTCGTAAAACATTTATAAAAGCAGCGCATGTATTCTCAGCCCCAAAAATATATATTGCAAAAGCATTTAAAAAGGGAGCAAATGAAACTCACCTATTGTATTTCGTAGTAAAAATACATATAACGTCATTGAACAAGTGCAAGGTTGGCCTTGGATTCACGAACCTAAATTAATTATATATATTTATATGTTGGTCAATATTTGTCTAATAATTTAAGTCAAGTCATAGTGTACCATAATCCTAATGCTCGAGTCTAAGATGCAAAAGTCAACAAAAGTCAATTTGACTCAAAATGATTTCCAAAATTTATACATGATTATTATATAGTTTAAATATCGTCGTTTTATATTTTAAAATATTTTTAAAAGATGTACAAGAGTAAATAATATAATTCATTTATTAATAAATAAAACTTTATATAAAAATATACTTTTATATATATTAAGTAATAAATTTATAAAGTTCATTTAATATCATAAAAATATTACAATAGGTTTTATTAAGGTAATTGTATTACATAATTATTTGATAAAATAACATTGATAATAACAACAAGTAAAAGTTGTATTATTTTGTAATAATAATTATTATTATTCTATTAATAAAAATATCAATATATATATATATATATATATATATTTTTTAACCAAAAATGATATTATGGTAAAATGATAATCATAATTATGATAGCTTTAATATTTACGATACATATTAATATTAACTTTAAAATAATAATTTAAAAATGATAATAATAATGATATTTTATAATAACAATGACATTTCTATTATAAATGATATTTTTAGTAAAAATATTAATAATACTTTTAATAAAATGATAATAATAAGAACGATAATTTTTATCTAAATCAATATCTTACAATATTTTAATTTCATCATGATACTCATACTCATTATTTCCTAATTTATTCGTTTAATAGTTTTTAATCATCTTTTATATTGTTTTAGTGTTAATGATAATAATAATTATAATAACTAGGTGTTACTAATATTAGTTCTAATTATAATAATACTAAAAATAATAAATATTATAATAATAATAATACTAATAACTATTTAATGATAATAATAATATAACTTTAACGATAGTAATAATAATAAAATAACAATTTTTAATGATAATACTTCGTAATGATAATAATAGTAATAATAATAATAATAATAATAATAATAATAATAATAATAATAATAATAATAAGATAAAAATTATAAAGACGATAATAACGACGATAATAATAATCATTTTTAATAATAATTCAAAGATTCAATTGACTATAACTTCTAATCCGTTCATCGAAACCATTCGATATCTAAATGAAAAATTCTTAGTTTTTCGCTAGCTTTCCAACGACATGCATATCTTATACCTTATCTCAACCGCATATGTAAATAATTCAAGATTCAACATATCCTATCTTATGGCAATCTCAAAAGTACAAGCATGCATAATCCTAAATACTCAAGCACTAGTCAAGGATACACTATTAATATATAAAAGTTAAGTTATGAGTGCTCACGTATCAATATTGAGATTCAATATTGCAGGAAAGGTACGTAAACGCAGCGAAGATGACAAACACTAAATTGACCTCACGAGCATACTCATGAACCATACCCATCACCTCCATAGCTATAACCCAGAATTTCCTTAACCCCATCCTACTCGAAAACCAGTTTTTGAGAACTCGTTTTAGACCACTCGAGCAGCACTCCGTCGTAGTATTTTATGTGTAAATAATATTAATACTAACACTAATATTACAAATAATATTATTAAGATTAATAATAATAATAATCTTAATAATAATAATAATTATATATAATATATGTATGTGTGTAATGAGGTCGAGAGGGATAGATAGACTGCGTTTTATACATCTCACCAAACCAACCATCCTATGCCTCCGTGATTTGTGGTCTCCAACTTTTACATTTCATATGAATAAATAAAAAAAATTAAAAATAAAAAAATAAAAATGTGGAATGTGCCTCCGTGATTTGTGGTATTCTTTTACATATCATATGAATTTAAAAATAAAATAAAAAAAAAACGTGGAAAGTTGCATAATTTATGTATTATTTAATATAATATATTTAATTTATATAATTACTTATATATTATATTATATTTATGTTTATGGTAAAAATGTAATTTTTACTCAAATGACTCGTACGTCATCACTCGACTCATGTACCACTTTCGGTTTTCCGAGCGCACTTTCATACGTTTAGAAAACTAGCCTTTTACGTTACGCGACGTGTACCCTTAATAATAATTTGACTTATTCATCAATAATTTACCTTATAGAAAATGTAACTTATAAAATTTGAGCGTTGTGGTCATTTGCTTCTATAAATCAGTGACTCGTTGTTTATCAAAATATATTATTTTAAATTAGGACGTTTTATGACTAAGTTAAAATATATATATATTCTTATTTAGAATTGTAAATTTGTACATAATATATATGTTTGAAATATTTATATAATGATATAATATTTAGTCTTTCAAAACCAATTACATTTCAAAGTTCGTTTTATATAATTTAACTCGTTTTAAATAATAGTAGTTATTTTACCGAATAATGTTTTTAATATAAAAACTAAATAGTTAATTTATCAAGGGACACGAGTTTATCAAAGTAAGGTACACTTTTGAAATTTAAACGGAAATGATTACTAACTTTTGACTAACTCTCGTTAATGACACTTTTGTAAATCACTTTTACCAATTATTCCGGATACCGTTAAAAAGGAAAGGTTTCCTAAATCAAACTGGACCTCCTAACAGAGACTCGTAGCCATAATTCAATGTATCTAATAATTTAATCCGTCGATAATTATTTTAAATATATTTTAAAACAACAACGTTCATGTAAAGTATTATACGTCTAATACTTGTTAACGTTTTATACATATATACATATATAATCATATCCATTCCTATAATGGTTCGTGAATCTTTGGAATTTGGTCGAGGTTAAATGAATGTATGAACACAGTTTAAAATTCTTGAGATTCAATTTACAAACTTTGCTTATCGTGTCGGGAATATATAAAGATTAAAGTTTAAATTTGGTCGGAAATTTCCGGGTTGTCACAATCTTGTTCTCTTCCAACTTCTCTAGGCAATTCTTCTCAATGAATCGCTTCTAACACTAAATCGTTATCCGCGATTTATCAAATCCACAAATCCGAGCACTAAAACTTGCTCAATCCCTCACATCGGGAAAAACTCAACCAATCTCGTACTGAGATATCAACCCTTTAGTGTACGCCCAACAAGTACAATGCTAAAGTAACCAAGTTCCGACCTAAGGTCAACAACCCAAACGATGAAGACCGAAAAAGACGAATCCTTACGGATAACACTTATCACTAAACATCCCTCGTAGTGTGCAATACGACCAATACGCAACTATCGTAACATCATAAGCAAACGGCTAAAACCGATAGCGCCCAAAACAACTATGACAACGCTAATCCCAAGGTGTACAAAATCGACTATTGTCACACCCGTAACAACATGTGAGCGAAACACGGCTATCGCATCACTAATCACGCAACATGGTCCTCACGACCCCACCATCGGCGTATAAAACAACCAATAGTTCACACAACATGGTCCTTACGACCCTACCATCGGCGTATAAAACAACCAATAGTTCACACATCCAACAACATGAAGGCTGGCCGAAAACTACACGCGCCTTAGTGAATCCGCACCACACGCTACTCAACTACCTCCACCGCATAACAATCGGGATTGGCCGAACTACACGCGCCCTAGTGAATCCGAACTACATGTGAATCACTATCCCAAAAGAATGACCGCATCCACACGTGTCATTGTGAATCCGAACTACACGAGACTCACTTCCTCAATATAATGACCGCATCCACACGTGTCATTGTGAATCCGAACTACACGAGACTCACTTCCACAATAAGATGACCGAACTACACGCGTCACCGTGAATCCGCTTCCACACGTGATCCACCTCCCAAATCTCAACACCAGAATGGTACTCCCATTCCCCAACGGTACTCGCATTTCCCAATAACGTTATACCATGCCGATATAACACTACTCCCAAGGTGAAGTTAGCGGACCACGTCAACGGCCATAACCCACCAATCACACACGCTCTTTTGGCCTCATACGACGAGTAGTGTAACATCGTGCACTGCTACACCATAGTGAATCCTAACGGAAAACACTAACCATCAACACACGCTCTTTTGGCCTCAATCACAACGAGTAGTGTAACATCGCGCTCTGCTACACCATAGTGAATCCTAACGGATTACACTAGCCATCCACCCCAAACAAATATCCATTAGTGTACTTAACACCGCGTAACACTAACCACCAGGTGGTGTCTTAACACCGCGACTAACCCACCCAAGTAAAATCCATCATACACGTACGCGCATCATACATGTGCGTACACAACGCCAACACAATCGAGCAAGAACCGCCCATATCGCACATAGGCACAAAATAATAATTCTCCATAAGAGAATCCACCATACACATCCCTTAACCGAGGGATCTCACTTGCTCGTCAAACACGTCCATTATCTCTAAATGAGATTCACCACATTACCACCTCGGTGATAATTTAAATTTAAATCCATAAGTACAATTCATTCCAAATCGTACTCTTACCACAATCGACAAACGTAGGTCTCAACGCTAGCTTCGAGTCCATATGAGCATCGTCCCATATCAATACACTAGAACATCTTCGTGAGAGAGTTCAAACTCCCCCACTTAGAACTCCGTTCCATAACCACATCTCAATACCTTGCTCCAACCTTGAGCACACGAAGGATTTTAACCTATCCTTAAACACTTCGAACGAGGAGTTTACCACAATTACACAAAATTCAATCTTGCAATCCTCCGATTGCGCTAGCTTGTCAAATTTCCACCTAGTCACTCATGTACCTAAGGGTTTCTCTCCGGTACCCTAAGTACAATGTTATCGCAACATCATCGGAGTCGAATACCACGCTAGTAGGTATGAAAGAGGCACCTAACATCGCGTCACGTAGACTCCATTATCAACTCACATCGAGATCAAACACTCAACCTTTAGGGTTTTATCCACCTGTCGAACCTCATGGTTCATCAACTTCAACACGAAAGAAAACACGCGCTTAATGAACGAACACCCAAGCCCATACCCATGGCTTGGTAGAAACATTTCTCAACACTAAGGAATGCTTGGTTGCACCAAGTCTTACGCCCTTCGCCCATCAATCAAACGTCACCGTAGGGTAATTCCATTAGGAACATCACCCATAACAATACTATGCACAACACAAGGCATTTAACAAACCTGAACTCAATCGGCACATAATAAATAACCAAAGGACATATTTATTAAAACCAAACGTACCTTAACGTCTCCTTGCCGCACAAGTCCCCGCTAACTCGGGACATTCCGACTTACGATGTCCTTCCTCTTGGCAATTGAAGCACACCGTGCCATCACCCTTTGACACCGAACATTTCCAAGACTTGTGACACCTCATGCCACAATTGCAACACCTAGACGCACTAGAATCCGATATACTCGTTCGTGTACCACCCATGCTCACATTTTCACCCTTACTTGGAGCACCATACGAAACAACCCTTCTCTTACTTAAAGGTTCACCAATATTTGATCGCGAATACGACTCGAAACCCCTAGCCACGGCGAATAACTCCGCAAACGACTTCGCCTGACCTCTGCTAATTTTGTTCTTCAAGTCATCATTCAAAGTTCGATAGAAATCTTCCATCAATAAACGATCATTCCCCAAATACTCCGGGCAAAAACGAGCCTTCGCCATAAAGGTCATCTTGAGAGTATTCAAATCCATAGAACCCTGTTGCAAATTTCGCAACTCATTACGCAATTCAGACAAATCGGCTAAAGTCCGGAACTCCTCGAAGAATTCCTTCTTAAAATCATCCCACGATAACGCCATAAATGGTTCACCACCGACAAGATCAATCTTACCATCCAACCAATCCTTCGCCCTACCCCGCAACAAACTAGTAGCGAGTCTCGTCTTTTTCTCGGGAGGGTATTCAATAGTGCGAAAACACCCTTCAACATCCGAGATCCATGTTGTGCTAACCAAAGGATCCGGTTTCCCATCATACATCGGGGGTTTAGTCCTCATGAAGCTCTTAAGACAACGCTCCATTTCATCCCTACTTTGAATTTCGGAATACTTCATATCCATTTCTTCTCGAAACGCTCCCATTTGCTCCACAACGACGGCCGCAACCCTAGCGTTAAACTCCACGTCGTCTGTCTCGATCTCGTTTCGCGTCGTCATTCTAAAGAATGCAAAACGATTAGTCCACGAACGCATAAAACCACACGCACAACACCGCCTCATCTTGCTCAACACTCATCGTACATCACTTGCTAGACACAATTTGCACCCGTAATAAGGTTTGCAAGTCCTTATTACGCACACACGCCGTATCAACTTGTTAGTACAACGACCGCCTCGCTCGATGATATAATCAAAACCAAATATTTCACGCGACATAAACACACGCTAGAATAATGTCACAACACAAGCCAATACCCTAGTTAGTTCACCTACACGCTAAGGTACTAACCAAGTTCCCATTCCGACCCGTACACCTACAAGTCCCGCAACAAATAAGCACACACAAAAGTCTAAGTCTAGGCACCTATCTCAAGTCACCTAAATCCCTTAGACCATGCTCTGATACCACTTGTAACGACCCAACCCGTTATCCGACCAAAAACACGCCTTAAAAAAAATATTCTGAAACAACACATCTGGACGGCGTCCAGTTATCTAGACGGCGTCCAGCAAAGAAGACCAGGACGGCGTCCAAACTATTTGGACGGCGTCCAAATGAACTGTAAGTTACTGATCAGTTTGTCAAATATACGCGGGCGAAAAACCCGCCTCCCGACACTTTTAAACTAATCGGTTTTCACAACATGTTAATAACAATTAAACTAAGGGTTTTCCATAATAAAAACATAGTTTTACATTACCGGGCCCACATCGACCCATATTACGACAAGCGACCATTTTGACCCATTTTAGTTTTAATACAAAATATAGACCGAGCATGGTGATTGGGGATATGCTACCCAATCCTAAACAATCCAAAAGCACGATCTTCTAAAGCAACTACGCGAGTCCACTAGTTCCCATGCTTACCCAAGCCACAGCATCCATGCAAATCTATAAAAATGTAAACAACGAGAGGGTAAGCGAACGCTTAGTGAGTAAGAATATACTACATACATATATATGCATAAAATGGACACGCCACATTAGTAATCAAATAACGCATACCGGAGCATCCAAGCATAAAGGCAAGCTAAGCTAAGCATACCGTACGATCACTAAGCATCAAGCTAATAATATCAACAATAAGATAAGTTCACCAACGACGATGTGAACAACGCCAATAAGCTACACCCGGTGGGTTAGCTACATCACAACAATACAACAATGTACAATATATGTATAACAAATAAAGCGTAAAACGCCCAAGGTTAACCCCTTAACCCAATTACCAAATGAAGATTGGCCGAACTACACGAGCCTTAGTAAATCCGCGTCCACACGAGACTACTATCTTCAATATCAGAACAACATCGAGGTTGGCCGAACTACATGAGCCTTAGTGAATCCGTAACCACACGAGACCAATACCTCAATAAGATGACCGAACTACACGAGTCATCGTGAATCCGAACTACACGTGATCCACTTCTCCAATATCCAAACCCACGGTCACGGGATTATGAAATCCACCACATCGGGGTTATCCAATTCACAACTCAATATCAACCCTTCTCCATTGGGGTTATATAATCCACATCACAAGCACATGTGATAATGTACACACAAAGTGTGCACTTCACCAAAAGTGGTCAACCAAAACGCACAACCGTGCCAATTGGACCTATACGCAAGTCCATCAAATCCACCTATATGTGAAGTGAGCTCTATGACCGAGAATCACTTCACCCGACCCGCACCCATCCTATACATACATATGCACATAGGATATTAACACTCACCTTGTCGTCTTGAAGAATGCAACCGAATAATCCGTAACTATAACGACCCGTCCTAATCCATCTGGACGAATACATTACATTTGGTTACATCGCGAGGTATTTGACCTCTATATGATACATTTTACAAACATTGCATTCGTTTTTTTTAAAAGACAAACTTTCATTACATCGAAAGTTGACAGGCATGCATACCATTTCATAATATATCAAACTACCAATGACTTAATAATATTCTTGATGAACTCAACAACTCGAATGCAACGTCTTTTGAAATATGTCATGAATGACTCCAAGTAATATCTCTAAAATGAGCAAATGCACAACGAAAGATTTCTTTCAAACCTGAGAATAAACATGCTTAAAAGTGTCAACCAAAAGGTTGGTGAGCTCATTAGTTTATCATAATCGATCATTTTCATCATTTTAATAGACCACAAGATTTTTATTTCCATTTCTCATAAATATATGATAGTGCTCCAAATGAACATATATTTAGTAGCAATATCGTTCCAATATGTAAAGTTTTTAAATGTAATTTCCTTATTTTTAGTTGTAATAGTTAAATAAATAAGTGCGAAGACGAAAGACGCAAATCGCTCGAAAATGAAGATTTAAAGACAAAAACGAAGATTTGAAAGACCAAAACGTCCAAAAAGCTCAAATGTACAAGATACAATTCAAAAGGTTCAATTTATTGATGAGAAACGTCTAAAAATGACAAGAGTACAAGTTACAAAACGCAAAGTACAAGATATTAAATTATACGAAAGGACGTTCGAAAATCCGGAACAGGTACCCGAGCCAACTATCAACGCTCGACGCAACGGAGCTGAAAGTACAAGTCAACTATGCACAAGAATATAATATAATATTTAAATAATTCATAATAAGAATAATAATAAATAATAAAAAGTTGTTAATTGAGCATAGTTAAGGGGTCATAAGTGAAAATTTCAAATCAACATTTGCCTATAAAATGGAATTCACGTAGTAATGAAAAAGAACACCTTCACTTCATTTTTCTTTCTTTCCCTCTGTAAGAATATATATATTTATATTTATAATATTAAGTTTAATTTAAGTTTAATAATAATTGGGTTATTGTAAGAAATATTTTACGGGTTTTAAAGTCGAAACTCTGCCCGTGTAACGCTACGCGATTAATCACCACTGTAAGCTATGTTCTTCCTTTTTAAATTAATGTATCGTAACTAAGTTATTATTTTGCTTATTTGAGCCGAAGTAATCGTGATGTTGGGCTAAAATATTAAGAAGGGGTTATTGAACTTTGGACCATAATTAAGGTTTGGGCAAAAGACCGACACTTGTGGAAATTGAACTATTGACTATTAATAGATGGGGGGTATTGTCTAATTGAGTGACAACTCATTGGAGTCTGTCGAACCTATCTTCAAATTAATTAACCTAATAATTAATAATGATTATGGTTGTCCTATTTAGTGACGTTCATATGGAATCTGTTATAATCATTTAATTAATCAATTGGGTTGGGTAATTGATTATTCATTCTGATCAAGTGGATGAATTAATATTCATAAACTAATTAAAACAGGGGTGGATTACATACAGTGATAACTGTTGTAATTGTTGACAGAAGTGATAGCTGCGTCACAGTTTAAATCCTTAATCAGTTGGAATATTTGACTTCGGGTATAAGGGTAATTTGACGAGGATACTCGCACTTTATATTTATGACCGATGGACTATTATGGACAAAAACCAGATAGACGTATCAAATAAACCAGGACAAAGGACAATTAACCCATGGTAATAAATTAAAATCAACACGTCAAACATCATGATTACGGAAGTTTAAATAAGCATAATTCTTTTATTATATTTCTCATCGTATCTTTATTTACTGTCATTTTATTACTCGCAATTTTATTTACTGTCATTTTATTTATTGTCATTATTTTACGCACTTTAATTATCGTCATTTATCTTTACGCTTAAAATATAGAATCGACAAACCGGTCATTAAACGGTAAAACCCCCCTTTTATAATAATATTACTACTTATATAATTATATATATTTTGTATAAATATAGTTAAAAATATAGTAAGTATCACCAGCTCCCTGTGGAACGAACCGGACTTACTAAAAACTACACTACTCTACGATTAGGTACACTGCCTATAGTGTTGTAGCAAGGTTTAGGTATATCCCATCCGTAAATTAATAAAACTTGTGTCATATTTTGTAGTATTTTATATTAAAAATAATAGTATTTTCGTACACCACGTGCAACACATCAAGTTTTTGGCGCCGCTGCCGGGGAGCGCTAAAACGCTATATTTTTAATTATAATAATATTGAAATAAAATATAATAATATAATAATATTGAAATAGAATATAATAATATAATAATATTGAAATAGAATATAATAATAATAATATAATAATATTTTAGAATCAAAATTTGATACATAAAGTTTTAAAAAGTCGTATTTATTAAATACTTCAGGGGTATATTATGTAACTTATAATTAATAATTTCTATCATATCGCTTTCATGTGAATAGTAAATTAATTAATTTATTTTCATTTACTATTCATGAATAGTAAATGAATTAAAAAAAAAGTTTTGAAAAAAAAATTATAATTATAAAAAAATTATTAATTTGTAAAAAAAAAATCGTTTTTAAAAAAAAAAAAAAAAATTCGTTTTTTTAAGAAAAAAAAATTTCGTTTTTTAAAAAAAAAAAAAAAAATTTGTGTAAAAAAATCATTTTTTTTAAAGAAAAAAAAATTCGTTTTAAAAAAAAAATTGTAAAAAAAAAATCGTTTTTTTTAAAAAAAATTTAAAAAAAAAAGTTTTTAAAAAAAAAAAAATTTTTAAAATCCTTAAAAAACGAAATATATAAAAAAAAATTAAAAAAAAAGTTTTTTTTTATTACCTTTAGATTTTTAGACTCTAGTTACAATTTTTAGTCTTAAGTTTAGTTTTGTCATAGTTATTTTTATTTCTAGAATTTTTAGGTTTGCCGTAAAATCCCTTAAGTGCTTATTCCTTAGACTAAGATTTATGTGCTTTAGAATTTTGCGACGCCGTTTTTCGCGCTACTTTCTTATTTTTATTTTTCGACGCCTATTTTTCGACCTTTTATTTTTCGACCTTTTTCGACGCGCAATCTTTTTCTTTCTTATTTCTCGCTATTCTAGTTTTAGGATAAGATTTTTATTCTACTTCATATCTAAATTTCTTAAAATTACGAAAATTTATTTTAAGTGGTTAAATTGATAGACATCAAAATTTTCTGGTTCGTAGTAATAGTTGGATTTGTACGTGGACCGGGTTATTGGAGCCAAACAGTACTCAATTATATTGAGACCAAACGAATCCTGCCCCTCTGCTGCATCTTTTGGCTATTCGAAACGTGGGCAAAATCAGAAAAGTCTATTAATTGGATAACTTATATAATTTTTCTTTCCTTTTAAAAACTAATAGGATATTCAGTGAATGCACCGAGTAAAACGTTCACCACCTTTCATACGTTCACCACCTATAACTCGATCAAGACATCTAGCCAATATTGTCGCCGTTGATTTTTCTTTAGAATCATCATCTAGTCGACCAAGAACTCCAACTCAAATTTTCGATAATCCATCTTTTGAACCCGACCCCACAATTGAGAATCCGGAGAATATTCAGGGACAATTCCAAGATCCAGAACCACTAATCATTCCTCCTGAACCACAAACCATTAAATCAGAATCTTCTAGTGATTCGTATTCAACAAATTCAATTATGGAAAATCTGGAACCTCTAAGTATGGAAGACCGAATGAGAGCCACACGCACGGGCCAAGGTCACGCCATTATTAAGCCAGACATTAATGCGCCAGATTATGAAATCAAAGGACAAATCCTACACATGGTAACTAATCAGTGCCAATATAGTGGTGCGCCGAAGGAAGATCCAAACGAACATCTTCGTACGTTTAATAGGATCTGTACACTATTTAAAATCCGAGAAGTTGAGGATGAACAGATCTATCTCATGTTGTTTCCCTGGACTTTAAAGGGAGAAGCCAAAGATTGGTTAGAATCGTTACCTGAAGGGGCGATTGACACATGGGATGTTTTAGTTGAGAAATTTCTTAAAAGATTCTTTCCGGCATCTAAAGCCGTGAGACTTCAAGGAGAAATTGTTACGTTCACACAAAAGTCAAATGAAACTCTATATGAGGCGTGGACAAGATTTGGAAAGTTGTTGAGAGGATGTCCTCAACACGGTTTAGACACTTATCAAATAGTACAAATATTCTACCAAGGTGTCAACGTTGCTACACGAAAAGACATCGACATAACAGCTGGTGGTTCCATTATGAAGAAAACCGCAACTGAAGCTTACAAAATTATTGATAACACAACCTCCCACTCTCATGAGTGGCACCAAGAGAAAGATATATATCTCTCATCTAAAGCGGCTAGAGCCGATTCTAGCCATAACTTTGATTCCGTTTCCGCAAAAATAGATGCTTTCGAGAGACGAATGGAAAAGATGAATAAAGATATTCACGCAATACGAATCAGTTGTGAGCAATGCGGTGGACCACACTTAATGAAAGACTGTCACATTGAACAAACGATGGAACAACGTGAGAATGTTGTCTACATGAACCAAAGGCTGGAAAATAGTTATCAGAATAATTATCAACCGCCAAGGCCAAACTTCAATCGAAATCAAAACATTCTTTACAATCCAAAAGGACCCGACAATAACTCGTATAACCAACAAGGTCCGAATAACCAACCAACTCAAAACAACACTTTCAATCAACAAAGACCTGGCTTGTATAAACCACCACAACAAACCGACGAGAAGAAGTCAAATCTGGAAGAAGTGGTATTTAAGCTAGTTGAATATCAAACACAATTTATTGAAACTCAAACCCAAACGAATGAGAGGTTTGATCAGTCATTTAGAACTCAACAAGCTTCCATTTTGAATCTAGAAAAACAAGTAGGTACTCTTGTTAGATTGATGAGTGAAAGGGAACAAGGAAAGCTACCGAGTAATAATGAAGTAAATCCTCGGAATGAAAATGTTAACATGATATCAACAAATTCTGAAAAACCAATACCAGAAGATGGGAAAGTTTTAGATGTAAGTAACAATGAAGAAGTTACACCACCACCACCACCCGAGTATGTAAAGCCAGTGGTGGCACCATACAGACCACCCATCCCGTTTCCAAGAAAAGGAGTTGAGTATGAGCAAGTAATAGGTAATAAAGTTTGTGATACCTCTGGAAAGAAGAAGAAGAAGAATAAAAAAGTGCAAGAAACAAAAACAGTAGAAGTAAACCCGGTGAAGACAGTTCCACCAAATCCTCCACCTAGGGTAGGTGATCCGGGTGAATTTATTGTTCCTTGTCTACTTAGTGACTGTGTCATGTATGATGCACTAGCAGATTTAGGTTCAAGTGTGAGTGTTATGCCTCTTTCATTATATAAGAGATTAGGTGTAGGTGAGTTAACTCCAACGGATATGAGTGTTCGACTCCTTGATCAAACCATTAAGCACCCAGTTGGAATTGCTGACAACCTACCCGTTCAAGTAGGTAATTTAACCTTTCTAGTCGAATTCATTGTCATTGACATAGAAGAGGACTCAAACGTTCCTCTAATTTTAGGTCGACCATTCTTAGCGTCCACCGGGGCGTTATTTGATGTAAGAAAGGGTAGAATGACACTTAGTAATGATGAGAAATCGATCACCTTTATGATTCGACAGTCTAAATATCCACAAACCAAAACCGTTGAACCGACAAAAACGATTGGTAAGAACCATGTTGTTTTACCAACTCCAACGGTAATGCTTAACAATAATAGAACGCCTAAGTGTGGGGAAAATGAAGTAACACCTAA
Organism: Rutidosis leptorrhynchoides; assembly: GCF_046630445.1. Classification (NCBI taxonomy): domain Eukaryota; kingdom Viridiplantae; phylum Streptophyta; class Magnoliopsida; order Asterales; family Asteraceae; genus Rutidosis; species Rutidosis leptorrhynchoides. Next base: position 90,633,305 of record NC_092339.1, on the reverse strand, counting down.
TGATAACTTGATAATAAAGAACCCCATAGTTGATACGAAATTAAATAACCCCGTTATTAACAGTTCAATGAAGAAACTTTTTAAACGGGTTATTGATGCTAAAAGTAAGGGAAACTTTAAGTTATATAACCGGTTAGTATCCAATCTGTCGCCTAAAGAAAAGGCGAAGCTAGTTGAATTTGTGGATATTACGGAAAAAGCTGGTCACTGGCTTAAAGCAAAAGTCACAGATATGCAAGTTGATTATGGTCCAAGAGAAATTGACGATGAAGTTAATCACAATTTCGACACCACATCTACCTAAGTGTGAGGAGATTCAAATATTCTAAAAAGAAAATGCTGTTTGGAGTTAGTTGTTCTGTTCTCGTGTAGTTCCGAGAATGGAATTCGATTGGTCTTTTCCGCTAGCAGACACTAAAGAACTAGTTTTCTTCCCCCATTCTGATTTTTTTTTTATTTTGTAGGTTTTATATGAAATTAATATGCTTTTTAAATTTAAGTTTTGTGTGAATTTAAAAAAAAAATTTACTTTATTTCATTAAGTAAAAAAATGATTTCTAAAATTCGTCGTGAGTTGAAGATTAGGTAGTTGAACCGAAATTACTTTAACCGAGGGCGGGACGAGAAATTTTGTTATCATTATTTTTAATTTAATTGATTTAAAGTATGCCAAAAAAAAAAATATTAGATTTTATAAATTTTTTTACGTGGGGTAATATACCCAACTTCAAAATTATGTATGTTTGTATTTTATGTTATATACAAAACAGGGTAAAATAACGCACTTTCAAAGACTGTCATTAAGTTCAGAAAAAGGTACTAATTTTGACGACAAGAAACAAAATATCAAATGTGAAATAACAACAATATGTTTGCAAACTCGGTATTTTTAATCATTTTTCTACACTAATCACCCTCATGAATTTAAATTTTTACTGATTTCTTGCAAATGAGGGCATTGCAAGATCTCAAGTGTGGGGAAGGGTTATAAATTCTTTCGGGTTTACACTTGTTTTAATTGCCAAATTTTGTGAAAATTTGAAAAAAATTTCAACTAAATGAATTCAAAATCATGTTTATACATATTTATGAACGATAAAACTAGGTGTTAATGCCGAAATTATTGTTACCTCGAGGACATAAATTGAGAAACAACCCAAAACGCTTGAATTCATTTAAAATGGGATAGAAGAGAATAAAAAGGCAAAGAAAAGAATAAATAAAAGCTAAGTGTGGGGAGAATGTACCAAGTTATTCAATTAAAAACTATATATCACATTTTTGTATAAGAATTATTGCAGGTACTTTTGCTTTGGACGATACTAATCAGTTTTACCCGGTTTACTGTAATATATTTTAAAGAAAGATGGATCTACACGATGAATCAATTCCATCATTAAAAGGAAGTAAAGTCTACCGAAAAAGACACGCGCTTCTTGATTTAGGTCATGAAGTTGTCGTCCAGACCAGCTGTAGGTTGACGAAAAATCTAGAAAAGTCATCTCTAAAATCAGCAGGAAATCCACGGACCTCAGCATCAAACAGGGTCGCCAAGTGGTCAGATTTATCCTAACCATGAGAAGGATTTATCTCGCATAATGGGGGGCACCGTGCAAATTAGCTTGATAAGACTAATGAATCAAATCCCCAGAAAGGATAATCTCCTTAAAGATCAAAAATCAGCTTTTAAGACTGATATTACTCAATCCTAGAGATTGACCTTAAAGATTGAGAATTACAAACTCATGGAATTCAATGATATCTAAACTCGAGCTTGAACGAAAAAATATTTTGATCAAAAATAAAACCAATTTGTTTTCTGAAAACCTATTTTCAATGCGTTCATTACCATTGAATGTAAAATCCTGAGAATTCATTGGAATTCATTAGGTCACCTGAACCAAATCGGGTGTCAACCGTAAGAACGGTGGTTGCATAGCATGGTCGGAGACAGGACCTTGTGTCAAACCGACAAATTATAAGGGTGAGCTTTACTATTGCTCCTACAAAGGATAGTAAAAGCATCCGACACGTTTTTGGACCATAATTAAAAGCATGTCACGGGACATTGCCTTAACAGTTTCTTGTTCATCGCTTTCCTTTACAACCGGACGGTAGTTTGCCGAAAGGTAATATACGGGACAAGTAAACTGGACGTGTTGCTTTCCTAATACAAGGTTAGCAAGTGGGTAACACAAAACCACAAGTGTTGAGCTAAAATTTTCAAATCTGAAACCCACACAACCCACAAAAATATTTTGCAAACACCGGTGAAGGGTTATTCCGGAAAACTTATCTAGGGTAAAAGCTAGATTAAATTTTCAAAAAGATCAAATGTTTTCATAAAGATCCAATTTCCTTAAGGATCTACATTTTCATAGTCATGTGGGACTGTAAACCACCTTTCAAATGTGCACTTTGCTTTGGAAACCGAAAGTAAATCGGCTATTTGATTGCAAGTGTCGTTGACCTAAACCCGAGGCAACTGTGGATGACACACCCACCTTTAACCATCATTACTGTCATTGTTTATACCGCTATATCAAAATCACTGATCTACAAAATGTGATGAATAAAAAAGTGATTCATGTATGTTTTTATTTCAAGTTCTGTATTGCTTGAGGACAAGCAACGCTCAAGTGTGGGGATATTTGATAGTGCTCCAAATGAACATATATTTAGTAGCAATATCGTTCCAATATGTAAAGTTTTTAAATGTAATTTCCTTATTTTTAGTTGTAATAGTTAAATAAATAAGTGCGAAGACGAAAGACGCAAATCGCTCGAAAATGAAGATTTAAAGACAAAAACGAAGATTTGAAAGACCAAAACGTCCAAAAAGCTCAAATGTACAAGATACAATTCAAAAGGTTCAATTTATTGATGAGAAACGTCTAAAAATGACAAGAGTACAAGTTACAAAACGCAAAGTACAAGATATTAAATTATACGAAAGGACGTTCGAAAATCCGGAACCGGTACCCGAGCCAACTATCAACGCTCGACGCAACGGAGCTGAAAGTACAAGTCAACTATGCACAAGAATATAATATAATATTTAAATAATTCATAATAAGAATAATAATAAATAATAAAAAGTTGTTAATTGAGCATAGTTAAGGGGTCATAAGTGAAAATTTCAAATCAACATTTGCCTATAAAATGGAATTCACGTAGTAATGAAAAAGAACACCTTCACTTCATTTTTCTTTCTTTCCCTCTGTAAGAATATATATATTTATATTTATAATATTAAGTTTAATTTAAGTTTAATAATAATTGGGTTATTGTAAGAAATATTTTACGGGTTTTAAAGTCGAAACTCTGCCCGTGTAACGCTACGCGATTAATCACCACTGTAAGCTATGTTCTTCCTTTTTAAATTAATGTATCGTAACTAAGTTATTATTATGCTTATTTGAGCCGAAGTAATCGTGATGTTGGGCTAAAATATTAAGAAGGGGTTATTGAACTTTGGACCATAATTAAGGTTTGGGCAAAAGACCGACACTTGTGGAAATTGAACTATTGACTATTAATAGATGGGGGGTATTGTCTAATTGAGTGACAACTCATTGGAGTCTGTCGAACCTATCTTCAAATTAATTAACCTAATAATTAATAATGATTATGGTTGTCCTATTTAGTGACGTTCATATGGAATCTGTTATAATCATTTAATTAATCAATTGGGTTGGGTAATTGATTATTCATTCTGATCAAGTGGATGAATTAATATTCATAAACTAATTAAAACAGGGGTGGATTACATACAGTGATAACTGTTGTAATTGTTGACAGAAGTGATAGCTGCGTCACAGTTTAAATCCTTAATCAGTTGGAATATTTGACTTCGGGTATAAGGGTAATTTGACGAGGATACTTGCACTTTATATTTATGACCGATGGACTATTATGGACAAAAACCAGATAGACGTATCAAATAAACCAGGACAAAGGACAATTAACCCATGGTAATAAATTAAAATCAACACGTCAAACATCATGATTACGGAAGTTTAAATAAGCATAATTCTTTTATTATATTTCTCATCGTATCTTTATTTACTGTCATTTTATTACTCGCAATTTTATTTACTGTCATTTTATTTATTGTCATTATTTTACGCACTTTAATTATCGTCATTTATCTTTACGCTTAAAATATAGAATCGACAAACCGGTCATTAAACGGTAAAACCCCCCTTTTATAATAATATTACTACTTATATAATTATATATATTTTGTATAAATATAGTTAAAAATATAGTAAGTATCACCAGCTCCCTGTGGAACGAACCGGACTTACTAAAAACTACACTACTCTACGATTAGGTACACTGCCTATAGTGTTGTAGCAAGGTTTAGGTATATCCCATCCGTAAATTAATAAAACTTGTGTCATATTTTGTAGTATTTTATATTAAAAATAATAGTATTTTCGTACACCACGTGCAACACATCAATATACATCTCATACATAGAGATAAAAATCATTCATATGGTGAACACCTGGTAATCGACCTTAACAAGATGCATATAGAATATCCCCATCATTCTGGGACTCCCTTCGGATATGATAAAATTGAAGTACTAAAGCAATTTAAATTCTCTGACTGGGGCTTGTTAGTGCCCATAGATCTATCTTTAGGATTCACGTCAATTAGGGTTTTTGTTACCTAATTCTTAGATTACCAGACTAAAAAGGGGCATATTCGATTTCGATAATTCAACCATAGAATGTAGTTTCGATTACTTATGTCTATTTCGTAAAACGGTTATAAAAACAGCGCATGTATTTTCAGTCCCAAAAATATATATTGCAAAAGCATTTAAAAAGGGAGCAAATGAAACTCACAATACAATATTTTGTAGTAAAAATATTCATACGACGATACTGAACAATGCAGGGTTGGCCTCGGATTTACGAACCTATATCATTTGTATATATATTAACACGCATAATTGAAATCGAATATATATATATATATATATATATATATATATATATATATATAAATTTATTAGTTATATCATTTTTATATTACTACTTCATATATTCATAAAAATATAATTTTTTTTTTGATATATTATATATACATTATTTGTTTATTAAGATAGTTATTATAATAATGCTAAAATAATATTAATAATAATAACAATGATAATAATTATAATACTTATTATTACTAATAAAAATAGTAATATTAATAATTCTTTTAATGATGGTAATAATGATTAAGAAATTAATAATAAAAGAAAAGATGTTACTTTTAATAAATTGATGATCTTAATAATCGTGATAATAATAATAATACTTATATTTATGATAATTCTAATGATTTTAATAATAATTCTGTTAATAATAATGTTTATATAAAATCGTGTCATTGATGATAACATTAATAGTATTGATAGTAATAATAACTATAGTAAAAATAATACCAATGATAGTGTTTTTAATCATAATGATACTACTGATAATAACCTAATGAAAATACTTATAATAATACCTATAATAATAATAGTAAGAAGAATCTTAATATTAATATTAATGATGATAATAATTACAATAATAACACTTATGTTAATAATATTAATGATAATAATATTAATACTAATCATACATTCATAATTGATAAAATCATATTTTTTTATGATGATAAAAATATTAGTAATAGCGATTATAATAATAATCATATTGGTAATTATGATCATAAAAATAATAACGATAAACTTGATAATAATACTTGTATTAGTATTAATAAGTGTTCTATACTAACAACAACAACAACAACAACAACAACAACAACAACAACAACAACAACAACAACAACAACAACAACAACAACAACAACAACAATAATAATAATAATAATAATAATAATAATAATAATAATAATAATAATAATAATAATAATAATAATAATAATAATAATAATAATAACAACAATAAGAATAATAAGAATAAATTTAATTACAACCTTTGGAGAAGAACAAGTTCCAAAAAAAATAAGCCCTTGCCCGGACTCGAACCTACGACCTCTCGCTCACCCACAACACACTTAACCACCCGTCTATTTCTGTTTTTCCTGATATTAACCCATCTCATGTTATTATAACCCGTATCACTCAATTCTCCCTCTTTCTTCTTCATCATTAATCGACCAGTGAACTTCAACAATTGTAACAACCCAAACCAAACCGCGACCAAAATACAAAATAAAAAAAAAATTTGCTGTACAGAGAATTGGCGCGGCGCGCCATTCGGGCCTGTCCGGAAAGTTTCAAAATGCGAGAAAGATCGACTAGTTCCCGACATTTTTAGACCACACGCTTTTAACCACACATTCCAATATGTAAAACTATCACGATTCAAACATAAAAAAGATGTTTTACAAGCGGGGCCCACTTCGGCCATTTTACGAGTTTAATACAAAATATGAGTTTCGACCGCCAAAAAGTTTAAGTACCAAACTACACTACGAGCATGGCGTTTGGGATTAAACTACCCAAGTCTCGGTCAAACTCCAAGAGCTAACACTTCCAAAAAGCATCCCCTAATCAACAAGCGGGATCTCTAATCCATGATAATGCCCTTACCCTTGTCCACAACCGAACCTATAAAAATAGTAAACAACGAGAGGGTAAGCAAAGCTTAGTGAATGCAATAATTATACGAATACATATATAATTATACCTACTTGCATACACTTACACAAACCGCAAACATGCTAACAAACACAATTAGCTTATCGTCGCAATAACAAGCTATAAACCTCCAATACCACAAGCTAGCATAACAACCGCATATAAATATAACTCGAATAATATAATATGCTTACCACACAAATAACCATGGTTAACCAATAGTACAAGGGAACGGCGCTCGCGAAAACGCCATCGGTGTTCACAACATCCGTTAGGGAACTTAACACCTCGCACCACTAACCCCTAGGGTGGCACCTTAACACCTCGGCACATCACCCCGAGTGGCATCTTAACACCTCGATGCATCACTCATTAATTTACGGAGTGGTGTCTTAACACCTCGACACTACACTCCTAGGTGGCATCTTAACACCTCGATGCTACACCCGAGTGGCATCTTAGCACCTCGATGCTACACTCTTCACGTGAAACATGGTGTCTTAGCACCTCGACACTACACATTTCACGCTACAACAAATAGATACATTATATACATACGCATATAATTATTCCACTCACCTCAAAGTCTTGTGAAAAGATACCCGAGCTTGCGGAACCTCAAAGTAACGTACCTATCACATTATACATATAATCAAACGCAAACTCAAGTCAGTCAACCAAACCCTTTCACCATTCTAAGCCATTTTGACCCAAGGTGCAATTTCAACCCATTTGCACCCTTAACCCTAAATTGGGTCAACACACACCAAAACCCTAATCATTCATCAAGATGGGTTTAAAACACACTTAGGTCACAAGGCTAACTCGTTTTCATACTTGCTAGGCCACTTAGGTCATTAAAGACTCATTTGACCCATTTCAAAGTCAACACACCCATTTGGGTCATCCATACCCAATAACACCCATTTACATATCATTAAGGTGTTCTAGTACTTTAACTAACCAATTAAGTTCATAATCATCAATCTAACACTTGAAAACCCTAGTTAGTCATCTTTGAATCTTCATGACCCAAATTCATCCAAAAACACCCCATTCACCCACAAATGGGTTTTAAGTTCATCATTAACCCTAACTCTAACCCTTTCACAAATTAAACAAGGAAATCAAGATTAGAGCATACCACTATGATCAAAACGTAGCTAGAGGAAAGATGAACAACTTTAATACCCGCACTTTGATCCAAAATCGCCTCCTTCTTCCTTGATTCAAGCTTTCCCTCACTAAGAATCTCTCTCTCTCTCTAGAAACTAAATTGGAAGAAGTGAAGTAGATGAAAATGGAGTTATAAGGCTCCCCAAAACTGATCTAGGGCTTTAAGGTCGGCCCTCAAGTGAATTTACCCAATTTCCCTCAAAATATCTAATTAAAAACAAAGTGAGCTGTCAGCCCGTAATGGCGCGGCGCGCCATAAGGCCGCGCGGCGCGCCAAATGCCCAGTTCAGCTTCTTTTGCCTTTTAATTAAATACCACCTAAACCCCACAACTTGCATAACTTATACACACATAAGTACAATAAAATATTCGGGTCTTACAACTCTCCCCCACTTAGATTGGATCACGTCCTCGTGATCCGCACTAAATACTAGAAGTTAAGCACTCTACCTTGAACATTTCCGTCTCCAATGCGGAATTACACTTGTAGCAATCACTCATCTGGGTTCTCACTTCGTACACTAACGCATCATAATACAACAACCGTACTTCACACTTCCATTCGATCAAAATTCTCACCACTCACTCGGAAATACACCGTGAAAACATCATAATATACCTTTCCAAAAGCCATAGCACTCCATCATTTCACGATATCGGGTAATCAACCCACGAGACACAATAACTATAACCGTTTGCTCTTACGCCGAGTATCCAAACTCGTACCCTACACTCCACAATCGTCCTAAAAGTAGTACAATCCACCGACAATCATTGTCGTCACGCCTATCAATCGTGGAATATTCGGGAATCATCCCTACACTTTTCGAAAATCTCTCGTATCCCTCTATCGGGAACTTCGCCATACCGTCTCACGTCGCTAACTACCTTCGCAATTAACTCCAAAGTCCAACTTGGGACTTTTTCGAAGACCATCGAAGCTTTCCTTTCCTAAATGAGCGACACCCGTTCGCTCATCACGTCTACTAGATAGGAACTTTTTCGCATTCTCCGGCGTTGGTCATACTAAATAATCCTTCCAAGGACTCGCTATAAGATATTCGAACCTCGGTCTTTCAAATCATTTGAGTGTCAACGCTCGCTAAACATCACACTATACCACCATTGTAAATTCGGGTTTCTCACCGGTACCCAAAATCAAAGCAATCACATCATCGGGGTCAAAAGTTACACTAGTAGGTATAAGGAGGCACCTGACGTTGTGTTATCCAACTCTGATTACTAACACCGAGTCTCCCAGACTCGACCCTTACGGGGTCTACTCCTGATGTCACACGTCACCTAACTACACGCGGTCACACAAATCTAACGAACCTTACGGCTCGACACCCATGACTTCCTAGCAGCACCTGCTAGTCACTATCCACCTAGGCTGCATAGCTAGTCTACTTATATTCCATCTCAACACTAAGGAGGCGCATGGAACACCAAGGCTTACACCTTTCCAACTTGGTCCTAACCATTAACCCGGTTACCTACATACATAAGGATAGTTAACCACCAAGACTCTACTCGCACACGAACGCGATTAATGGAAATGCCTCTAGAACGGCACACCGCGTACACCCCCAAAATCATAAAAGAAAAGAGTGGCCGTCAAGAGCGTACAACACTCGCCACACAATCACAAAACCGCCATTGAAATCGAATCGTCAATTAATCATTAATTCGAAGATTATTCCAATAACTAAATACACACTTGCATACATTTCGAAACGTGCAATACACACAACATCCGAAGTCTATAATGATCACTTAGAATACGCGAAGTCGTCACGTATTCTTCCAACTTCTCTAGGCAATCATTCTCTAAGAGTCAACATTAATAACCAAATTGTCACTCGCAATTTACTAAAGTCCACAATTCCGAGCACAAAGTTTGCTCAATCCCTTATATCGGGAAAAACTTAACCGATCTCGTGCCAAGATATCAATCCCCTAGCGTACCCTTACCAAGTACAATGCTAAAAACCAACAAGTCTCAACCTAATGTCAACAACCCAAAAGATGAAGGCCAAGTAAAAACGAATCCTTACGGATAACACCTTCCACCTAACACTCCTCTTAGTACGCATACACGGCTAATACGCATCTACCGCAAGTATTTGATCAGAACACGGCTATTGTATCACTAGTCACACAACATGGTCCTCATGACCGAACCACCGGCGTATACAACCAGTAGTTTTCAATACTAACAATAAGAAGGTTATTCAATACAAAACTCAAGGTGTACAAAAACGGCTATCGTGATATATCCGTAGTGTGCAAAAACGGCTATTGCAATACTACCAACAATATGTGAGTGAAACACAGCTACCGCACTATTAATACCAATGTGTGAGTAAAACCGACTATTACTCGCAACCATGTGCACAAAACGGCTATGTGCACAATTCCTACGTGCAATTAAAATCGTAAATATACAAGTAACGGTTCTTCCCGAGAGCCGCTTGACATCCATCACAACCAAGGGTGGTAACGAAGAGTTAATCCTTCCGGATATCCCTCATCACCTATCACAAGTCAAACGCGTTCAACAGAGAGATGACCCCAAATAAACACATATATCTAATTTCCTCGTAGTACACAAAATGGCTATTTTGTAACTACTACCCAAAGTATACGACAATGAGGCATCGTACCCTTTCTCAAATCCCATTACGCTTCCTCGGTAGGAATATAAATCCTAATAAAGTCGACACAATTTCTTTGATGTAACACTACCAACTTCCCAACGTAGAACCTCGTTCCTAAATCAAATCGTCAGGATTACAAAGTCAAACGATTTCGCCATTTACCGTCGTACACGACCATACTTGGCATCGGTCCCTCTTCCTGAATTCTCGAGAGCTCAATTCTATAATAATAAATACTAACATCTACCGTCACCCGATTGCGCCACTAAAGTGATGACACAATGTCAACATAACACGTATCCTTTTAGAACGAAATTACCGCTACCCGCAAGGTAGACTTTTCCAACTATCAAATCCTTTCTACCCATTACCACTACGAAAGCATCCGGTCAACGATACACACATGCTCTCAAGGGTTTCACCCACTTCACTACAAACGCGAACACGCGCTCACAACCTAACGCCAAAGTTCGTTCTCATGGCTTAGTGGATTCATTTACCCTATCACTAAGAAATGCTTGGTTGCACCAAGTCTTACGCCCTCGTCCGTCAATACAAATGTCATCATAGGGTGTTTCCATTAGGAATGTCACCAGCATCAATACTACGTGTTACCACTATGCATTCGTCCCCAAGGCGCGTTTCCACGAGTCAACGACTCAGGCGCTACCCTGGTGCACTATCATCAAAACCATCAACAAACCGAATCTTCACCGAGTTCACTTGAGTCTAAATAGATCTCGAAGCAAAGTTTAAGTCCCTAATACATACACGAATCCATCGGCACAAATAAACAATAATAAGGCATATTTGTACCAAAGACGAAAATACCTGAAACATCATCGTTGGACCCTTGCGCTCCGCTGATCATCAGATAGTCACGCTCTAACCTCCTAACCCGATCTACAAACGATTCGGAACACTCCGACTTACGGTGTCCCTTCTTTTGGCAAATAAAGCACTTGATCGTGCTTAAAGGTACACTTGTACAATCCCGTGCAAAATGACCTCGTCCTCCACACCGAAAGCACGTAGGCCCATAACCTATCTTACTCCTCTTCTTCACATTTTCAACACCTCCGGGCGTACTTCTCGCCCTTTTACTAGGAGCACCTCTTGATTCAAACTTTCTCTTACCCAAAGAGTGATCAGCAAATTTTGGAGCATGAGATTCGATCCCCATAGTTGCTCCTTCGTCACCGTCACCTGGAGGGTTAGGAACCCTCTTTTCTAACTCTTCCTTCACCTCATGAATAGGCGCGTCCGTTCCGGTTCCATCTTCCGTCTTCATTCTAAAGAATGCATATAGATTAAACAACGAAACAAAAAGGAACGACATACATATACCACATCGCCCCATCTTGGTTGATACTCGTCGTACATTGCTTGTTTGACACGTCTTGAACCCGTAACAATGGTAACTAATCATTGTTACGCGAGCACGTCGCATTAACTTGCTAGTATAAGGTCTATCTCGCTTGATGATTGCTAAAACAACACAAAACGATTAGTGCAAGGTTAGTTCACATAGACCTAAGCACTAACCAAATCCCCGGTCCGACCCGTCTCCTACAAGTCCCGTAAAAAGCGCATACACATTAAAGTCTAAGTCTAGGCACCTATCTCAAGTCGCCTAAATCCCTTAAACCATGCTCTGATACCACTTGTAACAACCCAAACCAAACCGCGACCAAAATACAAAATAAAAAAAAATTGCTGTACAGAGAAGTGGTGCGGCGCGCCAGGATGGCCGCGCGTCGCGCCATTCGGACCTGTCCGGAAAGTTTCAAAATGCGAGAAAGATCGACTAGTTCCCGACATTTTTAGACCACACGCTTTTAACCACACATTCCAATATGTAAAACTATCATGATTCAAACATAAAAAAGATGTTTTATAAGCGGGGCCCACTTCGGCCGTTTTACGAGTTTAATACAAAATATGAGTTTCGACCGCCAAAAAGTTTAAGTACCAGACTACACTCCGAGCATGGCATTTGGGATTAAACTACCCAAGTCTCGGTCAAACTCCAAGAACTAACACTTCCAAAAAGTGTCCCCTAATCAACAAGCGGGATCTCTAATCCATGATAATGCCCTTACCCTTGTCCACAACCGAACCTATAAAAATAGTAAACACCGAGAGGGTAAGCAAAGCTTAGTGAATGCAATAATTATACGAACACATATATAATTATACCTACTTGCATACACTTACACAAACCGCAAACATGCTAACAAACACAATTAGCTTATCGTCGCAATAACAAGCTATAAACCTCCAATACCACAAGCTAGCATAACAACCGCATATAAATATAACTCGAATAATATAATATGCTTACCACATAAATAACCATGGTTAACCAATAGTACAAGGGAACGGCGCTCGTGAAAACGCCATCGGTGTTCACAACATCCGTTAGGGCACTTAACACCTCGCACCACTAACCCCTAGGGTGGCACCTTAACACCTCGGCACATCACCTCGAGTGGCATCTTAACACCTCGATGCATCACTCATTAATTTACGGAGTGGTGTCTTAACACCTCGACACTACACTCCTAGGTGGCATCTTAACACCTCGATGCTACACCCGAGTGGCATCTTAACACCTCGATGCTACACTCTTCACGTGAAACATGGTGTCTTAACACCTCGACACTACACATTTCACGCTACAACAAATAGATACATTATATACATACGCATATAATTATTCCACTCACCTCAAAGTCTTGTGAAAAGATACCCGAGCTTGCGAAACCTCAAAGTAACGTACCTATCACATTATACATATAATCAAACGCAAACTCAAGTCGGTCAACCAAACCCTTTCACCATTCTAAGCCATTTTGACCCAAGGTGCAATTTCAACCCATTTGCACCCTTAACCCTAAATTGGGTCAACACACACCAAAACCCTAATCATTCGTCAAGATGGGTTTAAAACACACTTAGGTCACAAGGCTAACTCGTTTTCATACTTGCTAGGCTGCTTAGGTCATTAAAGACTCATTTGACCCATTTCAAAGTCAACACACCCATTTGGGTCATCCATACCCAATAACACCCATTTACATATCATTAAAGTGTTCTAGTACTTTAACTAAACAATTAAGTTCATAATCATCAATCTAACACTTGAAAACCCTAGTTAGTCATCTTTGAGTCTTCATGACCCAAATTCATCCAAAAACACCCCATTCACCCACAAATGGGTTTTAAGTTCATCATTAACCCTAACTCTAACCCTTTCACAAATTAAACAAGGAAATCAAGATTAGAGCATACCACTATGATCAAAACGTAGCTAGAGGAAAGATGAACAACTTTAATACCCGCACTTTGATCCGAAATCGCCTCCTTCTTCCTTGATTCAAGCTTTCCCTCACTAAGAATCTCTCTCTCTCTAGAAACTAAATTGGAAGAAGTGAAGTAAATGAAAATGGAGTTATGAGGCTCCCCAAAACTGATCTAGGGCCTTAAGGTCGGCCCTCAAGTGAATTTACCCAATTGCCCTCAAAATATCTAATTAAAAACAAAGTGAGCTGTCAGCCCGTAATGGCGCGGCGCGCCATAAGGCCGTGCGGCGCGCTAAATGCCCAGTTCAACTTCTTTTGCCTTTTAATTAAATACAACCTAAACCCCACAACTTGAATAACTTATACACACATAAGTACAATAAAATATTCGGGTCTTACAACAATCAAAACAAAGAATTTATGGTTTCATTTAGGATTTGTAAACAAACAGAATAAACAAAAAGTGGTGTCTTTTGATTAATAGAACAATAAAAAAATTTGGGCAGTAGCAGTGTTCGTCAAGAACTCTTTGAACTCAATATTCGATTTTTGCAATACAGACATGTTTAGATGAAAATCACAAAATGAAATATGTTTTAAATCTTCCATAGAAACTTTACGAATTGTTATTTTCAACAGAGGTAACCTTTAAAGCTTGAATTTGATTTTTGAATTCCCGGTTGACTTTTTCCAATTGAGCTTTGACTCTAAAATTCGAACTCGTTACAAGGAATTGGGAGTTAAGATTTTACAGGAAGTTTTCTTGGAGGATTTCTAACAAAACTGCATTAGCACATTTTGAAGTTGATTTTGAAATCGTTCTAATTAAAAAATGGAAACAAGAACAGGGGATATGTTGTGTTCTTGCGTTTTCCTCTTTAAATTCGATTATTTAAAAACTGTTAAATAGATAATTGATAACAGTGATGAAGAAACGAAGTGAGTTAGCTAAAATTACTGAACAATGCGATTGATTTATAGTCACATTAGTCGACAGTCTCAATTTGTTCAGGAAATAAAAAAAATAAAAAAATCGTTAAATTCAACCTACTTGGTACGATTGATTGAGATGTAAAATGATTTTTGGAGACAAGAACAAAATCATATACTGTTTTGATAGATATATACAACAGAATTTGATTCTATTTCGTACGTGAGATCTTTATAATTATTATTGATAATTAAAAATTATAATTATTAATAATAATCTAAATACAAATAATAATAATAATAATACTATTAATAATAAAAGTAATAATAATAGTGAGTCACAATAATAATATTAATGAAAATGATAATAATAATATAATAATAATAATATCAATGATAATAATAAATATAATAATAATAATAATTATTATATTAATACTAATTATATTAATATTAATAATGATAATAATAATATTAATAATCATATTTATATATGTCAAATTCATGTTTATATACTATATATTTAAGATAATAATATTAATAACAAATTCATGTTTATATACTATATATTTAAGATAATAATATTAATAACACTAGTATTGATATTAATGTTAAAAGTAATAATAATATTATTACAACAATTATAATTAAATTTAATATATTAGTATTACATATTATTGATTATGTAATATAACCATATAATATATTATATAATAATGAGTATTAAATTTTTATATAATAATATCTAATAATAATATAAATCATTATAATTTTACTACTAGTTATAATAATAATGCTATTAACAATGATAATAACAATATTGGTAACAAATCAAATGTATCAAATTTCATATATGTAATATTATTAATAATACTGATATTAATATTAATATTAATATTAATATTTATAATGATAATGAAACTAATAATATTAATATAATAACTATATTTTAACTTGTATTATATATTATTAACTATTTAATAATCATATATTATATGATAATCTCTATTGAATATTTATTATTTATAAATTATATATATATACATATATATATATATATATATATATATATATATATATATATATATATATATATATATATATATATATATATATATATATATATATATATACAATACACATAAATAGAGATCGTACATATTTATATATAAATTCATTTTAGATTACACTTAATTATTTTATATCCTACTTTAAATATTTAATTCAAATGTTTAAATTATATTTTATAATTTCAATTTATTATATATACTTACATTTATATATATATATGTATACATATTCATTTAAAAACAATTGCTCGTGAATCGTCGGGAATAATCAAAGGGTAATTGATTACATGAATGTAGTTCCAAAATTTTACGATTCAATATTACAGACTTTACTTATCGTGTCGAAATCATATACTAATTAGGTTTAAATTTGGTTGGAAATTTCCCGGTCGTCACAGTACCTACCCGTTAAAGAAATTTCGTCCCGAAATTTGAGTGTGATCATCATGTCTGACAATAAGTATGTTTTCATGACGCATACGAGTTAGAAATTTGAGTTTTATCATCAGTGAGTAATATAGATAAAACAATTTGATTTTGTGAAGAGTATGAGTGAAGCTATCATAAAAGAGTGAATTGAAGAAATAAAGTTTCATCTTAACTTTTGACGTTGTCTTGTATGAATTCCAAAATTCAAGGGATTTAAAGAAAATCTTCAAAATCTAAAAGATCTGATTCTTCAGGATTTAAGAGAATTAGGATCTCTTTAATTAAATGCGGTCATCTGTCTCGATTGTTACATTTAATTTTTCCTTTATAAATTAAACTCTTCCGTTCCATTATTCTCACCATTCCTGTAACGACCCTACTTTTTCCGTTATTTTTTACCGTTAACTATTTAACGACCGTTAACTGTTATTCGTGCCACGTCATTTATATGACCTATATTATTATTTTAGTAATAATATATTAATTATTATGTGTTATGTGAATATTTGTATTCATATTTTAAGTTATACGTTTCTACGTGTCGCGGATTTTTGTCCGGCGAATCTTTTCGATTTTCAAACCAACGGGCAAGCTTTTGGGATTTTTAAGTCCTAATTATTTTAAATATAATATTTTAATGTCATATATTTATATTTAGTGTTTATATATTTTATTCGTCGCGTATTTGTTATCTCTCCGAAAAATCAATCGCGTAGTAGTGTTTTCGCGTTTCGGTCTTCGATCGGGCGTTCGGGCCACAAGCTAATTGACTTTTTAACATTTTGGAATAGTGAGACCCACCCCCTTGCTGATTTTGGCCGAAAATTCCCTTAGGGAGGGGGGTGTTTTGTCAAAAGTTGCAAACTAGTGTTCATTAGATCAAAACTCACCACTTCCTCATTTCTAACCTAAAAACTTTTCTTCTTCTCCTCCCTTTGCTCCCATTGCCATCACCACCACCATAAACAACCATCATCATCTTCATTTTTCAAGCTTAAAGAATTAGGGCTTTTATCATATCCGGATTGTACTCTTCGTTCTCTACGCGATTACATCCTTTGTTCTGTGATTTGGGTATACCTATGAACCCTAATTTTTCAATTCTTATTCATTTTACTGATTTTGAATGTTATTTTGATAGTATGATGCTTATATATTATTGTATTGTTGTAATTCATGTTTTCGGTTTGATTAATTTGGGACAGCAGCTTGTTTGATCATTTCTATAAACTTAACTGATATAAAAGTGAAATTAAAGTATCTAGATGAGTTCCTCTTATCAAGACATTAATTTTAGACTCCGGATTCATGTCATTTCGATTCCCGGAGCTCTAGTTATGATTAAAATAGTGTTTTGTTGGAATTAAATTGTGAAAACGAATTGTTCCAGGTTTGGTGTGACTTTTTGACCACTTTTGGAGTCTTTAGGGTGTGCTAGTGTGTTAAGATTGATGATGGGATGAACTTTCATGTTCGGGTCATCGAAATCCGAGCCACGGATCACCCGTTATGACTAAAACGTGTTTTTGAACGGATTAAAGTTCCAAGTTGTTTAATGGCTGATCATCACAACTTGGTTACTGTTCTTGGGGTGTTCTTGAGTGTACCAATGTGTCGGGTGGTTTGATTAGGCGGAGATATATATAAGACTCGCCGAAAACAGACACCCGGGGCTCAAGTTATGACCCGATGAACTTTTAATTAAAACTTATGGTTAATTATTAAAACTTATGATATAAATAATGATTTTCATTATTATTAAATTACTTATGATATAAAAAGTAATTATTATAATTTAAGACTTATGATATATATTTATTATATCATTATTTAATTACTTATGATTTAATTAAACTTTTAATTAAACTTATGATTAATAATACTTTTATTATTAATGGAAAATACTTATGATAAGTATTAAAATTATGTTATGAGATTATTATTATAAGACTTATAATAAGGATTAATTAATTATTTAATTATTATAAGGCTTACTTATTATTTAATTATAATTTAATTATTAAATACTTATGGTTTAATAATTATAATTAGAAACGTATGATACGATTAATAATTCATTATTAATTAATAATACATATGATATGATTAAAATTTATTATTAATTAATAATACTTATATTATGACTAATGTTTAATTAATTAATTAAATACTTATGTTATATTAATTATATCATTTAAACTTATGTTAACTTTAATAATTCATTTTAATTTAATTAAACTTATGTTATAACATAATTATACATATTTAACTTTAATGAACATTATAACTTATAATATTATTATAACTTATACTTTTAAAATTAATGTTGACTATGTTTGACCAAGGTTGACTTTTGAGTTGACTTTCGGTTGACTTTGACTTTCAGTTGACTTTTGCTGACTTTCTAATTAAGGAAACTTTCCTAACTTATAAACTTTCTAAAAATAGCAACTTTCTAAATATGGAAACTTTCCAAAAATAGAAACTTTCTAAAAATAGAAACTTTCCTAAAATAGAAACTTTCCTAAAAATAGAAAGTGCGTGTCCTTACGCTGTTCTGATCAAACCGAAGCATACTGAGTGTTGTTCTATGTCTACTTGCAACATGTACCATAGCTATCATATTAGACTTCACCTAAGTTAGTTATTTATATCGACCTGCTTTATTTACAGGTCGACGTTGTGATCATTCCTGATCGCTTTACTTCGTTTGCTGTTCGCATTTTTGTGTAGTTACTTCATTTGCTTTAAGGTGAGTTATAGTCCCATTTTTACATACTTTTCAAAGTATATTTTTGGGATGTGATTACATGCAATTTATTTTACGTTTAGACACAAGTGGCAATTAAATTTAAATTATTCGTTATGAGTGGAACAAAAACATTTCCTAGTCTGGTAACTGTAATCACTGGTTTCTACTGGTGAACGTGAATCCTACAAATAGATCTATCGGGTTTGACAACCCCATTTCGAGCTAGTCGCGCTAGCAATTTATAATCGGAATGTTTAGTACTTCGTATTTAGTTAAAGATACACTTGTTCGGTGTATATTATTTATTGTGTTTGGCAAGGGTAAATAAATGGTTAAGTGGTTACCAGGTGGCTCACAGAAAATGGAATAATGTTTTTATATGTTTTCTAGCATATAATTTTGTGGTCCAAAAAGGAGTTTTTATGTTTTCAAACATAAATTTTTATGGTTTAAATTAAATATTTTTTGCAATATTAAACCTATAATTCACTCAACATTTTTGTTGACAGTTACTCGCATGTTTTATTCTCAGGTTCATGATTGATTGCTTTCGCTGTGCTTAGAGAGTCTGCATATTTATGATAGCATCTTTTGTTAAACATTAACTTGCATTCTATTTTGATACATTTAATAGTGGATGTTGTTGACTTGTTTTGGTCAACTTTTGGTTAAGTCATAATGTATGGTTTTTCTAAACTTACATATTTTGGTAGGTTTCCTTTATAGGAAATCATTTTTAAATAAAGAATGCAAGGTTATTTATCAAATTCATATAGAGTTATGATCAAGCTGTGGGACCAAGATAACGATGGTCGTCAAGTGTACTTTAACGGGTCATTTCAGTTGGTATCAGAGCGTTGGTTGTAGGGAATTAGGCTGCATTGATGACGTTACCCGAGTCAATATGGTGCATTAGTGAGTCTACTCTACAGCCCGGCCTATAATATATTATTATATGTGATTATTTGTATCGTGTTGGTATGTATATTGTTATCATACATACATCTCTATTATGTTCTGAATTCGGGAGTAACTCCCATTCCGATTTAAATGTATTCTCTGACTCATGCGAACTTTTTCTTATAAGAACACCTCGGGTAGTGAAACCGAGGGATGTCATTCTTGACTTCTGAAATTCTCGACATTTCTATGTCATCTATTATGGTTATGTATATAACGTTTGAGGTATATTACACAAGATGTCATTCTTGACATCTAAATACTCGGCATTTTAATGTCAGCTATTATGTTTAGGTATATAATATTCTTATTATATTACGTGCATTTGTGCCTTTGTGCACTGGTGCTTTGGTTTTTGAACCGGAGAGCGTCATTCTTGACTTTTAGATATTCTTGGTACTTTGAAGACATTTTTATGTCATCGTTACTCTTATTCATTACTTTTGATGTTTGTGTCTCTTGTGCTATCCTTAGCACATTGTTTAAGAAATCGTTCTAAAGAAATTGTGTGGAAATTCGAGGTTGATCGCGTGTTCTGACCTCATGTAGTGCTATTGGAATGGAACTATGAATTAGTGAAATATAATGATGTCAGGCCAACGTGATTATATTACGTTAATTCATAAAGAAGTCCCAATATTGTGACATGAGGAATAGAAAGCAAGTCAAAGAAAATTTTTACACCACTGATTCAGAAATTCCAATGTTATTACATGAGTAAGGAAAATACTCATTTTCTTAATTGATGAGATACGGGAAACTCGTTTTAACAAGATTTTCTATCTCATTATCTATCCTTCATAACCCGCTTGTTAGCAACAGCTTCGCTCGGGAACAGTTTTGGCCCAACGACTTATGCCCTGATAATAGTCAAAACAACATTTAACTCATTGGTTTTCATGACCTCGTAACATTTGTTGGTCAAATGTCACACGACGATTCAAGCCCTTTACTCGATCTTCCACAATCTTACTTCAACTTGTAACCTCTGAAATACAGATACTCTGTTTATCATCGGGAGTTTTACACATTTGTTTAATTGGGTGGTTCTCACGAGATTTATGGGCGAATAGAAGTAATGAAATATTTTGTCATGTATACAATTTATAAAATCATATATGTACGTATGGATTCAAATGAATAAATTTACCCTTACCTATTTTGGCTAGTATATACTAAATCATACCTTCAAAATTATTTTAAAACCACTCATTTAGTGAGCTGTCTGACTAAGTCAATTTATTTTATATAAAATGGTACACGTTGTACATGGTTCTAAATTTACTAAGAACTTCGTTCCGTTTATGTTGTCACGTCAAACATTTAAAGCTTTTTCAAAACTCCTTTGATTGATTTTATCAAATTTTCGCATCACTTTACAGGGTGTTTGGATCACAGTTCTTCTCATCCTCCGTTTAAGGATCAAACTTACCATTAAGTTCATTGATAGAAACTCTTACACCATTTTGGATGCCGGTTTTATAAAATTTATTGGAAAGTCTTTGCGCTCATAAAATTTTCCCTCTTATGGTTGGACATGGTCGAAACGCGGACTGATAAATCAATTTTCTGGGGTACACTCGGTGGTCACCCTAATGTAGAAAGGGCGCTAGGTGGGTTTCTACCCCAACTGTTGTTATAGTGGGTATCATGAATATATATTACACTAGACAGTTTGAGGAGGTTCTACTCTCAATACTCGCTGTTAACCGCAACACCCTCGTAAACATCAATCCTAGGATTCAATACTTTGAGGTGCACGAAATTATTTTTGGAGATTCATCTCACCTGGAGTCAGCCATTCTTTATAA
Organism: Rutidosis leptorrhynchoides; assembly: GCF_046630445.1. Lineage (NCBI taxonomy): Eukaryota > Viridiplantae > Streptophyta > Magnoliopsida > Asterales > Asteraceae > Rutidosis > Rutidosis leptorrhynchoides. The sequence continues at coordinate 90,611,560 of NC_092339.1, read as the reverse complement.
CCCATGATTCGCGTTCTTTTCATCCGCACATAAATTTAAGAATAAGGATGAATCCTAGATTTCCTCACTCATTGTACAAGGAAGTTCACTCTCGTTGAAATATCACACCTTTCGTACGTCTTTCTTTCAGAAATGTAATGAAAATTTACTTTGAAGTCCATGATCTTCGTTATCTCCTTTGAGAGAGTTGCCTTAAATATCTATGCCACCGATGTGACTACTCCATATATTTCTTCCTTCATTGTTGCAACTATATTTAATTCGTCCCAGTTCATCCCCTTGGGGAGCTCCTGTTTTGTTTGTTAAGAAGAAAGATGGTTCATTCTGATGGTGTATTGGTTATCTTGAGTTGAACAAGCTTACTGTTAAGAATTGTTATCATCTTCTGAGAATTGATGATCTGTTCGATCAGCCCCAAGGTTATTCCATTTATTTTAAGGTTGATCTTCGTTCTGGTTATCACCAATTGCGCGTTAAAGAAACTGATATTCTGAAAACCACTTTCCGTACCCGTTATGGTCACTACGAATTTCTTGTTATGCCGTTCGGATTGACTAATGCACCTGCTGTGTTCATAGACCTCATGAACCGTGTGTGTAGACCTTATCTGGACAATTTGTTATTGTTTTTATCGACGACATCCTTATTTATCCCAAGAGTGATGAAGAGCACGAAGAACATTTGAAGTTGGTGCTCGATTTGTTAAGAAAAGAAGAGATAGATGCTAAATTTGATTAAGTGTGTGTTCTGGTTGAAAGAACTTCAATTCCTTTGACACGTTGTTAGTAAACAGGGAATTCAAGTTGATCCTGCTAAGATTGAGGCAATTGAGAAGTGGGAAATTCCAAAGACTCCTACTCAGATTCGTCAGTTTCTAGGGTTGTCTGGTTACTATAGAAGGTTCATTCAAGATTTCTCTCGTATAGCGAAACCTCCTACTGCTTTGACGCACAAGGGGAAGAAGTATGAGTGGAAGGATGAACAAGAGACTGCTTTTCAAACTCTGAAGAAGAAGTTGACAACCGCTCCGATATTGTCACTACCTGAGGGTAATGATGATTTTGTTATCTATTGTGATGCATCGCGTCAGGGCTTTGGCTGTGTTTTGATGCAGCGAAAGAAGGTTATTGCTTACGTGTCACGTCAGTTGAAGATCCATGAATATATTTATACGACCCATGATTTAGAGTTGGGAGCTGTCGTGTTTGCGCTTAAGATTTGGAGACATTATTTGTATGGGGTCTATCACAAATGTCTTCAACACATCCTTGATCAGAAACAGTTGAATATGAGGTAGCATAGGTGGGTTGAGACATTGAATGATTATGATTGTGAACTTTTATATCATCCGGGAAAGGCCAATGTTGTGGCCGATGCGTTAAGTTGTAAAGAAAGGACTGAACCTCGTAGGTTTAGAGCCTTGAATATGACAATTCGAACAAATCTCGCAAGGCAGATTCTTGAGGCACAACAAGAAGCCTTAAAGGAGGAGAATTTTGTGAACGAGAAAGTCAGAGGCATGGCTAAGAAGTTTGAGGTACGAACCGATGGTACTCGGTCTTTTGCGGGACGTCTTTGGGTTCCGAAATTTGGTGATCTGCGACAACTTGTTTTGGATGAAGCTCATAAGTCTCGATACTCTATTCATCCTGGTTCAGGAAAGATGTATCAAGATTTTAAGGAGCTGTATTGGTGGCCTAATTTGAAAGCTGATGTGGCTACGTATATGGCTAAGTGTTTGACCTGTGCTAAGGTTAAAGCTGAACATCAGAAACCGTCTGGACTTTCGGTGCAACCTGAGATTCCTGAGTGAAAGTGGGAAGGTATTACGATGGATTTTATTACGAAGTTACCGAGAACTGTGGGTGGTTATGATACCATTTGGGTGATTGTTGACCGACTCACAAAGTCAGCTCATTTCTTGCCGATTAAGGAAACAGATTCGATGGAGAAGCTTACTTGTTTGTATTTGAAGGAAATTGTTTCAAGACATGGTGTTCCCGTATCCATTATTTCAGACCGAGACAGTCGATCTATATCGAGGTTTTGGCAATCCTTACAGGAAGCTTTGGGAACTAAGTTGGATATGAGCACCGCTTATCATCCACAGGATGGTCTAAGTGAAAGGACCATTCAAACATTAGAAGCCATGTTGCAGCGTGCGTTATCGATTTTGGTAACGGTTGGATAGATATTTGCCACTAGCTGAATTTTCTTATAATAACAGTTATCATGCAAGTATTAAAGCCGCACCGTCAAAAGCTCTGTATGGTAGAAAGTGTAGGTCTCCTATCTGTTGGAATGAGGTTGGGGATGCTCAATTCACAGGCCCATAAATTATTCATGAGACTACCGAGAAGATCGTACAGATTGAAGAAAGATTGAGAACCGCCAAAAGTCGGCAAAAGAGTTATGCCGATAAGAGAAGGAAGGATATAGAATTTCAAGTTGGTGACCGTGTTATGTTGAAGGTATCACCTTGGAAAGGTGTGGTACGATTTGGTAAAAAGGGAAAGTTAAATCATCGTCTAGTTGGACAGTTTGAGATTATCGAAAGAATTGGACCCGTGGCTTATCGTTTGAAATTGCCACAAGAGCTTAGCGCTTTTCATAACGTTTTCATGTATCGAATTTGATGAAGTGTTTGGCCGAGGCTAATGAAACCATTCTTCTTGATGAACTTCATGTTGATAAACAACTCCATTTTATTGAGGAACCTATCGAGATTATGAATCGAGAGGTTAAGACACTCAACCAAGGTAAAATTCCTATCGTCCGAGTTAAATGGAACGCTAGACGCGGACCCAAGTTCACTTGGGACAGTAAAGGTCAGATGAAGCAGAAGTACCCGCATTTGTTCTCAGATGGCGAGACAACCCCTGCACCTGCTTAAATTTCGGGACGAAATTTCCGTAACGGGAAGGTACTGTAACGACCCTACTTTTTCCGTTATCTTTTACCGTTAACTATTTAATGACCGTTAACTGTTATTCGTGCCACGTCATTTATATGACCTATATTATTATTTTAGTAATAATATATTAATTATTATGTGTTATGTGAATATTTGTATTCATATTTTAAGTTATACGTTTCTACGTTTCGCGGATTTCTGTCCGGCGAATATTTTCGGTTTTCAAACCAACGGGCAAGCTTTTGGGATTTTTAAGTCCTAATTATTTTAAATATGATATTTTAATGTCATATTTTATATTTAGTATTTATATTTAGTGTTTATATATTTTATTCGTCGCGTATTTGTTATCTCTCCGAAAAATCAATCGCGTAGTAGCGTTTTCGCGTTTCGGGCTTCGATCGGGCGTTCGGGACACAATCTAATTGACTTTTTAACATTTTGGAATAGTGGGGCCCACCCCCTTTCTAATTTTGGCCGAAGATTCCCTTAGGGAGGGGGTGTTTTGTCAAAAGTTGCAAACTAGTGTTCATTAGATCAAAACTCACCACTTCCTAATTTCTAACCTAAAAACTTTTCTTCTTATCCTACCTTTGCTCCCATTTCCATCACCACCACCATAAACAACCATCATCATCTTCATTTTTCAAGCTTAAAGAATTAGGGCTTTTATCATATCCGGATTGTACTCTTCGTTCTCTACGCGATTACATCCTTTGTTCTTCGATTTGGGTATACCTATGAACCCTAATTTTTCAATTCTTATTCATTTTACTGATTTTGAATGTTATTTTGATAGTATGATGCTTATATGTTATTGTATTGTTGATTGTATGCGTAGAAATGCTCGTTAATTCATGTTTTCAGTTTGATTAATTTGGGACAGCAGCTTGTTTGATCATTTCTGTAAACTTAACTGATATAAAAGTGAAATTAAAGTATATAGATGAGTTCCTCTCATCAAGACATTAATTTTAGACTCCGGATTCATGTCATTTCGATTCCCGGAGCTCTAGTTATGATTAAAATAGTGTTTTATTGAAATTAAATTGTGAAAACGATTTGTTCCAGGTTTGGTCCGACTTTGTGACCACTTTTGGAGTCTTTAGGGTGTGCTAGTGTGTTAGGATTGATGATGGGATGAAATTTCATGTTCGGGTCATCGAAATCCGAGCCACGGGTCACCCGTTATGACTAAAACGTGTTTTTGAACGGATTAAAGTTCCAAGTTGTTTAATGGCTGATCATCATGACTTGGTTACTGTTCGTGGGGTGTTCTTCAGTGTACCAATGTGTTGGGTGGTTTGATTAGGCGGAGATATATATAAGACTCGCCGAAAACAGACACCCGGGGCTCAAGTTATGACCCGATGAACTTTTAATTAAAACTTATGGTTAATTATTAAAACTTATGATATAAATAATGATTTTCATTATTATTAAATTACTTATGATATAAAAAGTAATTATTATAATTTAAGACTTATGATATATATTTATTATATTATTATTTAATTACTTATGATTTAATTAAACTTTTAATTAAACTTATGATTAATAATACTTTTATTATTAATGGAAAATACTTATGATAAGTATTAAACTTATATTATGAGATTATTATTATAAGACTTATAATAAGGATTAATTAATTATTTAATTATTATAAGGCTTAGTTATTATTAAATTATAATTTAATTATTAAATACTTATGGTTTAATAATTATAATTAGAAACTTATGATATGATTAATAATTCATTATTAATTAATAATACATATGATATGATTAAAATTTATTATTAATTAATAATACTTATATTATGACTAATGTTTAATTAATTAATTAAATACTTATGTTATATTAATTATATCATTTAAACTTATGTTAACTTTAATAATTCATTTTAATTTAATTAAACTTATGTTATAACATAATTATACATATTTAACTTTAATGAACATTATAACTTATAATATTATTATAACTTATACTTTTAAAATTAATGTTGATTATGTTTGACCAAGGTTGACTTTTGAGTTGACTTTCGGTTGACTTTGACTTTCATTTGACTTTTGCTGACTTTCTAATTAAGGAAACTTTCCTAACTTATAAACTTTCCAAAAATAGCAACTTTCTAAATATGGAAACTTTCCAAAAATAGAAACTTTCTAAAAATAGAAACTTTCCTAAAATAGAAACTTTCCTAAAAATAGAAAGTGCGTGTCCTTACGCTGTTCTGATCAAACCGAAGCATACTAAGTGTTGTTCTATGTCTACTTGAAACATGTACCATAGCTATCATACTAAGACTTCACCTAAGTTAGTTATTTATATCGACCTGCTTTATTTACAGGTCGGCGTTGTGATCATTCCTGATCGCTGCGTAGTTACTTCATTTGCTTTAAGGTGAGTTATAGTCCCGTTTTTACATACTTTTCAAAGTATATTTTTGGGATGTGATTACATGCAATTTATTTTATGTTTAGACACAAGTGGCAATTAAATTTAAATTATTCGTTATGAGTTGAACAAAAACATTCCCTAGTCTGGTAACTGTAATCACTGGTTTCGACTGGTGAACGCGAATCCTACGGATAGATCTATCGGGTTTGACAACCCCATTTCGAGCTAGTCGCGCTAGCAATTTATAATCGGAATGTTTAGTACTTCGTATTTAGTTGAAGATACACTTGTTCGGTGTATATTATTTATTGTGTTTGGCAAGGGTAAATAAATGGTTAAGTGGTTACTAGGTGGCTCACAGAAAATGGAATAATGTTTTTATATGTTTTCTAGCATATAATTTTGTGGTCCAAAAAGGAGTTTTTATGTTTTCAAACATAAATTTTTATGGTTTAAATTAAATATTGTTTGCAATATTAAACCTATAATTCACTCAACATTTTTGTTGATAGTTACTCGCATGTTTTATTCTCAGGTTCATGATTGATTGCTTCCGTTGTGCTTAGAGAGTCTGTATATTTATGATGGCATCTTTTGTTAAACATTAACTTGCATTCTATTTTGATACATTTAATAGTGGATGTTGTTGACTTGTTTTGGTCAACTTTTGGTTAAGTCATAATGTATGGTTTTTCTAAACTTACATATTTTCGTAGGTTTCCTTTATAGGAAATCATTTTTAAATAAAGAATGCAAGGTTATTTATCAAATTCATATAGAGTTATGATCAAGCTGTGGGACCAAGATAACGATGGTGGTCAAGTGTACTTTAACGGGTCGTTTCAATTCCTATACTTTCTTTCTTAGTTCTTACATCCAAAAGATTGTGAAAATGCTTAATCTAGTTCTAATCCTTGATATTTTCCTAATTATCATTTCTGTCATCCTTCTTTTCAATATTCCACCAGAAAAATCTGTTTACTTTTACTATTACCTTGGGGTGATACTATTCTTAATTCTACCGTGTCTTTATATTGCTATTCATATTAATATCTACGGTATGTAACCTCCGTGTTGCTATTGGGCTTTATATTTTCTCTTATATTTTAGAGCTCTTTGCCTTTTTATTCTCCTCTCGACCTCTAGTAAAGCGAGTAATGGTCCAGAATTCGTAGGTATAGATTTTCGAATGACTATAATATTCTAAGCAGAGAGGAACGTATTAGCACGATTTGATTTGTCAAATTACCAGAATATCCGAAAAAGATAGAACTATCAGGAAGATATGTTCTCGATATGTTTGGAGATTAGGTAGAATATAAGAGTCGTGTAACATGGCACATGATGACGTTATAATCTGTGAATCATCACGTTCCACTAGAAACTCATCATGACTTACTGTAATATAATCACGTTGATCAAGTGTCATTATATTATACTAACTCATGCATCAATTTCCAACAGTAATTCAAAACATTCATAATTCGAACTCGAATTTTTCAGAATTTTAGAAACTAAAATAGTTTCTTTTATGATGCAACACAGATAGCTCGGAGAGATAAATAATTTCAGATAAGAATAGTTATGAAAATATCTTCAGAAATATCGAGGATATTTATAATGGAAGATTTGATGATATCTTAGAATTTCTAATATCGATAGATGATGATGAAGTTTTGTCCGTCAAAGTGTAGAGTCAGGAGCAAGTTATTCATTAATGACTTCAGCAGATACTGAATCATTTGGATTCTTTGAAGGCAGGTTTAGTCTTTGTGATTTGTCCACAGCCTCCTTCATGGTTTGCTCAATCCGTTTTCCAATTCCAATATTTCTGAGCCTTGCCAACATACAATTCTTTATCATCAAACTTTTGGCTGTTAAGGTCATTTACAGTTTTTGTTGCTTCATTCAACTTTTCAAAATTCAGAGTATTGATTCGCAGACTGGGTGCTTTTCAGAATTTCAGAATAGAAGGTCATTATTCTAAGAGATAAAGGTTATATGTATACATATAACTGTTTATGTAGACATCCTGCGAGATTTCTAAATACTGATTGCTAATTCCCGGCAATTGATGTGGTAATTCTCGTTATAAGATGTGGATGAGTATATGAATAGGTTTTAACGAACAAATATGATAGTTCTTCGGAGAGACTTAAGCTAATAAGTAATGAAGTTGCTGGTAAGTTTACCGCTAATGTGATGGGGTATAAAAGGTTCCCCGATAATGATGAAGAAAAGGCAAACGTATATATCAAGGTTATAATAAGGCAAATCCGAATGAAAAGTCGAAATTGATTTGCTGGAGCTGTGACAAAATTGGCTATTTTGAAAAGGGATTGAAAAGTTATTTTCGGTAATAACAACGTAAAAGGAGTTAGCACAGATACGTGTCAAACGTTTACTCAGGTCCCGAGAGTTTTTCAGGTGCATAACTATGTGCATAAATCTTTTCTTCCGTAGATGAAGTGCGGTTGGTTCATCCCCTCGATTGAGGTGTTTACAAGAATTATGAAAGGTTTGAACACAGATTGTAATTGTCAAGATACAAATGAGGTTTAAGATGAAATCAAGTGGCACACTTGAAGAATTGTTTAGTTTCATATGTTATAATCAATATTTTAATTCATTTTAATTGTCTAATGTTGGTAGTCCACAGTTAGTAGTCCAAAGTTAGCAATTCAATAAGATATATATAGTTTAATATATAATATTCGAATTAATTAATACGTATCGTGACCCATTGTATACATGTCTCAGACTCGATCACAACTCAAAGTATATATATTATTTGAGAATCAACCTCAACCCTGTATAGCTAACTCGAGCATTACTGCATATAGAGTGTCTATGGCTATTCCAAATAATATATATAGATGCGTCGATATGATATGTCAAAACCTTGTATACGTGTCCCGATATTTAAAATGCGTAAATAACAGTATTTAAATGACAATAAATAAAGTGCGTAAAATAAATAACAGAAATTAAATGACGATAAATAAAATTGCGAGAATTAAAATTGCAATAAATAAATGTAATAAGGAATTAACAATTAGCTAGGAACAGTTAGCTAGGATTTTGTTAGCGTGGATTCTTAACAAAATTTCTCATAGTTAATTTGTTTGTTTTTAACAAATTTTATTTTGTCCAATGTTTTCTTCATTATGCCACTTGTTGGATTCTGATAGGTCAAAATCCAAATATGAAATTGAATAAAACTGGTTATTCTGCGGTGAATGGATACGTATATCTGTGGATGTAAGTAGAATAGTAAATGACTGTTGAATCAGATTGGAAGAATGTACAGTGTAACTTATTAATGTGAAATCTAAATATTCCTCGGGTATTACCTACCCGTTAAAATATTTTCACCATTAACAGCTTGTACAAAAGAATTTTTAATTAAAATCTTTATGAAAATATACTTACATATATATATATTTTCTTCAGATGTAATCGTGGATTTAATGAGTCAATATGATATTAAACTCATTTGATTTATGGTTAAATCTAGAGTACATAATCTCTAAAACATTTGAGATTACATAATCATCATGTTGAACGGAGATAAATGATGTAGATCGATTCGTAGAACGATGATTATGATCGAGGTACATAATGAGATGTTGAGGCGTGTGATGTTGAAACTTGGGTTGTTGGTGGTACTGGTATTGATGTTGGTGGTACTGTTGGTGCCGATGATGTTGCTGAAGCTGGTACGTTTTGCACCATATTTTCCAAGGCTACAACTGGAGCGCGAAGCTCGTTGACTTCTTCTATTACTTCGGGATGATTGGCTGTTGGAATGAGCGGATGAATAAGATTCAGAATTTGAGATAGTATATAATCATGGTGGGATATCCGGGGAATGAGGGTGAAAATGGTGTTTCGAATTGGTTCGTCGGTAAGTGCTTCAGGTTCTTCACCAAGAGGTGAATTCAGTTGGTGGAAGGGAGCACCTTCTTCGTGTCTTCATTGATTAAGTCAACTACGAACCCATCAGATGAATTGGGGATGGCTGATTGGTTGATTCATTCTGGTGACGCTGCTTCCAGAGCTTAGGTGAACATCCATATCGGAATAGCTATCGGGTTCCGAAGGACTTGAAGTAGTGATGAGTTCCATTTCATAAGATTGAGTAAAGGATTTTTCGATATGAATGATTTTCGGCTATCGGATGGTATTCTAATTACATAGAATATTTATATATATAGAGCGAAAGATTTCGTAGATTACGGAGCAATTTTCAGAATATGTCAGGCAAAGTTTACAGTAACAGATACGCTAAGATATGAATTAACAGATATGCTCACTATTCATGCAATCAATGCAGTCAGATGTGTCTAGACTTTAAGGATGATAAGCAGGTAATTTTCGACACGAAATGATAAGCAAAACATTTGACATGCAGACATGGTCGAAGTCCAGACTCACTAATGCATCTAAATAACTATCAGTTAGACACACTAATGCAAGACCTGGTTCACTAAGACCACCGCTCTGATACCACCTATAACGACCCATCCTAATCCATCTGGACGAATACATTAAATTTGATTACATCGCGAGGTATTTGACCTCTATATGATACATTTTACAAACATTGCATTCGTTTTTCTTTAAAAGACAAACTTTCATTACATCGAAAGTTGACAGGCATGCATACCATTTCATAATATATCAAACTACCAATGACTTAATAATATTCTTGATGAACTCAACGACTCGAATGCAACATCTTTTGAAATATGTCATGAATGACTCCAAGTAATATCTCTAAAATGAGCAAATGCACAGCGGAAGATTTCTTTCAAACCTGAGAATAAACATGCTTAAAAGTGTCAACCAAAAGGTTGGTGAGTTCATTAGTTTATCATAATCGATCATTTTCATCATTTTAATAGACCACAAGATTTTTATTTCCATTTCTCATAAATATGCATCCCATACATAGAGATAAAAATCATTCATATGGTGAACACTTGGTAATCGACCTTAACAAGATGCATATAGAATATCCCCATCATTCTGAGACTCCCTGCGGATATGATAAAATCGAAGTACTAAAGCAGTTCAAATTCTCTGACTGGGGCTTGTTAGTGCCCATAGATCTATCTTTAAGATTCGCGTCAATTAAGGTATCTGTTTTCTAATTCTTAGATTACCAGACTAAAAGGGGGCATATTCGATTTCGATAATTCAACCATAGAATGTAGTTTCGATTACTTGTGTCTATTTCGTAAAACAGTTATAAAAACAGCGCATGTATTCTCAGTCCCAAAAATATATATTGCAAAAGTATTTAAAAAGGGAGCAAATGAAAGTCACAATACAATATTTTGTAGTAAAAATATTCATACGATGATACTGAACAATGCAGGGTTGGCCTCGGATTCACGAACCTATATCATTTGTATATATATTAACACGCATAATTGAAATCGAATATATATATATATATATATATATATATATATATATATATATATATATATATATATATATATATATATATATATATATATGAATTTATTAGTTATATCATTTTTATATTACTACTTCATATATTCATAAAAATATAAATTTTGTTTTGATATAAGTATTAAATATATTTTTATACATACATTATTTGTTTATAAAGATAGTTATTATAATAATGCTAAAATAATATTAATAATGGTAACAATGATAATAATTATAACTAGTTTTCGAACCCTCGCTTCGCGTCGGGGGTTCGATTTTTAATGTATTTTATTGTGTTTAGTTACGGAGCCTGCGAGTGAAAAATCAACATATATATGAAAAGTACCCTAAATATTTAGCATTTTTTTAAAAGTGTCCGTTTTGCGTATAGTTAGTGACATTGTGTTCATAAAATTATTTCGAGTTTAAGGATGGTGTCGGAAAAATTTAACTCGTTGCGAGCGAGAAGATATGACATGTTGAATATTTGAGTGGAGTTTATTTAAGATATTTTATGAAAATTTTGATTTGATGCTTTAACCCCCTGTGTTGGGGGCCGATTTTAATTTTTGAACAAAGTGTGGGGGGCTTTTGTGGTGTTACTTGAAAGAAAGAATGGAGGGAAAAAAGAAGAAGTGAAAAGACGAAAATACCCCTGATACTATTCATAAGTTTTGTCTAATATTTAATATGGTAATAATTATTATTACTAATAAAAATAGTAATATTAATAATTCTTTTAATGATGGTAATAATGATTAATAAATTAATAATAAAAGCAAAGATGTTACTTTTAATAAATTGATGATCTTAATAATCGTGATAATAATAATACTTATATTTATGATAATTCTATTAATTTTAATAATAATTCTGTTAATAATAATGTTTACATAAAATCGTGTCATTGATAATAACATTAATAGTACTGATAGTAATAATAACTATAGTAAAAATAATACCAATGTTAGTGTTTTTAATCATAATGATACTACTGATAATAACCCAATGATAATACTTATAATAATAATAATAATAATAATAATAATAATAATAATAATAATAATAATAATAATAATAATAATAATAATAATAATAATAATAATAATAATAATAATAATAATAATAATAATAATAAGAATCTTAATATTAACATTAGTGATGATAATAATTACAATAACAACTCTTATGTTAATAATATTAATGATAATAATATTAATACTAATCATACTTTCATAATTGAGAAAATCATATTTTTTTTATGATGATAAAAATATTAGTAATAGCAATTATAATAATAATCATATTGGTAATTATGATCATAAAAATAATAACGATTAACTTGATAATAATACTTGTATTAGTATTAATAAGTGTTCTATACTAACAACAACAACAACAACAACAATAATAATAATAATAATAATAATAATAATAATAATAATAATAATAATAATAATAATAATAATAATAATAATAATAATAATAATAATAATAATAATAATAATAATAATAATAATAATAATAAATAATAATAATAACAATAAGAATAATAAGAATAAATTTGATTACAACCTTTGGAGAAGAACAAGTTCCAAAAAAATAAGCCCTTGTCCGGACTCGAACCCACGACCTCTCGCTCACCCGCAACACACTTAACCATCCGTCTATTTCTGTTTTTCCTGATATTAACCCATCTCATTTTATTATAACCTGTGTCACTCAATTCTCCCTCTTTCTTCTTCATCATTAATCGACCAGTGAACTTCAACAATCAAAACAAAGAATTTATGATTTCGTTTAGGATTTGTAAACAACCAGAATAAACAGAAAGTGGTGTCTTTTGATTAACAGAACAATAAAAAAATTTGGGCAGTAGAAGTGTTCGTCAAGAACTCTTTGAACTCAATATTCGATTTTTACAATACAGACATGTTTAGATGAAAATCACAAAATGAAATATGTTTTAAATCTTCCATAGAAACTTTATGAATTGTTAATTTCAACAGAGGTAACCTTTAAAGCTTGAATTTGATTTTTGAGTTCCCGGTTGACTTTTTCCAATTGAGCTTTGACTCTAAAATTCGAACTCGTTACAAGGAATTGGGAGTTAAGATTTTACAGGAAGTTTTCTTGGAGGATTTATAACAAAAATGCATTAGCACATTTTGAAGTTGATTTTGAAATCGTTCTAATTAAAAAATGGAAACAAGAACAGGGGATACGCTGTGTTCTTGCCTTTTCCTCTTTAAATTCGATTATTTAAAAACTGTTAAATAGATAATTGATAACAGTGATGAAGAAATGGAGTTAGTTAGCTAAAATTACCGAACAATGCGATTGATTTGTAGTCTCATTAGTCGACAGTCTCAATTTATTCAGGAAATAAAAAATAAAAATAATCGTTAAATTCAACCTACTTGGTACGATTGATTGAGATGTAAAATGATTTTTGGAGACAAGAACAAAATCATATACTGTTTTGATAGATATATACAACAGAATATGATTCTATTTCGTACGTGAGATCTTTATAATTATTATTGATAATTAAAAATTATAATTATTAATAATAATCTAAATACAAATAATAATAATACTATTAATAATAAAAGTAATAATAATAGTGAGTCACAATAATAATATTAATGAAAATGATAATAATAATAATAATAATAATAATAATAATAATAATAATAATAATAATAATAATAATAATAATAATAATATCAATGATAATAATAAATATAAAAATAATAATAATACTAATTATATTAATAATCATATTTATATATGTCAAATTCATGTTTATATACTATATATTTAAGATAATAATATTAATAACACTAGTATTGATATTAACGTTGAAAGTAATAATAATATTATTACAACAATTATATTTAAATTTAATATATTAGTATTATATATTATTGATTATGTAATATAACCATATAATATATTATATAATAATGAGTATTAAATTTTTATATAATAATATCTAATAAAAATATAAATCATTATAATTTTACTACTAGTTATAATAATAATGCTATTAACAATGATAATAACAATATTGGTAACAAATCAAATGTATCAAATTTCATATATGTAATATTATTAATAATACTGATATTAATATTAATATTTATAATGATAATGAAACTAATAATATTAATATAATAACTATATTTTAACTTGTATTATATATTATTAACTACTTAATAATCATATATTATATGATAATCTCTATTGAATATTGAATATTTATAAATTTTATATATATATATACAATATACATAAATAGAGATCATACATATTTATATATAAATTCATTTTAGATTACACTTAATTATTTTGTATCCTACTTTAAATATTTAATTCAAATGTTTAAATTATATTTTATAATTTCAATTTATTATATATATACTTACATTTATATATATGTATACATATTCATTTACAAACAATTGCTCGTGAATCGTCGGGAATAATCAAAGGGTAATTGATTTCTAAATGCTTGAGCATTTTGTTCATTCGTTTGTTTCTGAGATGTGAAAAACTGCGTTTGAGATTCAACTAGCTTTGACATCATATCTTCTAAATTTGGCTTTTTATCATCGGTTTGTGGTGGTTTGTTTTGAAAAATAGGCCTTTTCTGATTGTGAGTATTATTGGATACTTGTTGATTACTAGGACCTTATTGGTTGTTGTATGGAACATTTCGGTTATAATTCTGATTTTGATTGTAGAGTGGTCTTGATGGTTGATAATTATTTTGATAATTATTTCCAGGCCTTTGGTTTATATATGAAACATTTTCTCTTTGTTCCATTGTTTGTTCAATACTGAGACAATCTTTTGTCAAATGTGGTCCTCCACACTGCTCACAACTAATTTGTATTGAGTGAATATCTTTAGTCATCTTTTCCATTCGTCTCTCGACAGCATCTATCTTTGCGGAAATGGAATCAAAGTCATGGCTAGAATCGGCTCTAGCTGCTTTAGATGATCTAACGATATCTTTTTCTTGGTGCCACTCATGTGAGTGGGAAGCAGTGTTATCAATAATTTTGTAAGCGTCAGTTGCGGTTTTCTTCATAATGGAACCACCAGCTGCTATATCGATGTCTTTTCTTGTAGTGATGTCGCATCCTTGGTAGAATATTTGTACTATTTGATAAGTGTCTAAACCATGTTGCGGACATCCTCTTAACAATTTTCCAAATCTTGTCCACGCTTCATATAGAGTTTCGTTTTGGCTTTTGTATGAACGTAACAATTTCTCCTTGAAGTCTTACGGCTTTAGATGCCGGAAAGAATTGTTTAAGAAATTTTTCAACTAAAACGTCCCATGTATCAATCGCCCCTTCAGGTAACGATTCTAACCAATCTTTGGCTTCCTCCTTTAAAGTCCAGGGAAATAACATGAGATAGATCTGTTCATCCTCAACTTCTCGGATTTTAAATAGAGTACAGATCCTATTAAAGGTACGAAGATGTTCGTTTGGATCTTCCTTCGGCGCACCACTAAATTGGCATTGATTAGTCACCATGTGTAGGATTTGTCCTTTGATTTCATAATCTGGCGTATTAATGTCAGGTTGAGTAATTGCGTGACCTTGGCCAGTGCGTTTAGCTCTCATTCGGTCTTCCATACTTAGAGGTTCCAGATTCTCCATGATTGAATTTATTGAGTCTGAATCACTAGAGGATTCTGATTTAATGATTTCTTTCTCGATAATCTCCGTTTGAATGATTGGTGTTTTCGGAGGAAAGATTAATGGTTCAGGATCTCTGAATTGTCCCTGAATATCTTCCGGATTCTTAATTGTGAGGTCTGGTTCAAAAAATGGATTATCGGAAATTTGAATTGGAGTACTAGGTCGACTGGATGACGATTCTAAAGAAAAATCAACGGCGACAATATTGGCTAGATGTCTTGATCTAGTTACAGGTGGTGAACGAATAGAAGGTGGTGAACGTTTTGCTCGGTGCATTCACTGAATATCCTATTAGTTATAAAAGATAAAAATTATATAACTTATCAAATTAATAGACTTTTCTGATTTTTCCCACGTTTCGAATAGCCAATAGATGCAGCAGGTAGCCAGGACCCTTTAAATCGGAAGCCCACAACTCGCCACTAACAAATCCAACTATTACTACGAACCAGAAAATTTTGGATGTCTATCAATTTAACCACTTAAAATAATTTTTCATCAAAATTTAAAGAAATTTTAGAGAAGAAATAGAAAATTCTATGTCCTAAAAACTAGAGTGTCAAAAAATAAGAAAGAAAAAGATTGCGTCGGAAAAACGTCGAAAAATAAAAGGTCGAAAAAATAATAAAAAGAACGTAGCGCGTCGAAACTTAAAAAGGAACTAAAATTTATAAACAGCGTCGCAAAATTCGAAAGCACCTAAATCTTAGTCTAAAGAAAAAGAACTTAAGGGATTTTACGGCAAAGCCTAAAAATCTAGAAATAAAAATAACTACGGCAAAATATTAAGTTTAAAACTAAGTATGAATGAAAAATACTAATATTACGCTAAAACAAATAAAAAGATACAAAATATAAAAATAAACTTAAAGTTGTAAAAAGTACAATTTTTATAAAAATATTATTTTTATATTATTTATTTATAAAAGTATTAATTTTATAATTTATTAAAACTAATTAAAACTAAAAATACAAATTAAAACTAAAAACTAAAAACTAAAAACTAAACTAATTAATTAAATAAATAACCCTAATCTTAATTAATTAATAATAATAATAATTAAACTAACCCTAATTTTGTCGGCTGAGGTTACCAGGCGTGTCAAATCAAGTCATGCGACCGCATGACTTGGATGTTATAAATTCATACGGTCGCATGGAGTAGGGTTTCGGGCCAGGTGTTGGGCTGCTACAGTCCTTGGCCCGATTACTATATATATATATATATATATATATATATATATATATATATATATATATATATATATATATATATATATATATATATATATATATATATATATATTTTGTTTTGTTTTATATATAATTTTCTATTTTTATAAAATATTTATATAAATAAAAACTTATATTTTAAGAACTAAAATAAAAATAAAGAAACTTTATAATTTTATATATATTTAACAAACTATTAAAAATATATAATTTTTGTTTTTTGTTTTTATATTTTTATATTTTTAATAATTAAAACGTATTTTTACAAAAGCGTATTTTTACAAAAGTAAACTAAGAATCTTTTTTTTTTTATATAGCGTTTCGCTTCCGGCATTTAAGCTTTCCCCGGCAGCGGCGCCAAAAATACTTGATGTTGTGCGAGGTGTATACGAAATAGTATTAATTTTTACTAGGAAATACTATTAAATACGATACAATTTTACACAAGTTATTTATTTATTTATATAGTGGATATACCTAAACCTTGCTACAACACTTATAGGCAGTGTACCTAATCGTATAGTAGTGTAGTTTTTAGTATGTCCGGTTCGTCCACAGGGAACTCGCCAAGTTTAACGCTATATTTTTAAAACTATATTTGTAAAAATATAAATATATATATAAGTAATATTATTATTATAAAAAGGGATTTTTTACCGTTTAAAGACCGGTTTGTCGATTTTAAAACTTTAGTCGCAGTTAAAACCTAATGTAAAATATTAAAAATAAATACAACTTAAATTAAAGCGTAAAGTAAATAACGATAATGAAATTGCGATAAATAAAAGTGCGATAAATAAAATGACAATAAATAAAATTGCGATAATTAAAATGACAATAAATTAAAGTGCGATAATTAAAAGTGCAATTAAATATGAAATAAAGGAATTATGCTTATTTAAACTTCCGTAATCATGATGTTTGACGTGTTGATTTTAGTTTATTACCATGGGTTAATTGTTCTTTGTCCTGGATTATTCAATATGTCCGTCTGGTTTTTGTCCATAACAGTCCATCAGTCATAAATATAAAGTGCGAGTGTCCTCGTCAAATTATCCTTATATCCGAAGTTAAATATTCCAACTAATTGGGGACTTAAACTATAATTACACCAAGTGTCCTTGTATATAATTCATCCCTATTTTAATAAGTCCATTGACTATTAATTCATTGTCCGGTTAAATGAACGATTATTAGTACTTATAAATATCCCGCCCATCGTGTCCGATCGAGTGTATATGGTTATTTATAGGTACGTCCAATTGTAAATCTTTATATTAAATTACCAAACTATTATTTAATTAAACAAATATAAAGCCCATTAATAGCCCATAGTCTAATTTCCACAAGTGTCGTTCTTTTGTCCAAACTCCAATTATGGTACAAAGCCCAATTACCCCGTCTTTAATATTTATCCCAACATCACGATTACTTCGGCTTAAATAAGCATAATAATAACTTAGCTACGAGACATTAATTTAAAAAGGTTGAACATAACTTACAATGATTAATAATAGCGTAGCGTTACACGGACAGAATTTCGACTTACACCCTTACAACATTCGCTAACATACCCTTATTATTATTAAAATTAAAATTAAAATTAAAATTATAATATATATATATATATATATATATATATATAATTTTAGGAAAAGAAGAAAGAAAAAGATGTGTTAATAATCGGCCAGAACACGTGAAATTTATAGGATGTGGTCATGTACTTTTGTTTTTTTTCTTTCCGACACTTTTAATAAATAATATAATATATAAATAATTTATAAGAATTATTTATATATTATATTATATTTATGTGCATAGTTGACTTGTAATTTTAGGTCCGTTGCGTCGCGCGTTGAAAGTTGGCTCAGGTCCCGGTTCCGGATTTTCGAACGTCCTTGCGTACAATTTAATATCTTGTATTTTGCGTTTCGCGTCTTGTACTCTTGTAATTTTGAGACGTTTCTCATCAATAATTTGAACCACTTTGATTGTACTTTATACTTTTGAGCTTTTTGGTCGTTTGCGTCTTCAATTCGTCGAATCTGTCTTTTGTCTTCACCTTTTATTATTTAAACGAATATCACTTGTAAATAGAACAACTGCAACCAAAAGCTTGTCTTTCTTGAGGGATAATGCTATGAAATATATGTTCGTTTTTAGCATTATCAAATATTCCTACACTTGAGCATTGCTTGTCCTCAAGCAATATAGTCTTGAAATAAAAATACTAGAATCACTTCTTTATTCTTCACACTTTGTACATCAGTGATTTCTATATGGCGGTATAAACAATGATAGTAACGTTGTAGTTTACAGTCCCACATGACTATGAAAATTTAGATCCTTAAGAAAATTGGATCTTTATGAAAACATTTGATCTTTTGAAAATACAATCTAGCTTTTACCCTAGATAAGTTTTCAGGAATAACCCTTCACCGGTGTTTGCAAAATTATTTTTGTGGGTTTTGTGGGTTTCAGGTTTGAAAATTTTAGCTCAAAACTTATGATTTTGTGTCACCCACTTGCTAACCTTGTATTGGGAAAGTAACACGTCCAGTTTACTTGCTCCGTATATTACCTTTCTGTAAACTACTGTCCGGTTGTAAAGGAAAGCGTTTAACAAGCAACTGTTAAGGCAATGTCCCGTGACATGCTTTTAATTATGGTCTATAACGTGTCGGATGCAATTACTATCCTTTGTAGGAGCAATAGTAAAGATCACCCTATAGTTTTTTGGTCTAGTACAAGGTCCTGTCTTCGACCATGCTATGCAACCACCGTTCTTATGGTTGACACCCGATTTGGTTCAGGTGACCTAATGAATTCCAGGTGAATTCCTAGGATTTTACGTTCAATGGTAATGAACGCATTGAAAATGGGTTTTCAGAAAACAAATCGGTTTTTAATTTTTGATCAAAATATTTTCTCGTTCAAGCTCGAGTTTAGATATCATCGAATTTCATGAGTTTGTAATTCTCAATCTTTAAGGTCAATCTCAAGGATTGAGTAATATCAGTCTTAAAAGGTGATTTTTGATCTTTAAGGAGATTATCCTTTCTGGGGATCTGATTCATTAGTCTTATCAAGCTAATTTGCACGGCGCCGTCCCCATTTTACGAGACAGATCCTCTCATGGTTAGGATAAGTCTGACCACTTAGCGACCTGTTTGATGCTGAGGTCCGTGGATTTCCAGCTGATTTTCGAGAAAACTTTTCAAGGTTTTTCGTAGACTCTACAACTGGTCTCGACGACAACTTCCTGACCTAAATCAAGAAGCGTGTATATTTTTCGGAAGACTTTACTTCCTTTTAATGATGGAATTGATTCATCGTGTAGATCCATCTTTTCTTTCAAATACCTTACAATTTACCGGGTAAAATGGTTAAATTTTTTTTTCAAAACAAAAGTATCTTCAATTATTTGTACAAAAATATGTGATATATGTTTTAAATATCTTGGTAAATTTTTCTCACACTTGGCTTTTATTTTCCTTTCTTTGCCTTTTTATTGTCCTCTATTCCATTTTAAATGAATTCTAACATTTTGGGTTGTTTCTCAATTTATGTCTTTTCCGAGGTAACAATAATTTCGGTGTTAACACCTAGTTTTATTGTTCATAAATATGTATAAACATGATTTTGAATTCATTTATTTGAAAATTTTGAAAAATTTTACTAGAATTGGGTAGTTAGTATATAGGACTAGGGATGTTCTTTATTATCAGAGAGCACTAGATTCAAATACAACTACTGCGTTACTAGTATTTTTAATGGTAACCAAGTGTATAAGTTAAAAATTTTAAAAATCCGAAAGAATTTAACCCCTTCCCACACTTAAGATCTTGTAATGCCCTCATTTGCAAGAAATCAGTAACAATTTAAATTATTGAGGGAAATTAGCGTAGAAAAATGATTAAATTTTACCAAAGTTTCCAAACATATTGGCGTTTGTTTGTTGAATGATAAATGGTGCACATCATTTGTTCATTACGTCTTGTTGTTACATCACATTTGTTTTTCGTTTTGTCGTCAAAATTAGTAGCTTTTGCTGAACTTAATGCCAGTCTTTGAAAATGCGCTGTTTTACCCTGTTGTGTATTTGAAATAAAATACATACAATACAAATATAAACATGCATGGTAATTTGAAATGGGACTTAATATCCCACTTTCAAATCAAATATGAAATATTAGTACAACATAATAAAAATATTAAACTTACATAAAAGTATCAATATTTGTATGTTTAAACATAAATAAATAGAAATAATAAAAAGATAAAAATCATAGAAATCACTAACAGGAACTATATCAATCTGGATAGGGGTTCCAGTTCATGTCGTCGGTCGAGTTCCATGGTTGGTGATAGGTGTACTGGTAGGCCTGGTTAGGGTCGTAGAGAGTAAATGGTGGTCTCATCTCGGGCTGGTGTGGAGGATAGTAAGCAGGTCGGGTCGGTACGTAGTGACCCTGAGATGATAGTCGACTCATGATCTGACGCTGATGATAGTCCCATTTATCATGCTGTCATTGCTTGGAATGCTCGTAATCATTCCGGGCTTGCCACTGCTCGTACCGTCTATGTCTCTCCTCGTTTGTCATTTGTACCTCATCTACACGCTGGTAGACATCAGTCATAGCCTCCCTAATGACATCCCTAATGTCATCCGCTTCCTCCATTTCCTCATCTGAACCTCTCTTTACCTGTGGATGATTACCATCATAGGGTACTGCCTGATTGCGTCTGCTCTTTAATACCTTAGCACCCTGATAGACCCTCAATCCTAAAGGCTCAACATGTTCCCTACATACCAAAAGTGGACCCCCTTGATCCCTATCTACACCCAAATAATCTCCAATGAGAGTAACAAAAATACCTCCTCCTATTACTCCCCCTTCCTGTATTCCTTCCACCATCTTAGACAAATAAAAACAACACAGTAAGGGATATTAACAAAGCCTCTTGGGTCTTGAATACACTTTAGGTAAAATAAATCATGTAAGTTCATTTTCTCCTTGTTGTGACCTCTCTGTGAAATCGAGTTAGCCAGAAATCTATGAATTATACGAAGTTCGGCTTTGTTAATATGTAAGTAGGTATGTGTTCCTGCCCGCCCAAAAACATTAAAATCTGACATACGCCTCCAGACGGCGTTAGCATCAAAATTCCTATTTACCCTTTCACCATGATAAATCAAATTTGTACAATCGGGTAATAGTAATTCAGCGGGCGTATATATCTATAAAGCCCTGGCCATGTCCAGCATGGACATCCTGTACATCCTACGACCAAGTATAAATCTAAGAAAACTTCTATCATCTAACCTATCTACATCCGTATTTAACGCTATAGTACTCATAAGCTCAACACACCATTCCTTATATACAGGCCTACGAATGGTGAATAAACGTTCCCAATCGGGAAAAGAAGAGCTGCCATACCTTTGGATCAGATGCTGTCTAACTGAGTTAGCAAGTTGGACCCTTTCCAAAGGCTCCCAATCGATTACCCTTGGCACTTCTACATTTTTCGTTACCAATTTGAATTTGTTACTTTGATATGTCGGGTAATCTCTCCAACTTCGATCAAACCTCAGATTAGGATGCAACTGTTCTTCATGAATCGTTGGGTGTTGTACTATCGGATGCATCAAAAATACTATGTAGGCATCAATATATTCTAGTTGCGGATCATAATATGGAACGTGTTGATCAGGTTGTTGTTGTTCCTGTTGTTGCTCCGGTTCAGGTTCATATTGCATTTCTGGTTCAGGTTCTGGAGTAGGTTGTCTAGATGATGATGATGCACCATCAGTATTAGTAAATCTCTGCAAAACACATTAAACACAAATTTTGTGCATCCAAATATGCATTAGTGTTAGCAAAATAACAACTTGAAACAATTACAATAACATGTTTAATCAAAATTAAACTTATACACATTTTCACAATTTTAACAATTCTACACTTTTTCAAATAAGCATATATGAAAATGTTTACAAAGTTCATAAGCATTCAACTCAAATAACATGTTAAAATAACCATTACTAGCAATTAAACAAGTTTCAAATGGCATTTACATCAATTTAATCAAGTTCATGAATTTTATACCTAAAAAGTCCACTTTAATTCTCAAAAATCATGTTTAGGATCAAAGTTTGGATCATTTAGCTACCTAAACATGTTACACTACTTAATTTAGCAATAATTCATGAAAAAAATCGGCCATAACCTGTTTATATCAAAAAGCCCCAAATTGCTCAAGAACACAAACCCTAGATTCCTAAAAATTTTGAAGTTTTTGGCTTCAAATTATGTTAAATAGCATCAATCCAGGTTATACATGCATAAAATACTAACAATTTAACTCTAATTACACTAGAAATTGACAAAATCAAATTAGGTAAAATATTGGTAAATATCACAAAAATTAGGAATTTTAAGATTTTAGGGGTGTAATTTTTACCTTCTTGTTGAAAAATCCGAACCTAGGCATGATTAGAGCGAAGTTTTGTGAGAAATTTGGTGAAATTTGGTGAAAAATTGATGAAAATTGGAGTTTATGTGTGTGTTTGCTCATGTGTTTGTGTGTGTGGTGGAATGGGACAGAGAGCACCTCGACTGGATATTTAATCCTGACCAAAATTTCAAGGCCATGCGATCGCATGGTTTTGCAGTTCAAACCCCATGCGATCGCATGGGGTGCAGGTACTGTTTTTTTTTTAAACCTTTTACTTTTAACACAAAATAATTAAATTAAATTTTTAAAATTTTGCTTTCCTTTTTATTTAGGACGAGGTCGTTTCGGATCGTTGTCCTAGTCCGTCCCTCGACAAAATTTTAAAATTTGTCACTTTTAAGCGTTGTTTTAAAAGAAAAGATATTTTTGGTTTTATAAATGTTTTTGGCATACTTTAATTCAATAAGATTAAAAATGATGATAATAAAAGTTCTCGTTCCTCCCTTGGGTAAAGCAATTTCGGTTCAACGGCCTAGCTTTCAACTCACGACGAATTTTAAAAATCAAATTTTTAACTTAGTGAAATAAAGTAAATTTTTATTTTTAAATTCACACTAAACTTAAATTTAAAATGCATAAAATTAAAAATTCATACCAAATTTTAATTTAAAATGCATAAAATTAAAAATTCACACTAAATTTATATTATATTTTTGTTTTTATACATACAAACTTATATTAAAAATATTAATTTTTCAAATATTTACAAACTTAAATATATTGATTTTAAAAAGTTTACAATATTAATTTAATATTTATATATTAATTTTAAAAACATGGTAAAAAAATAAAATTAAAAATCTTTTTGGTCTTTTATCCCACTTTAATCAATCAAATATTATCAAAAATATACGCCCCTCTTTTCAGTAAAGTAATTTCGGTTCCATAACTTAGTTTTACTCCTGACGAATTTTTGAAATATTTTGAGTTGATTGATTAAAGATTTTTATACCTTAAGAATAAACGGTAAATTTCGCAGTGATGTAATAAATTTTTGTATGATATCAATAATTTCGGTTACGCATACCTAATTTTATTTAATACCAATTTAATACTTTATAGCGAACGATTCAGCGTTTATTATCAAAAGGTTAAAAGCAATAAAAATAAAAATAAAAACTGTACATACTTACCTATGAGAAAGAATTCTCAGAGACCTGCTTTAGCCGACTCATAGGAGAGTCGTGTGATTTGGTTCTCCATAGCTACGTAAGCGTATCCTCGATTCTTCAATATCTTTTCTTCTAAACATATGAACGGTCCTTCTCTGCATAGAGTAACAAATTCGGTATTTGAATATGTTTAATTATTTGAACATTTATCTTCGTGTGACCATTTTCTGCATTTATAACATCTTTCAAGGTGTCATGCTCTTCTTTTTGTTGCGGATTTTGATTTTTCTTTACCAAAATGTATCTTATGATGATCTTTTCTGAGTTCTTTTCTTACTCCGTCCATTTTACCTCTTATGAAGGATACCAGTTCACTCGAAAGTGTGTCATTATTACGTTTAGTAATCATAGCGTGTAGCATTAGACCATGGTTCAGATCAAAGAAATTCTTCATCTCGTAAAACCTAAAAAAAATAAAAATTCAGAATGGGGGGAGAAGACTAGTTTTTAGGGTCTGCTAGGGAAAGACCATTCGGATTCCATTCTCGGAAACTACACAAAAACAGAATATCTAACTCTAACAGAAATACATATTACCCTAAAAAGATTCGAACCTTCCCACACTTAGTTAGCTGTGGTGTCGAAATTGTGATTAACTTCATCTTCAACTTCCATTAGATTATCTATGTAATGTTTAACTCTGTGACCATTAACCTTAAATTCAATTCCATTTGAATTTATTAATTCTACTATTCCATATGGGAAAACTCTTTTGACTATGAATGGTCCAGACCATCTTGATTTCAATTTTCCAGGAAATAGCTTGAATCGTGAAATGAAAAAAAGAACTCTATCTCCTTCTTTAAATTCTTTTGAACTTCTGATTCTTTTATCATGCCATTTCTTCGTTCTTTCTTTATAGATTAACGAATTTTCATATGCTTCATGTCTTAATTCTTCTAATTCGTTTAGTTGACTTAACCGTAGACGTCCGGCTTCATGTAAATCAAGATTACATGTCTTCAAAGCCCAAAATGCTTTGTGTTCAATTTCTACTGGAAGATGACATGCTTTTCCGTAAACGGGTTTAAAAGGTGTGGTTCCAATTGGAGTTTTGTAGGCTGTTCTAAAAGCCCAGAGTGCATCCTCCAATTTCATGGACCATTCCTTCGGATTTGATCCTACGGTTTTCTATAGAATACGTTTTAATGCTCGGTTGGTATTTTTAACTTGTCCACTTGTTTGTGGATAATACGCGGTTGAGATTTTATGAGTTACTCCATATCTTTTAAGAACTTTCTCAAGTTGATTATTACAAAAATGAGTACCCTGATCACTTATTAAAGCTTTCGGTGTTCCGAACCTTGCAAAAAGACGTTTTAAAAAGTTGACTACAACTCGTGCATCGTTAGTTGGGAGAGCTTGTACTTCCGCCCATATAGATACATAATCAATGGCAACGAGAATGTAGAGATTATTATGAGATTTTAGAAATGGACCCATAAAGTCAATACCCCAAATGTCAAATACTTCACATACTTGAATGACATTTTGTGGCATTTTGTAGTAACCCGTAACTTATCCTTCCGGACGAAGTCTTCAACAGTTGGTCCCATTGCGATGTTCGACTCCAAGTAATGTCTTTAGTATGAACTAATGCACAGCGGAAGACTTAATTCGTACCTGAGAATAAACATGCTTTAAAACGTCAACATAAAGTTGGTGAGATATATAGGTTTGATGCTAGCAGCGTTATAACTATGGACCACAAGATTTCATATTTATAAACATAATACACTCGCAAGTGTATGAAAAGCATTCCAAGCAGTGGGCACCCGGTAACTAGCCTTAACAAGAGTGTGTACCCCTGAGTTATAATAATATGTGCACCGAATCAAGTGCGTTCCGTTAACCTCGAAGTACTAAACACCCGTTCTTCTAGTTTACTAGAACAACATCTGGGTGGGGGTGTAAAACCCGATAGATCTATCTTTAGGATTCGCGCCTACCAGTTCATAAACCAATAGTTAAAGTTACCAAGCTAGGGGATTTTTGATTCAAACCCATGTAGAACGTAATTTTAGTCAATTGTGTCCATAACGTAAATCATTTATAAAAAAAAAAAAAGCGCATGTATTCTCAGCCCAAAAATATTTAAAGTTTAAAAGGAATCTATATACTCACCATACTGTATTTTGTAGTAAAAATACATATAACATCATTGAACACGTATAAGGTTGGCCTCGGATTCACGAACCTATATTAGTTGTAATTAAATTAAGACACATAATTAAATTCGAACAACTTTGTGTATATGTAAATTCATTAGTTATATCCTTTTTATATTTGTAATATGGATATCTCATATTTACATTAAAATATTAATTTTGTTAAAAATGATAATAGTTATAATTCTTGATTTTACTAATAAAGGTAATAATTATATTAATAATAATAATGATGATGTTTATAATAATAGTTGGAAAAAAATATTAATTTTATTAAAAAGATAGTTTTAGTAATAAAAGTAATCTTATTAAAAATGATATTTTTAATACTTTTTAATCATAATAATGATAATGATAATAATAATGATAATAATAATATTACCTTAGATGCATTAAAAAGAAGTAAACTGTTCTGGACAGGACTTGAACTCAAGACCTCTTGTTTAATGAAAACACCCTCAAACCATCAAGCCATTTCTAGCTTTCTGATTTATATTACACCCCAATATATGTAAAACCCTTTTTTTTAAAATTCTCCTACGTATGATCAATTTCTTGGCCCAACTACAAACACGGCCCAATCTAGAAAAATAAGCCTTGGTCCAACAGAAGATTTAATTGGATCTCGGCCCAACATCTCAAACTTGACAACAGTCGGCTTTTTTTTAAAAAAAAAATACGTGCAGACGCCAATGCCAAGTTTCGAACCCACAACCTCTTGCTCATCAAACACTCTACTAAACCATTGAGCTGTTCTTAATTTCCTGTTTCAATTAGCTTGTTAAATTCTTTTAGCTCGTGTCTATTTTCTTTTTCTAAACCCATTCAACATTTTCATTATCATTATCATCACTCTTACCCATCCATTCTTCATCATTATCCTAACATGATCATAATCGGGTATCATTTACTATCATCCTCGTTGGCCTCCTATTCCTCACTCTCAAGATCCACATCTCGGCCCAGCCATCATAATTAATTTTTACGGCCCAACAAACAAATCAAAAGTTCGTGGCCCAGCATAAAAATTCCAATAAAGAAATAAAACAGCTCGATCACTTATATCAGGTGGGGTTCGGTTTCCTTGTCCTGAACAGAAACACATATACTAATAATAGTTACATGTTATTTAAAATTTGCAAGTGGTTGAGGTGGGGTTAAATACTTGGTGGATGTCGGCCAAAAAGAGAAAGGAGTAGTTCAATTTGTTGACTTTAACATTTATCAAATTCGCCATTTTTTTGTGACATCACTATCATTATTGTTGAACAAGGACAGTATAAAACACGCAGCCATAGCAGCTCAAGTAATTATAAGAGTGAGTTGTTGCGGTTTCGATGATTGTGGTTTGTATGTGTTGTTATCGTTTAAAAGTGAAGGTTAACTGTAGTAGTGGTTTCGTGGACAGGAGTAAAGAAAAGAAAAGGAGAAAAAAAAAAGAGGTGATTTCTGGGGTGACGTTCGAAGAGAAACCAGAAAATAGCTACAACAACATGTTGGCGAGTTGGTGATGGTTGATCTCATTCGAATACAGAATCAAGGTGGTGGAATGGGTTGCCGATTATGGTGATCGATTAGGGTGAGGAAAGTGGGTGTTGTATAATGTTTAAGGGTGGCGGGTTTAGGTTTGTTATCGGACATAAACATAAACAAAAAGTGATGATTGAATGATGGCTAAGTGGGTGGTTGTTTAGAGTGATTCCTAATGAAAGAGGGAAAGAGAGAAGGCGACGGTGGTTCGAGTTTATGAAGAAGGTGGTTCGTTGAGGTGGTTTCTCGAAGAAGAAGAAGAAGATGATAGTGAATATATGAGTTGTAGTTGAAGATAGTAGATCGAATGAATTCATCATTCACTAGAATAGGTCGATATATAAAGCAAAGTAAGCGTATATCTCATCAGACAGCAAGGACGGGTAAAAAAATAAAGAAGAAAAGATTGAAAACGATAGCTACAATCCCTAGTACAGACTTTTAAAACAACAACAAAATTTGAAAATAGTTTTGACAGCTAATTCTAACAAACACATACAATTTATATAATTTAATCTTAATAAATAATAATTATGTATATGTACTGATAATGATAATCACGTACTGAATTATATCAGATTTTATAATTTGTAATTAAATCTGTAATATCCTATTTTATAAAACAATATTTATTTATATAAATATATATTTGTATTTATATTATCCTTATATTAGAGTTTGTAATGCTTAAAAATACAAATATTAATTTCAATATTAATATTGATCATAACAAAAGTAATAATTAGGGATTAATATATATAATTAAATTAATATTAATAATCTAATTTTTATTAATGATAATTGTTATTAATAATGTTAATAATAATATTAATACTAATAATGTTATTTAAAAAAAATAATAATAATAATAATAATATTACTAAAGATAACTAAAGATAATGTTAATAATATATTTAAATGAAAAAAAATGTAATCAAAGTTCCTATTTTTCAAAATACTATATTTATGATTTCATTTATATTTATATACACATAATTGTTCGTGAATCGTCGGGTTTGGTCAAAGGGTATCTAGCTATTCAAGTATAGATTTCAAACTTTCTAGACTCAACATTAGGGTTTTTGCTTATCGTGTCGGAGACATATAAAGGTTAAGGTTTAGATTTGATCGGAAATTTCCAGGTCGTTACAGTACCCACCTGTTAAAGAAATTTCGTCCCCGAAATTGGGTAGAGGTTGTCATAAATAACAACAGGAATGTTTTCATGACGGATATGAGATAATAACGGAGTTTTATCATTATTGATAGATATAGATAAAACGTTTCGATCATGTGAAGCGTACAAGTGAAGCTATCACAAAAGAGTGAAATGGGTAATATGGTATCATTTTAACTGATGACGTGGTTATGATTGATTTCCGGAATTCACGAGATTTAAATAAAATCTTTCGTAATAAGATTTGGTTCTTCGGCGATTTAGAAAACAGTATCTCCTTTGATTTAATGCGGTAATCTGTTTCGATTTCTTTGTCGGATATTTCACTATAAAACTACACCCTTCGTTTTCTTATTTCCCTATCCATATCTTCTATTCTTTCTCCTAAATTCCCACTTTAAGACATTTGCTAATATGCTTCATCCCATTCTAATCCTTGATATACTCTTAATTTTTACGTCTGTCATCCTTCTTTTTCATCTACCACCAAAAGAGTCTATTTACTTCTACTATACTCTTGCGTTGATAGTGCTTCTCGTTCTCCCATGTCTTTATATTGCTATCAGCATTGACATACATGGTTTGTAAATCCTGGGTAGTTGTTGAGTTTGATATCTCCCCTTATACTTTGATGTTCTTGTTTCTGTTTTCTATAATCATTGTCATCCATAGTTAATACTCTCTCCTTTTTGCTGCGATTTATACCCCAACTTCTATTTTGGGGCTTTGTCCCTTCGTTTCTTCTTCCCGTCCTTGAGTCAAGTGAGCAATGATCCGGAATTCGTAGGCATGAAATTTGGAATGAACATGACTAATGTTCTCAGAAATAAATGGTAAAGGTACGATTTTGATTTGTCAAATTACTAGAATATCCAGGAAATAGAACTATCAAGATGATTTGTTCTTAATATGTTTCGGAATTGGATAGAATGTGAGAGCCGTGTAACATGGCACATGATGACGGTACTGTGAATCATCACATTCCATTAGAAACTTAACATGACTTACTGTAATATAATGAAGTTGATCAAGTTTCATTATATTATACTAATTCATGCATCAGTTCCCAACATTACTTCAAAACATTCATATTTCAATTTCGAAGGTTTCAGAATTTAGAAACTAACATAGTTTCTTTTATTTTATAACGCAGATATTACGGAAAGATACATGATCGCAGATAGGAATAGTTGTGAAAATATCTCCTGAAATATGGAGAATATGTATAACAGAAAATATGAAGATATCTTATAATATCTAAGATAAGGTAATGATGAAGAATATCATCCGGAAAGGTTTAGAATATCGAGTAGGGTTCTTACTAACGGTTTCAGCAGGTTCTGAATCGTTTGGATTCTGTGAAAACAGATTCAGTTCTTGTGATTTATCCACACCTTCCTTCATACTTTGCTCAATCCGTTTTTCAGTTCCAAATCTCCTCTTTTCTGAGCTTTACCAACACATGATACTTTATCGTCATCTTTTGACTGCTAAATTCATTCACAGTTTTTGCTGCTTCATCAGCATTTTAAGAACTACTTCATAGTTCAGGGTGTTTTCAGAAACTTCACATTCGGAGTATGAATTTCTTAGGAATAAATATTATAGGTATAACTGGAGAAATGCTATGAGATTTTCAAAATACCAATTGCGGATTCCGCCGAAGAGATAACGAGCTGCTGGTATATCTGCTGATTATGTCGGGGGATATAAAAGGTTCTCCATTAACGACGGCGAAAGGACAACGTATTTATATCGAGATGATAGTAAGACTAGTTTTACTGAGAAGTCGAAGTGGAGCTGTGACAAAAATGGCTACTTGAAAAGGAATCGTAGGGTTGCTTTTACTAATGGATGATAAGGAATTTTTGACGCGGATACGTTTTAACTATAACTCCGGTTTTTGAAAGTTTTTCAGGTGCATAACTGTATGCATGAATCTCTCTTCCATAAACGAGGTGTGGCTGGTTCAATTTCTCAATCGAGGTGTTTTCAAGAATCATGAAAGATTTGAACGCGAATTGTAATTGTCAAGATACGAATGAGGTTTAAGATAGAATCAAGTGGCAAACTTGAAGATTGGTGTAGTTTCATATGTTTTAATCAATATTTTAATTCATTTTACTTGTCCATAGTTAGCAGTCTATTGTCTGATTGTCCAATGGTCCAATAACAATTCAATATATTCATATATAATTTAATATACATAATTAATACATATCGTGACCCGTGTACCGGTCTCAGTGTCGATCACAACTCAAAGTATATATATATTTTGGAATCAACTCCGACCCTGTATAGCCAACTCCCACCTTCACATATAGAGTGTCTATGGTTGTTCCGAAATATATATATAGATGGGTCAATATGATAAATCGAAACCTTGTATACGTGTCCCGTTTATTTAAAGTGCGTAAAAGTAAATAACAGAAATTAAATGACGATAAATAAAATTGCGAGAATGTAAATTGCGATAAATTAAATATTAATCAGTTAGCTGGGAACAGTTAGCCGGAACAGTTAGCGTGAAATCCTATCACAATTCCAATTAATTAATTCGTTTGTTTCTAACACTTTTTATTTTTGGTCCAATGTTTTCTTCGTTATGCCACTTGTTGGATTCTGATAGGTCAAAATCCAAATATGAAATTTGAATAGAAATGGTTATTCTGTGGTGAACGGATACGTATATCGGTAGTTGTAAGTAGGATAATAAATGATCGTTGAATCAGATTCGAAGAATGTACAGTGTAACTTATTAATGTGAATTCTAAATATTCCCCGGGTACTACCCACCCGTTAAAATATTTTCATCATTAATAATTTGTACGAAGGAATTTTTAATTACAATCTTTATGAAAATATACTGGTATATATATTTTCTTCAGATGTAATCATAGATTTAATGAGTCAATAAGATATTAAACTCATCAGGTTTATTGTTAATACTAGATTACATAATCTCTAAAGCATTGGAGATTACTTATTCGTCATATTGAACGAAGGTAGTGAGGTAGAATGGTACGTAAATCGAAGATAATCGATGTAGAACGATATGTAGAACGAAAATAAAGTGGATAGAGCGATACGTAGAACGGTGATTATACTCGAGGTGTAATTTGTGACGTTGAGATTTACGACGTGGTGGTGGTTTGAGGGTGATAAGGATACCATTGACGTTGATAATGGTGATGTTGTTGATGGTGCTGGTACTGAAGATTGCGATGTTGATGTTACTGGAGGTACTAGTTATGCTGCCGGTGCTGCCGCTGGTGTTGGTAACCTTCGCACCAGATTCTCCAAAACCATTACTCGAGCATGTAGTTCGTTAACTTCTTATATTATGTCGGGATGATTGACGATTGAAACGAGCGGGTGAGTAAGATTCAAAACATAGGATAATATATAATCGTGACGGGATATTCTAGAAATGAGAGGGTAGATGGTTTCTCGAACAGGTTCGCCGGTAAGTGCTTTCAGGTTCATTGCCAAAAGGGCAATTTGGTGAATGAGAAGGATCTTCGATGTGAAATGATTTTCGAATATAGGATGATATTCTAACTTCATAGAATATCTATACTAAAGATTTTGTAACCTACAGGGGAACCTACGGCATGTGACAAGCAAGTCTACAAATGCGCTAAGGTACGAATTTTTTGTCTATACACTTTCGATGCACTAAATGCAGTAAGACGTGTCTAGACTTAAGAATGATAAACAGGCAGTTCCTAAGGATGATAAGCAGATGATTTCCGATTAAATATGATAATCAAAACTTTTGACATATAGACACGGTCAAAGTCCAGACTCATTAATGTATTCTAACAACTACTAGTCAGACACACTAATGCAAGACCTGGTTCACTCAGACCAACGCTCTGATACCAACTGTAGTAACCCGTAACTTATCCTTCCGGACGAAGTCTTCAACAGTTGGTCCCATTGCGATGTTCGACTCCAAGTAATGTCTTTAGTATGAACTAATGCACAGCGGAAGACTTAATTCGTACCTGAGAATAAACATGCTTTAAAACGTCAACATAAAGTTGGTGAGATATATAGGTTTGATGCTAGCAGCGTTATAACTATGGACCACAAGATTTCATATTTATAAACATAATACACTCGCAAGTGTATGAAAAGCATTCCAAGCAGTGGGCACCCGGTAACTAGCCTTAACAAGAGTGTGTACCCCTGAGTTATAATAATATGTGCACCGAATCAAGTGCGTTCCGTTAACCTCGAAGTACTAAACACCCGTTCTTCTAGTTTACTAGAACAACATCTGGGTGGGGGTGTAAAACCCGATAGATCTATCTTTAGGATTCGCGCCTACCAGTTCATAAACCAATAGTTAAAGTTACCAAGCTAGGGGATTTTTGATTCAAACCCATGTAGAACGTAATTTTAGTCAATTGTGTCCATAACGTAAATCATTTATAAAAAAAAAAAAAAGCGCATGTATTCTCAGCCCAAAAATATTTAAAGTTTAAAAGGAATCTATATACTCACCATACTGTATTTTGTAGTAAAAATACATATAACATCATTGAACACGTATAAGGTTGGCCTCGGATTCACGAACCTATATTAGTTGTAATTAAATTAAGACACATAATTAAATTCGAACAACTTTGTGTATATGTAAATTCATTAGTTATATCCTTTTTATATTTGTAATATGGATATCTCATATTTACATTAAAATATTAATTTTGTTAAAAATGATAATAGTTATAATTCTTGATTTTACTAATAAAGGTAATAATTATATTAATAATAATAATGATGATGTTTATAATAATAGTTGGAAAAAAATATTAATTTTATTAAAAAGATAGTTTTAGTAATAAAAGTAATCTTTTTAAAAATGATATTTTTAATACTTTTTAATCATAAT
The DNA here is from genome assembly GCF_046630445.1 of Rutidosis leptorrhynchoides. Classification (NCBI taxonomy): domain Eukaryota; kingdom Viridiplantae; phylum Streptophyta; class Magnoliopsida; order Asterales; family Asteraceae; genus Rutidosis; species Rutidosis leptorrhynchoides. The sequence goes on along the minus strand of NC_092339.1, from coordinate 90,577,352 downwards.
AATGATAATGATAATAATAATGATAATAATAATATTACCTTAGATGCATTAAAAAGAAGTAAACTGTTCTGGACAGGACTTGAACTCAAGACCTCTTGTTTAATGAAAACACCCTCAAACCATCAAGCCATTTCTAGCTTTCTGATTTATATTACACCCCAATATATGTAAAACCCTTTTTTTTAAAATTCTCCTACGTATGATCAATTTCTTGGCCCAACTACAAACACGGCCCAATCTAGAAAAATAAGCCTTGGTCCAACAGAAGATTTAATTGGATCTCGGCCCAACATCTCAAACTTGACAACAGTCGGCTTTTTTTTAAAAAAAAAATACGTGCAGACGCCAATGCCAAGTTTCGAACCCACAACCTCTTGCTCATCAAACACTCTACTAAACCATTGAGCTGTTCTTAATTTCCTGTTTCAATTAGCTTGTTAAATTCTTTTAGCTCGTGTCTATTTTCTTTTTCTAAACCCATTCAACATTTTCATTATCATTATCATCACTCTTACCCATCCATTCTTCATCATTATCCTAACATGATCATAATCGGGTATCATTTACTATCATCCTCGTTGGCCTCCTATTCCTCACTCTCAAGATCCACATCTCGGCCCAGCCATCATAATTAATTTTTACGGCCCAACAAACAAATCAAAAGTTCGTGGCCCAGCATAAAAATTCCAATAAAGAAATAAAACAGCTCGATCACTTATATTAGGTGGGGTTCGGTTTCCTTGTCCTGAACAGAAACACATATACTAATAATAGTTACATGTTATTTAAAATTTGCAAGTGGTTGAGGTGGGGTTAAATACTTGGTGGATGTCGGCCAAAAAGAGAAAGGAGTAGTTCAATTTGTTGACTTTAACATTTATCAAATTCGCCATTTTTTTGTGACATCACTATCATTATTGTTGAACAAGGACAGTATAAAACACGCAGCCATAGCAGCTCAAGTAATTATAAGAGTGAGTTGTTGCGGTTTCGATGATTGTGGTTTGTATGTGTTGTTATCGTTTAAAAGTGAAGGTTAACTGTAGTAGTGGTTTCGTGGACAGGAGTAAAGAAAAGAAAAGGAGAAAAAAAAAAGAGGTGATTTCTGGGGTGACGTTCGAAGAGAAACCAGAAAATAGCTACAACAACATGTTGGCGAGTTGGTGATGGTTGATCTCATTCGAATACAGAATCAAGGTGGTGGAATGGGTTGCCGATTATGGTGATCGATTAGGGTGAGGAAAGTGGGTGTTGTATAATGTTTAAGGGTGGCGGGTTTAGGTTTGTTATCGGACATAAACATAAACAAAAAGTGATGATTGAATGATGGCTAAGTGGGTGGTTGTTTAGAGTGATTCCTAATGAAAGAGGGAAAGAGAGAAGGCGACGGTGGTTCGAGTTTATGAAGAAGGTGGTTCGTTGAGGTGGTTTCTCGAAGAAGAAGAAGAAGATGATAGTGAATATATGAGTTGTAGTTGAAGATAGTAGATCGAATGAATTCATCATTCACTAGAATAGGTCGATATATAAAGCAAAGTAAGCGTATATCTCATCAGACAGCAAGGACGGGTAAAAAAATAAAGAAGAAAAGATTGAAAACGATAGCTACAATCCCTAGTACAGACTTTTAAAACAACAACAAAATTTGAAAATAGTTTTGACAGCTAATTCTAACAAACACATACAATTTATATAATTTAATCTTAATAAATAATAATTATGTATATGTACTGATAATGATAATCACGTACTGAATTATATCAGATTTTATAATTTGTAATTAAATCTGTAATATCCTATTTTATAAAACAATATTTATTTATATAAATATATATTTGTATTTATATTATCCTTATATTAGAGTTTGTAATGCTTAAAAATACAAATATTAATTTCAATATTAATATTGATCATAACAAAAGTAATAATTAGGGATTAATATATATAATTAAATTAATATTAATAATCTAATTTTTATTAATGATAATTGTTATTAATAATGTTAATAATAATATTAATACTAATAATGTTATTTAAAAAAAATAATAATAATAATAATAATATTACTAAAGATAACTAAAGATAATGTTAATAATATATTTAAATAAAAAAAAATGTAATCAAAGTTCCTATTTTTCAAAATACTATATTTATGATTTCATTTATATTTATATACACATAATTGTTCGTGAATCGTCGGGTTTGGTCAAAGGGTATCTAGCTATTCAAGTATAGATTTCAAACTTTCTAGACTCAACATTAGGGTTTTTGCTTATCGTGTCGGAGACATATAAAGGTTAAGGTTTAGATTTGATCGGAAATTTCCAGGTCGTTACACATTTCATCACGTTGACTTATTTTTTCGGCCCTTTGACATGCATCACATGATTTGCAAAGAAGGTGTGCGTCTTTGAAAATTGTAGGCCAATAGAATCCAGCATCGTAAACTTTTCTTGTTGTGAGTTGAGGCCCATAATGCCCTCCTGTTGGTCCTGTGTGACAATAGTTTAAGATTTGTCTAGCTTCATCTCCGAATACACATCGGCGTATTATTCCATCGGGACAACTTTTAAACAAATGTGGATCTTCCCAGAAATATTGTTTTATATCACTAAAGAATTTCTTTCATTTTTGGTACGACCACCCTTTTTCAAGGAATCCACATACTAAATAGTTTGCATTGTCTGCAAACTATAGTATTTCATTATAATCTATCTTCAATAGATATTCATCAGGAAAGTTATCTTGTATGGCTGATTCATTTAGAACTTCTAATTCGGGATTTTCAAGACGAGAAAGATGATCAGCGGCGAGATTTTCTGCTCTTTTTTTATCTCGGATTTCAATATCGAACTCTTGTAAGAGTAAGATCCAACGGATTAATCGTGGTTTAGCATCTTGTTTCGAAAATAGATATCTAAGAGCAGAATGGTCGGTATAGACCACCGTTTTAGCTAGAACGAGATATGAACGAAATTTGTCAAAAGCAAAGACAATAGCAAGGAGTTCTTTTTCAGTATTTGTGTAATTCATTTGTGCTCCTTGTAACGTCTTACTAGCGTAATAAATAGGTTGAAATCATTTTTCAATCCTTTGTCCTAAAACGGCTCCCATTGCAAAATCACTTGCATCGCACATAAGTTCAAATGGTAGATTCCAATTTGGAGTTATCATGATCGGCGCATTAGTGAGTTTTTCTTTAAGAATATTAAAAGATTTGATACATTCATCTGAAAAGATGAATGGAGCATCCTTTTCTAGGAGTTTATTCATAGGAGTGGCAATTTTAGAAAAATCTTTTATGAAACGTCGGTAAAAACCGGCATGCCCTAGAAAACTCCTAACTCCTCTAACATTGGTGGGATGTGGAAGTTTAGCAATTACATCTACCTTAGCTCTATCCACTTCAATTCCTTCCTTTGAGATTTTATGACCAAGAACGATGCCTTCTTTAACCATGAAATGGCATTTCTCCCAATTAAGAACTAGATTTGATTGTTCGCATCTAATAAGCATTCGTTCAAGATTAACTAGACATGATTCAAATGTGTCACCGAAGACTAAAAAGTCAACCATGAAAACTTCCATGCATTCTTCTATCATGTCGTGAAAAATTGCCATCATACATCTTTGAAAGGTTGCAGGGGCGTTGCAAAGTCCAAATGGCATGCGTTTGTAAGCAAAAGTAACATAAGGGCACGTGAATGTGGTTTTCTCTTGATCCTCGGGTGCTATTGGAATTTGAAAATATCCGAAAAAACCGTCAAGAAAACAATACTAACTATTTCCGGCTAATCTTTCTAACATTTGATCAATGAAAGGTAAGGGAAAGTGATCTTTTCTGGTGGCGTCATTTAATTTTCTATAATCAATACAAACACGCCATCCTGTTACAGTCCTAGTAGGAATAAGCTCATTTTTCTCATTTGTGATGACAGTCATGCCACCCTTCTTAGGTACGCATTGAACTGGGCTTACCCATGGACTATCATAGATTGGATAAATTAAACCTGCATCAAGCAGTTTAATAATTTCTTTCTTAACAACATCTTGCATATTAGGATTTAGTCTTCGTTGGCGTTGCACATATGTTTTATGACCCTCCTCCATAAGGATTTTATGTGTGAAATATGAAGGACTTATGCCTATAATGTCATGAATCTTCCATGCAATAGCTGGTTTATGAGCTTTTAGCACAGAAATGAGTTGAGATTTTTCATTTTCAGTAAGAGAAGACGATATTATTACAGGTAATTCAGATTCACCATGTAAATAAGCATATTCCAAATGGTTTGGAAGTGGTTTTAACTCTAATGTCGGTGGTTCTTCTATCGATGATTAGCCATAAGTGTAGCTAACATTTCAGTTTCATCAATTGATTCAGTTCCTTCTCCTAACGAACATTCTCCTGTTCCTTATAATTCTGGAAATTCTTCTAACAATTCTGCATGTGAATCCATAGTTTGAATATAATAACATGTATCATCTGTAGATTACGGTTGTTGCATGGCTCTATCAACAGAAAAGGTAACACTCTCGTCCTCTATACTTAGGGTCAGTTTCTTACCGAACACGTCTATTATTGCTTTAGCCGTGTTTAAGAATGGTCTTCCTAATATGAGAGGAACTCGAGAATCTTCTTCCATATCCAGAATAACAAAATCTACTGGAAATACTAAAGTACCAACTTTAACTAGCATGTTTTCCATTATCCCTCTAGGATATTTTACTGATCGATCGGCTAGTTGTATACTTATTCGTATTGGTTTCAATTCTCCAAGGTCTAGTTTAGCGTATAGTGAATACGGCATTAAATTTATACTAGCACCTAAGTCTGCCAATGCTTCTATTGAACTAAGACTACCCAGAAAACATGGAATTGTGAAACTTCCTGGATCTGATAATTTTTCTGGTATTTTATTCAACAGCACTGCAGAACAATTAGCATTCATAGTAACAGCCGAGAGTTCTTCCATTTTCTTTCTATTTGTGATTAGATCTTTCAAGAATTTAGCATATCTTGGCATTCCTGAAATCACATCAATGAAAGGTAGATTTACATTTATCTGTTTAAACATATCCAAGAATTTGGATTGCTCGGCTTCAAGTCTCTCTTTTCTCATTTTACTCGGGTAAGGAAGTGGTGGTTGGTATGGTTTAACATAAGGTTTTGCCTTAACTGTGTTATCTTCATTAACCTTTTCAACTACCAGTTCTGTTTCCTTATCTTGCTCAGATTGTGGTTCTTGTGGAGTAGGAATAGAGTCATCAGAAATTACAGGTATTTCAGGTGGTTTAAGTGTAATACCACTTCCTGTGGTAATGGCTTTAGCAGTTTCATTCCGGGGGTTAGCATTTGTATCACTAGGTAAACTTCCCGATTTTCTTTCACCTATCAGCCTTGCTAGGTTGCTTACTTCTTGTTCCAAATTTTGAATAGAAGCTTGTTAATTTCTAAATGCTTGAGCATTTTGTTCATTCGTTTGTTTCTGAGATGTGAAAAAATGCGTTTGAGATTCAACTAGCTTTGACATCATATCTTCTAAATTTGGCTTTTTATCATCGGTTTGTGGTGGTTTGTTTTGAAAAATAGGCCTTTGCTGATTGTGAGTATTATTGGATACTTGTTGATTACTAGGACCTTGTTGGTTGTTGTATGAAACATTTCGGTTATAATTCTGATTTTGATTGTAGATTGGTCTTGGCGGTTGATAATTATTTTGATAATTATTTCCAGGCCTTTGGTTTATATATGAAACATTCTCTCTTTGTTCCATTGTTTGTTCAATACTGAGACAATCTTTTGTCAAATGTGGTCCTCCACACTGCTCACAACTAATTCGTATTGAGTGAATATCTTTAGTCATCTTTTCCATTCGTCTCTCGACAGCATCTATCTTTGCGGAAATGGAATCAAAGTCATGGCTAGAATCGGCTCTAGCTGCTTTAGATGATCTAACGATATCTTTTTCTTGGTGCCACTCATGTGAGTGGGAAGCAGTGTTATCAATAATTTTGTAAGCGTCAGTTGCAGCTTTCTTCATAATGGAACCACCAGCTGCTATATTGATGTCTTTTCTTGTAGTGATGTCACATCCTTGGTAGAATATTTGAACTATTTGATAAGTGTCTAAACCATGTTGCGGACATCCTCTTAACAATTTTCCAAATCTTGTCCACGCTTCATATAGAGTTTCATTTGGCTTTTGTGTGAACGTAACAATTTCTCCTTGAAGTCTTACGGCTTTAGATGCCGGAAAGAATTGTTTAAGTAATTTTTCAACTAAAACGTCCCATGTATCAATCGCCCCTTCAGGTAACGATTCTAACCAATCTTTGGCTTCCTCCTTTAAAGTCCAGGGAAATAACATGAGATAGATCTGTTCATCCTCAACTTCTCGGATTTTAAATAGAGTACAGATCCTATTAAAGGTACGAAGATGTTCGTTTGGATCTTCCTTCGGCGCACCACTAAATTGGCATTGATTAGTCACCATGTGTAGGATTTGTCCTTTGATTTCATAATCTGGCGCATTAATGTCAGGTTGAGTAATTGCGTGACCTTGGCCAGTGCGTTTAGCTCTCATTCGGTCTTCCATACTTAGAGGTTCCAGATTCTCCATGATTGAATTTGTTGAGTCTGAATCACTAGAGGATTCTGATTTAATGATTTCTTCCTCGACAATCTCCGTTTGAATGATTGGTGGTTTCGGAGGAAAGATTAATGGTTCAGGATCTCTGAATTGTCCCTGAATATCCTCCGGATTCTCAATTGTGAGGTCAGGTTCAAAAAATGGATTATCGGAAATTTGAATTGGAGTACTAGGTCGACTGGATGACGATTCTAAAGAAAAATCAACGGCGACAATATTGGCTAGATGTCTTGATCTAGTTACAGGTGGTGAACGTATAAAAGGTGGTGAACGTTTTGCTCGGTGCATTCACTGAATATCCTATTAGTTATAAAAGATAAAAATTATATAACTTATCAAATTAATAGATTTTTCTGATTTTGCCCACGTTTCGAATAGCCAATAGATGCAGCAGGTAGCCAGGACCCTTTAAATCGGAAGCCCACAGCTCGCCACTAACAAATCCAACTATTACTACGAACCAGAAAATTTTAGATGTCTATCAATTTAACCACTTAAAATAATTTTTCGTCGAAATTTAAAGAAATTTTAGAGAAGAAATAGAAAATTCTATGTCCTAAAAACTAGAGCGTCGAAAAATAAGAAAGAAAAAGATTGCGTCGGAAAAACGTCGAAAAATAAAAGGTCGAAAAAATAATAAAAAGAACGTAGCGCGTCGAAACTTAAAAAAGAACTAAAATTTATAAACAGCGTCGCAAAATTCTAAAGCACCTAAATCTTAGTCTAAAGAAAAAGCACTTAAGGGATTTTACGGCAAAGCCTAAAAATCTAGAAATAAAAATAACTACGGCAAAATATTAAGTTTAAAACTAAGTATGAATGAAAAATACAAATATTACGCTAAAACAAATAAAAATATACAAAATATAAAAATAAACTTAAAGTTGTAAAAAGTACAATTTTTATAAAAATATTATTTTTATATTATTTATTTATAAAAGTATTAATTTTATAATTTATTAAAACTAATTAAAACAAAAAATACAAATTAAAACTCAAAACTAAACTAATTAATTAAATAAATAACCATAATCTTAATTAATTAATAATAATAATAATTAAACTAACCCTAATTGGTCGGCTGAGGTTACCAGGCCTGTCAAATCAAGTCATGCGATCGCATGACTTGGATGTTATAAATCCATACGGTCGCATGGAGTAGGGTTTCGGGCCAGGTGTTGGGCTGCTACAGTCCTCGGCCCGATTACTTTATATATATATATATATATATATATATATATATATATATATATATATATATATATATATATATTTTGTTTTGTTTTATATTTAATTTTCTGTTTTTATAAAATATTTATATAAATAAAAACTTATATTTTAAGAACTAAAATAAAAATAAAGAAACTTTATAATTTTATATATATTTAACAAACTATTAAAAATATATAATTTTTGTTTTTTCTTTTTATATTTTTATATTTTTAATAATTAAAACGTATTTTTACAAAAGCGTATTTTTACAAAAGTAAACTAAGAATCTTTTTTTTTATATATATAGCGTTTCGCTTCCGGCATTTAAGCTTTCCCCGGCAGCGGCGCCAAAAATACTTGATGTTGTGCGAGGTGTATACGAAATAGTATTAATTTTTACTAGGAAATACTATTAAATACGATACAATTTTACACAAGTTATTTATTTATTTATAGAGTGGATATACCTAAACTTTGCTACAACACTTATAAGCAGTGTACCTAATCGTATAGTAGTATAGTTTTTAGTAAGTCCGGTTCGTCCACAGGGAACTCGCCAAGTTTAACGCTATATTTTTAAAACTATATTTGTAAATATATATATATATATATATATATATATATATATATATATATATATATATATATATATATATATATATATATATATATATATATATAAGTAATATTATTATTATAAAAAGGGGGTTTTTACCATTTAAAGACCCGTTTGTCGATTTTAAAACTTTAGTCGCAGTTAAAACCTAATGTAAAATATTAAAAATAAATATAACTTAAATTAAAGCGTAAAGTAAATAACGATAATGAAATTGCGATAAATAAAAGTGCGATAAATAAAATGACAATAAATAAAATTGCGATAATTAAAATGATAATAAATTAAAGTGCGATAATTAAAAGTGCAATTAAATATGAAATAAAGGAATTATGCTTATTTAAACTTCCGTAATCATGATGTTTGACGTGTTGATTTTAGTTTATTACCAAGGGTTAATTTTTCTTTGTCCTGGATTATTCAATATGTCCGTCTGGTTTTTGTCCATAACAGTCCATCAGTCATAAATATAAAGTGCGAGTGTCCTCGTCAAATTATCCTTATATCCGAAGTCAAATATTCCAACTAATTGGGGACTTAAACTATAATTACACCAAGTGTCCTTGTATATAATTAATCCCTGTTTTAATAAGTCCATTGACTATTAATTCATTCCCGTGTCCGGTTAAATGAACGATTATTAGTACTTATAAATATCCCGCCCATCGTGTCTGATCGAGTGTATATGGTTATTTATAGGTACGTCCAATTGTAAATCTTTATATTAAATTAACAAACTATCATTTAATTAAACAAATATAAAGCCCATTAATAGCCCATAGTCTAATTTCCACAAGTGTCGTTCTTTTGTCCAAACCCCAATTATGGTACAAAGCCCAATTACCCCGTCTTTAATATTTAGCCCAACATCACGATTACTTCGGCTTAAATAAGCATAATAATAACTTAGCTACGAGACATTGATTTAAAAAGGTTGAACATAACTTACAATGATTAATAATAGCGTAGCGTTACACGGACAGAATTTTGACTTACACCCTTACAACATTCGCTAACATACCCTTATTATTATTAAAATTAAAATTAAAATTAAAATTAAAATTATAACATATATATATATATATATATATATATATATATATATATATATATATATATATATATATATATATACGTTGAGAGAATGAAGAAAGAAAAAGATGTGTTAATAATCGGCCAGAACACGCGAAATTTATAGGATGTGAGCTGCTTCAGTAAGCCATACGATCGCATGGCTTTTGTTCTTTCAGGCCATGCGATCGCATGGCCGCCTTTTCCTGGTCATGTACTTTTGTTTTTTTTCTTGCCGACACTTTTAATAAATAATATAATATATAAATAATTTATAAGAATTATTTATATATTATATTATATTTATGTGCATAGTTGACTTGTAATTTTAGGTCCGTTGCGTCGCGCGTTGAAAGTTGGCTCAGGTCCTGGTTCCGGATTTTCGAACGTCCTTGCGTACAATTTAATATCTTGTATTTTGCGTTTCGCGTCTTGTACTCTTGTAATTTTGAGACGTTTCTCATCAATAATTTGAACCACTTTGATTGTACTTTGTACTTTTGAGCTTTTTGGTCGTTTGCGTCTTCAATTCGTCGAATCTGTCTTTTGTCTTCACCTTTTATTTTTTAAACGAATATCACTTGTAAATAGAACAATTGCAACCAAAAGCTTGTCTTTCTTGAGGGATAATGCTATGAAATATATGTTCGTTTTTAGCATTATCAATATGTATACATATTCATTTACAAACAATTGCTCGTGAATCGTCGAGAATAATCAAAGCGTAATTGATTAAATGAATGTAGTTCCAAAATTTTGAGATTCAATATTACATACTTTGCTTATCGTGTCGAAATCATATACGAATTAGGTTTAAATTTGGTCGGAAATTTCTGGGTCGTCACAGCAACTCGCCAATGGAAAGTACCTATTCCATTGTCACAATAAAAACAACACACTTAGAGTGGATTTACAAACCAACTCAAATCGACACTTAGTGCAATTTCGACCCATTGCACTTCCAAGCACCAAACCACGTCCAAACTAACCAATAATCACTAACACAAGTGAGAATGGTCCTAATACGCCAATTAAACCCGAACACAAGTGTTAAACACTCGTCTTGCCCTAATTGACACCAAACCCTAATTTTGACCCATTTCAAAATTAGTCAACCAAGTACTCCCAAAAGGGTTCCAACACTTCCATAATCACTAAACCTAATGATTAAACCCAATATCAAAGCCTAGACATGGCCAAAACGTCAACCAACCCAAAACTCGCTAAGTGACAAGAATAACTAGTCACCATAAACCCACTTCATCATCTAAAAGGGTTTCACAACCAATCAAGCTCAAACCCTAACTTGAATATCAAATCTAACAAATGAAATTCGGAGTTTGAACTTACCAATACTATCACAACATAGCCATGAACGAGATGAACAACTTTAGAACCCGAGCTTTGGTGAGAATCCGACTCCTTCTTCTCCAAATCAAGCTCTCTCTCTCGTTAAACTCTTACTCTCTCTCTAGGAATGATTGAGAGTGTTTGTGTTGGTGAAGATAAGGTTGAATGAGCTCAACCTTGCCCATTTGTGGCTTAAAACTGGCCACCAAGTGAAAAGACCAACATACCCCTTTTAAAATCTAAAAACTACACAGCTGGCCCGTCAGACCATTTGGACGGCGTCCCAATTCTTGGACGGCGTCCCATGCTTCACTACTCGACGGCGTCCCCCAAATTGGACGGCGTCCCATATAACTGAAAAGGAAACAGGGTCTTACAATGCCCTAGACGTATCGGGCAAACTACACATCATGGGTCATGGATGTAGAAATAAATCTTGGATCATTGGGTATTCTAGAAACTTTAAAAGAAAACAATACTTGTTCTGATCAAGATAAATAAAAATCAATTGATTTTATTCGCAAACATATTGATATCACCTTAAAACATATGTATCTCACTATCAAAGATCCACATGTTTTATGGGAAAGTATCAAGAGTAGATTCGATAATCAAAAAGAAATATTACTCCCAGCTGCGAGGGAAGAATGGAGAAATCTAAGGTTCTAAGACTTTAAAAAGGTAAGTGAATACAGCTCGGCCATGTTCAAGATCCGTTCAAAGCTTCAATTCTGTGGTCAAGAAATAAGTGATGCTGATATGATGGAGAAAACTTTCTCCACAATGCATTCTGCAAACATTACTATACAAGAAATTTTAAGATTGCAGAATTACAAAACTTTTTTCAAACTTCAAACTTATCTCTTAGTTGCAGAAGTGAATAAAGAATTACTGATGAAGAATCAAGAATCTCGTCCTACGGGTGCGCTAGCATTCCCTGAAGCTAATGCTATTAACAATAATAATAATAATAAAAAATGCACCAGGTCATATTGGCCAAAACCAACATCATGAAAATTACCATAACAATAATAAAAATCATAACTATGTTCGAAATCACCCTTATGGTAATGGTCGTGGTGGTGGTCGTGGTCATAGTGGTTACGGTGGTCGTGGTCGTGAACAAAGAAATAATAATCCACAAAATTATAAATTTAAACCACCATACAATCCCACAAATCATAATGTTGAAGGAAGTTCTTCAAAGAATATTGAAGATTCTTGTTATCGATGTGGTAAATTTGGCCATTGGTCTAAAATTTGTCGAACAAATCAATATTCTGTTAATCAATATCAGGAATCCCTAAAAGGAAAAGAAAAAGAGGCAAACCTTGTGGATGACCTTGATACAAAAATCGTTGAGCCAACAAGTGACTACTTTAGTGAATAAATTTCCTATTATATGTCCATATCAAATAAATGGATGTAGATTTACGATCTATACCATATCTACTTTACTATATGTTTCCTTATTATGTACTTTCGTTTATAACATATTTTTGAATGTAATATATTGATGAATTATGTACTCATTATTTGTTTCTCATATTTTGAAGTTCATGATGTACACTACTGGAGTGCAAAATCAGTCAAATGGTGGGGATCTTTGTATTACAGACAGTGGTACCACACACACTATACTCAAATCTAAAAAATATTTCACTGATTTTAAAGCAACAGAAGGAACGGTACATACTATATCAGGTTCTGCGAATTTAATAAAAGGAATGGGAAAGGAAAAATTCATGTTACCAAATGGTACAAATTTTCTGATAAAAAATGCCTTATTTTCTCCCATGTCAAAGAGAAATTTGTTAAGCTTCTCTGACATATACCAAAATGGATATGATTATCAGTCAGTGACTATAGAAAATAATAAATATTTAAGTATCACTGATAAGAAGCATGTAATTGAAAAACTACCAAGACTTAGTTCTGATTTACATTATACATATATAAATGTACCAGAAGCACACATGGTAGTTAATGAAAATACATGTGATCCTGTAATGATCAATTTGTGGCATGAAAGATTAGGCCACCCAGGGTCAACAATGATGAAAAGAATAATTCAAAATACCCATGGACATCCATTGACGGATCAAAAGATCTCTCATGATGCACTTATCCCATGTACATCATGCTCACTTGGAAAATTGATAATAAGATCATCACCTCTTAAGGTTGAAAAAGAATCATCAATGTTTCTTGAAAGAATTCAAGGTGATATATGTGGACCAATTCATCCACCATGTGGATCATTTAGATATTTCATGGTCCTAATAGACGCATCCAGTAGATGGTCTCATGTTTGTCTATTATCAAGTCGAAACATGGCATTTGTAAAATTTCTTGCTCAAATTATTAAATTGAGAGCACATTTCCCTGATTATACTATTAAAAGGGTGAGATTGGATAATGCTGGTGAGTTTACATCTCAAGCATTTAATGATTTTTGCATGTCTATTGGGATTGTTGTTGAACATCCTGTTGCCCATGTGCATACACAAAATGGTTTAGCCGAATCACTAATCAAACGATTGCAATTAATAGCTAGACCATTGATAATGAGAACAAAACTCCTAGTATCTGTATGGGGTCATGCAATTTTACATGCTGCATCATTAATTCGCATTAGGCCAAGTGCAAGTCATACATGTTCTCCTTTGCAACTTGCTTTTGGCCATCAGCCAAATATTTTTCACCTTAGAACATTTGGTTGTGCGGTTTATGTTCCTATCGCACCACCACAACGAACTAAAATGGGTCCTCAAAGAAGGATGGGAATATATGTTGGATATGAAACATCTTCAATCATAAGATATATTGAACCCATGACGGGTGATGTTTTTACAGCACGTTTTGCTGATTGTCACTTTAATGAAACATTGTTCCCTAGATTAGGGGGACAAATAAAAAATAAAGAAAATGATGTTTCATGGTGTGAACCGCAATTAATGTATCTTGATCCTAGCACAAAAGAATGAGTGATCGAAGTTCAAAAAATAATGCATATGCAAGAACTTGCGAATAAATTGCCTGATGCATTTACAGATACAAAAAGAGTGACTAAATCATATATACCAGCAGCAAATGCTCCAGCTCGAATTGAAATTCCAAAAGCTGGCAATAATGTCGCTCTTGAGTCTTTGCCACGCTAGAAACGTGGGAGACCAATTGGTTCCAAAGATAAAAATACTTGAAAAAGAAAATCAGCTGATAATGAGGTAAAAGAAAGTGTTCAAGAAGAACCACAAATCAATACTCCTTCTGCAGAGGAGATTGATGATGTCAATACGGAATTTTCAATCAATTATGCACATTCAAAAATATTATGGAACCGAAATGAAATGAAAAATCTTGATGAGATATTTTCATATAATGTTGCATATGAGATCCAGAACCAAAATCTGTCATGGAATGTCAAAATAGATATAATTGGATCAGTTGATAGTGATAATATATATATATATATATATATATATATATATATATATATATATATATATATATATATATATATATATATATATATATGTATGAAGATACCTGAAGGATTTAAGGTATCAGAAACAACCAATGCAAAACCCAAAGAAATGTACTCAATCAAGTTACAAAGGTCTTTATATGGGTTGAAACAATCGGGTCGCATGTGGTATAAACGATTAAGTGATTACTTGATAAGCAAAGGGTATACCAATAATCTTATTTGCCCATGTGTATTCATTAAGAAAACAACATCCAGATATGTGATCATAGCCATTTATGTTGATGATCTTAACATCATAGGTACAAATAAAGAGATCCATGAAGTCATTCAACTTTAAAGAAAGAATTTGAAATGAAAGATCTCGGAAAAACCAAGTATTGCCTTGGTTTGCAGATTGAGCATATGCCTAATGGTTTACTTGTACATCAAACAACTTATACGGAAAAGATTTTAAAACGTTTCAATATGGACAAGGCAAAACCATTAAGTACTCCCAGTGTTGTATATCTCCCCAGATCTCCCCTGAGATCTCGTTTTTAGAAGGCAACCGAGACGAGATGTTCATCTCCCGAGATTTCTCGGTCAATGGGATCAAACTTAGTCAAAGCCACGATTTCTCAAATTTTCTTGCTAATTTGTAAGATTTTCTTGTAAAATTCGTAATTTCTAAGATTTTCTAGCTAATTTCTCGGATATTTTTGTAAAATATCATAAAAACGTATATAAATATACATATATTTATGTTTTTATGTATAGTTTTATTAAAAAAACTATAAAGTCAACGTAAGTCAACGTCCGAGATCTCCCCGAGATTATTCCGAGATGCCGAGATCTCCTTAAAAAAGTCCAAACGAGATCTCCCCGAGATCCGAATTCTCCAACCTTGAGTACTCCTATGGTTGTTAGATCACTTAATGTTGACACTGATCCATTTCGTCCCTGTGAAGATCATGAAGATATCCTGTGACCAGAAGTACTATATCTTAGTGCAATTGGAGCTCTTATGTATCTTACAAATTGTACAAGACCTGACATTTCTTTTGCAGTTAATTTGTTGGCAAGGTTCAGCTCAGCTCCTATCAAAAGACACTGGAATAGGAGTAAACACATATTTCGATACCTTCGAGGATTTAGGATTATTTTATTCTAACTAATCAAAATAAGATTTGGTTGGTTATGCAGATGCAGGTTATTTATCTGATTCACATAAAGCTAAATCTCAAAATGGATATGTATTCCTAAATGGAGGTACTGCAATATCATGGCGTTCTAAAAAACAAACACTTGTTGCAACATCATCAAATCATGCCGAAGTGATTGCATTACATGAAGCTACTCGGGAATGTTTTTGGTTGAGATCAGTGACACAACTCATTACTGATTCTTGTGGACTAGAACGCGATAAAAACCCAACAACTATTTATGAAGATAATGCAGCTTGCATAACACAGATGAAAGAAGGGTATATCAAAAGTGACCGAACAAAACACATACCTCCTAGATTCTTCTCATACACTCAAAATCTCATTAAGGACAACCAGATTGAAATGAGATATGTTCAATCCAGCAAAAACTCTGCTGATCTTTTCACCAAAGCACTTCCAACTGCTATTTTCAGAACACACGTTCATAACATTGGCATGAGACATGTTCAAAAGATGTAACAGCTGAAGCGATGTCTACTTGAGGGGAAGTCAACTCTATGCTGCACTCTTTTTCCCTTAGCTAAAGTTTTTTCCCACTGGGTTTTCCTTAGCAAGGTTTTTAATGAGACAGTACTAGTTGCTCTCTAATAAAATTGTCATCCAAGGGGGAGTGTTATGAAAGTCAAATATGTCTGCCAATTTTGTGGCTATAAATTTTCCACCAAATTGCACAGTAACTTATGTTGTACTATAAATATATGAAGATGTAGTTTGCAGAAGATGCACCTTTGAATATAAAGTTTCATATACATATACTCTCTCTCTCTTCTCTACTCTCTCTCTCTCTCTTCTTTCTATTATTCTCTAATTAGAGACTCTATTATTAAAGGTAGTTATAAACTCTTAAATTATAACATAAAACATATTATCTATATTTTTCTTAAAATAGTTGTCTACAAACATATTCAATCAAGACACACTTTTATCACAGAATAAGTAGAGACCATATTATCTATAGTTGTCTTAAAATAGATGTTTTTTTTTTTTTTTTTTTTTTTTTTTTTGGAATCAGTTTGGGATTACCTAGGATACTTACCATCCACGCGTTTATCTCCCGTAGTTGCATAACCCGCCCCCAACTACTGCTCTGGAGAAAATCCGGACCAATCCGAGGGCATGACCGGTAAAACCAAAACCCTCTCCCCGATGCTCCCACACTAAGCAAAATGCGACTTGGGTGAATACTTCATGTCAGAAAAACATTGAATGCTAACATATTCAATCAAGGAACACTTTTATGAGACGGAGATACTTATTGTTATTTAAGGACGTAATAAACTTCTAAATGCATTTTGCTTTGACAAGAAAAAAAGCCAAAACAAAAGGTAACTTTTGGACGCATCATTTCCTCATTTCCTGTCTCCATATATTGATATTGATATTGATATAATATATAATATTAAACTCAAATTAATTTAGCTCCTAATTTTATTGCGTGTTTATTTTTTACAACTAAAATAACTTCTACTCCCAATGGACTCACCTTTCTTTATCTCTCAAGTTGATAGTAAACCCAAGTTTGTCTCTCCAACACAAAAACTTGTTTCTTGCATTCAAAACCAATACCATTATATTTATAACTGATATTTATAACTTTTGAAAGTTTAGCCAAGTCAAGTCAAGTCAAGCCTAGCTAAGATAACTAGCCGAGCTGAATAATATGAAAACTACATATATACTTATGTTATTGAAGCTCAATGGATTTTGATGGGTAGCTAGAGGCTTTGAACTAAACAAGAGGGAGCCAAAATGGGTTGTCAAGATTGGTAGTTGGGTGTTACAAAGGTGGCTTGGGCGGGTCACCAAACTATATTTTCAATTTTCATATACGTACTATTATATGCATTACAACTACCACGTATTAATTTAATTAGAATTAGAATTATAAATTATAAATGAAGATAAAATTATGTCGTTGGCCATTAAAGTTTGTTCAAAATTACACATATGAGAAGTTTTTTTTCTTTTGACGTGAATGATGTTAGAAATTGTGGACCTAACAAGACGTGCGATTTGGCGCAATCACATAACCCACTAACAACAAACTAATTAGCTAAAACATAAAACGATAAAATATAGATAAACGACACAAAAAATTTAATTTGGTTATATCCAAACTTTAAACACAGAGAAGAGTTTAGTCCACGAACACAAATCAGAAATTTTTCACCACTAATTTCGTGCACAATGATTAAAGGAGGTTGATGTTACATTATATAGGAGTAAACAAACAAGGAGAGTAAATCGAATAACGTGTTGCCCAAACCAAGCCTCACAATCCGTGAGCTTGGTCTCGCGATCCGCGAACCAATCAGTATTAGGCCTCGCAACCTGCGAGAGATTTTGGCCACCAAATATTCAACCCTCGCGCCCTATGAGCTTATGTGTAACACCCTGAATTTTGTGTGTCAGGAAATGTTCCTGAAAGTGTCAGAAAATGTGTGCACCAGAAAGCGCCACAAAAGGTCTACCTAACACTTTTGCATTTTCAGAATTTACATCAGAATCAGGATTAGTCAGAATCAGTCCCTGAACTTCAGAATCTGTTTAGACCCTTGTGTGCGCCGCGCACCTCACCTGGGACAGTTTTCTGCCTTTTTTCTATTTTGAGTTAAATGAGGGGCTTTTTGGTCTTTTCACTTGAGGACGGATCTGTAGCCTTATTGGCAGATTTGGATCCAATTATGGATCACTTTCATATCCACAACTATCTCATCTTCAAACCCTAGAGAGAGGAAGAGTTTTTAAATAGGGAAAGCTCCACTTGGAGAAGAAGGAGGTTGATTCGGGCTAAGGTGCAAGAGTTAAGGTTGTTCGCCTCGTTAACGGCTACATTTTGATAGTGTTGGTAAGCTTTAACTTCAAATTTAATTGTTAAGATTCTTGTTCATGTTTAGGGTTTGAGCTTGTTTGGGTTCTAAACCCCATTTCTCATGAAATTTTAGGTTTTTGTTGTATTGCTAGTGTAAGTAAACTCGATTACTGTGGGTTTAGGGTTTGATGATGAATTTGGAAGTATTCGTCATGATTTGGGTGTTAATTCACTAGATTGTAAGTGTGTTGGTGTTTTAGATGTTCATAAGAACATGTTTGCTAGTCTAGATGGGTGTTAACCTTGATTTGGTGTCAAACTAAGTTTTGAATCAAGATTTGAAGAATCAAGGATGTAAATGCTTGGTTCATGCGTTAAATGGTGTTTTGGAAAGTTAATCACTAGCCGTTAGTGATTAAGGATTATTTTCGGGACTTATGTCAAATGGGTGAATTGAATTAGGTCAAATTTGATAATGACTCTAATTTTGGATTAATTAGATGATAAGCACTTTTGTTAAGTGTTAAATGACGTTTGAAATGATTACTACCTAAGTAGTAATTTAGTGTTAAGACCTAGGTTGATTTAAATGGTGACAAGTATAATTTAGGTTAAAGTGTACTTGTTTGATGGGTCGGAATTACCACCCGTAGTGGCAATTGGGTTGAGCTCATGAGGAGATAAATGGGCGGGGTCAAACGAGCAAGGTGAGATCCCTCGACTATGGGATGTGAGTGTTGAGTTCTCTTTTAGAGAATTGTTATTTATGTGTATTTGTACCTATATGTGTATTATAGGTAAAGGTTTGCTCGGTTGCATTTGGAGGCGGTTTACATACATGAATTGTGCGGGCATTTCGAGGTGAGTGGAATAATTATGCATGTATGTATATAGTGTATTTATTTGTATGCTATGGCATGAACCACAGAGCCGGTAGTGCCATAGTATGTGCGAGTGTGCTATGATGTGAACCACGGAGCCGGTAGCATCATGGTACGTGTGAACCACGGAGCCGGTAGCACTATATCACAAGTCACTAAAGTGTGAACCACGGAGCCGGTAGCACTATAAAAGAGTATGACTCAAGTTGTGATGTGAACCACAGAGTCGGTAGCATCAAAGTGTGAACCACGGAGCCGGTAGCACTACAAAATGAGGTGTGACCCACGGAGCCGGTAGCACTATAAAATGAGGTGTGAACCACGGAGCCGGTAGCACCGAAGTGTGAACCACGGAGCAGGTAGCACTATAAAAGAGTATGACTCGAGTTGTGATGTGAACCACGGAGCCGGTAGCATCAAAGTGTGAACCACGGAGCCGGTAGCACTATAAAATGAGGTGTGAACCACGGAGTCGGTAGCACAGAAGTGTGAACCACAGAGCAGGTAGCACTATAAAAGAGTATGACTCAAATGCGTAGTGATGTGAACCACGGAGCCGGTAGCGTCATAGCATTGCGTATGGTGTGAACCACGGAGCCGGTAGCACCATGACGCATTTATGGTTAACCATATGGTTGTGTATGTGTTGTTGTATAGCATAATATATTATTTTGGAGTATATGCTATTGTTTATGCTAGTTGCGGTAATGGAGGTTATTAGCTTTATACTTGGAGTTCGTATGCTAATATTGTATTGCTAGCATGTTTGCGGTATGTGAGTAGGTGGTTGCAAGTAGGTATATTACATATGTATGTGTATACTTATTGCACTCACTAAGCGTTAGCTTACCCCTCTCGCTATTTACCTTTTTCAGGTATTATGTTATGAGGCTAGCTAGTTGTTAGACTAGTTGCGTAGGAGCGCTTGGGCTCGATGGGGTAGCTTTTGGATATACGGACGCGGATTGGGGATTTAGTAGTCCCCGGGATTATGCTCTTGGTATCGGGTTGGGTTATAGAGTCCTAACTCGTCTAAATGTAAATTGGGATTGAAACTTATATTTTGTACGAAAGTCATAAAACGGTCTATGTGGGCCCGGTGTTGTAAAACTCGTTTTATTATTGGAACGTGTTAGTTTTATCTAATATTATATGTTGTGAAAAGCGTTTCGTCTAAAAGTGTCGGAAAGTGGGAGATCTTTAATTGAAAATTTGAAATTTCGGACAGAAGCTGACCAGGCCTTGTGCGCGCCGCGCACAGGCTGTGGAGCGCGCCGCGCACCCTTGTGTCATATATAAAAAATTTTTTTGCAGCGTATTCGGTTGGATAACGGGTTGAGTCGTTACAAGTGGTATCAGAGCATAGTCTAAGGGAATTTGGTGACCTTGGAATAGGTGCCTAGTTTTAGACTTATTGGCGGTTATGCATTATATGCGGGACTTGTAGGAATACTGGTCAAACTGAGATTTGAAAGTGCCTAATGTAAGTAGGTGAACCCGGACATTGTTTTGGTGATAGTCACCTAGGTTGTAGGTTGACTCGTTGTGCGGTGTACTTATGTACATTTATTATTACATTGTATATTGGTGTATATATACATGTATCTATTTGGTGCGGTGTCCTAGGGACGAATCTATTGGAGAGATTCGCATGTTTGGCGGTTTGAAGTGATCAAGTTAGCGGTAAGGACTTTGGTCATTCGGGTACTAGGAGTTATCGCGTGTTATTTTGCGTGAATGTCGCGTCAGTTCGGGTAAAGTACTTTGCTTGACCATGCGAAAATGGTAAGGTACGCAATTGTAATAGTGACTGATCACCATTATTACAACCATGTATCTTGACACCAAGCATGACATGACGAGTACCGAGCGGAGGAAACGTTGCATGGTTGGGGTAGAATCAGGACGAGTTAGGAATCTTTTATTGGTTCCTAGGTTATAGTGGTCTCGGGTGATGTGCTTGTTGTCATATCGGATTTGTTGTGAGTCAAAAATTGTTACGGTGGATTCGGTTAGTTAAGTGAGTGAGCCAACTCACGAGTTCGGCGCATAATTAGTCACCCTACGTAGTGGGTGCATTATTTGAGATCGTCATTGGTTGTAGTTACCCATCGTAACTAGGATAATCGATTATTGTATGTGTGTGTGTGCGTTGAGGACTTAAATTCCGTAATGGAATACGACAAGTCTAATGATTGTGATTTGGGGTTGCACTCGGTAGAGTGTGTGGTTAGAGGATCGTGTAAGGATTCCAGTTGAGCCGCCTTGGAATTGGCGAATCGGGGAGTCTTGGGGTCATTAAACTCATGGGAGTGGGACCCGTATGACAATGTTTGCGTTAGTGTGTTAGCGTGTTACGGATTATAGGGTAACATTCCTAACGGAATATCCCTTGTTGTGGTGGTCGTGTCGATGTGCGGAAGGGTGTAAGACTTGGTGTTTCCAAGAATCTCTTTGGTGTTAGATGAAAGGGTTCGTGAGGCTATATCATTTTGGCCTTGTGGAAATTGTGGCTAGTGTGTGATCGGTAGAAACTTTCGATAAGACAATAAACCGTAAGGTTTTTTGGGAAGGTATGACTTCAGGTCATTATTATGGAGAGGTAGGTGACATCGGGTGTATGGAGCCCAAAGACCGAGTTTTTGAGATTCGGCAAATCGTGGAGGGAGTTTGCATGACAAGGCGTCAGGTGCCTTCTTATACCTCCTAGTGTAATGTTCAACTCCGGTGATGGTGTGATCACTTTGTGCTTAGGGTGCCGGTGAGATACCCTTGGAAGCAGCGGAGATTGTAATAGTGATCGACGGGTGACAGTAATTCGAAGGTTGCAGAAGTCGAAGTTTAAGAACATTGCGGTAGATACTTCTTATGAAGTGGCGAATGAGCGCATCTTGTTACTCTTAAGTGATTGATGGGTGAAGATGACCGGTGAGCCGGTGATGGAGTTCATGAACGGTTAGTCCGAAGGTTATGATGAAGCGTTGATATTGCGGTCGATGCAATTATTGTGTCGGATTGGTCACTCTTCTCTATGAGAGTGAACAATTATTGTTATAGGTTCGTTGAGTAAAGGGTCGGGTGATCTCGATTGGGATGTACGACTGATTAAGCGGAGTGGAATATGCCTAGTCATAGAGACGTATGTGGGGTTTTGGTGGAGTTCGCTTTGCGAACGATTAAGGCAGTCGATTGTGATTTGTGGTATGAAGGTGTGTAGTCGTCGCGTATATGACATCTCTGGTAATTTTGTATGACGACTCTGAGAGCCTAAAGTGAATTTGCAGTGATTCGGTGTTTATGATTAGTGATGAGAATGATCTTGTGTGTTGTGGAATGGTAATTCCGCAGGATGTTATCATTTTTGCGGTAAGAATGTGGAGCTAAATCCTAAGTGGGGGAGTTTTACTGCCGCCCGAGGAAGCTTCCGTGGTACTAGATCAAGTGAAGTGTAAGACTTCTTATGTAAGGTGGTCGTGTAGTACAAAGTGCGGTATGAGACCAAGTGTGAAGTTTGAGATCACGGAAGTGAGCGAATGTAACTGTTATTGCGGGTGCTCTCGTGATATAAATTTGGGTTGGTGTGAAACTCGGATAGTACTGTCGAGTGAGTACGAGTTCGAGATGGTGGTGAATACTGTATTTTCCCTGTCGGGAAACGTGATCGTGGAAATTGTCAGTGGATTATTCCACTTTATGGACTATTGTGAGGCAGGGAATTTCGATTCCGATTGTCTCACATTGAGACACGCGGATGTTGTTTGTTCGCGAAGGTGTGTTCCCTAGTGGATGCGACCCATTAGTTGCGTTGAAATGTCAAGGCCATCCCTAACGGACGGTCGAGGAAAAAGAATTCACCAGGCATTGGTGGATATTTTTGTGGGTTGCGTGATGAATTTTGAATTGTTGTGATGATAATTCGCTGTTGGCGAGATTCTAGTACATGAATAGTTTCCATGCTAGTACTAGGAAGCCGTATTGTATAGATGTGTTGTAGGACTTAGAGGAAAAACCCTGTGTCGAGTGTTGATGTTTTGTCCAACTCGTGGTGTGTTATTGTCGTCCTGGATTAATACAGAGACTAGTGGTCGTGTGCGGATCGATTGATGGGAAAGTTTGTGTTCCCAGTGTGAATATTTGGGGATACCAAAATTTATTCGTTGAAGGAATAACCCGGTCGTGGTGACTGTAAGAAGTACTAGTCGGAGGAGCGTGTCGATTGCCCCGTTGGCATCGACTTGTAAAATTGCGAATCACGGGTTTTTTGGGGTGGAAAACAAATGTTTGCACATAAGCAGATGTGCGATCGTTGAGTGGTACGGTTATGGACCGCTGAAAGTACTGAGTTTCGACGCGGCATGAATCCTTCTCGATTGGGATTAATGCAAGACTTGGTTCACGGCGTAATGGACCTAGTAGATTGCGTTGGGTGATGTAGTTATAGATGTAGCTTGTTGCGAGTTTTAGTCGAGAGAACTTGCAGGGATAATGGTGTTTTCCGTATTTTGACGTTTAGTGTATGAGATATCGCTTGTTGTGGTAGTGCACGCTAGTGATTATTAGCGTGTGGTGAGATCTTAGAATTTACGTAAGATGTTATTGGATATCGGCCTTGATGGTGTTTCGTAGGAAACGTGATTACTACATGTGTGACTCCGCATTTGGAGGCAAGAATGTTCAAAGAGGAAGTGCTTAACTTCTAGTATTTGGTGCGGATCACGAGGACGTGATCCAATCTAAGTGGGGGAGAGTTGTAACACCCTGAATTTTGTGAGTCAGGAAATGTTCCCGAGAGTGTCGGAAAATGTGTGCACCAGAAAGCGCCACAAAAGGTCTATCTAACAATTATGCATTTTCAGAATTTACATCAGAATCAGGATTAGTCAGAATCAGTCCCTAAACTTCAGAATCTGTTTAGACCCTTGTACGCGCCGCGCACATTTAAGGGTGCGCGCCGCGCACCCCACCTGGGACAGTTTTCTGCCTTTTTTCTATTTTGAGTTAAATGAGGGGCTTTTTGGTCTTTTCACTTGAGGACGGATCTGTAGCCTTATTGGCAGATTTGGATCCAATTATGGATCACTTTCACATCCACAACTCTCTCATCTTCAAACCCTAGAGAGAGGAAGAGTTTTTAGATAGGGAAAGCTCCACTTGGAGAAGAAGGAGGTTGATTCGGGCTAAGGTGCAAGAGTTAAGGTTGTTCGCCTCGTTAACGGCTACATTTTGATAGTGTTGGTAAGCTTTAACTTCAAATTTAATTGTTAAGATTCTTGTTCATGTTTAGGGTTTGAGCTTGTTTGGCTTCTAAACCCCATTTCTCATGAAATAGGGGGTTTTTGTTGTATTGCTAGTGTAAGTAAACCCGATTATTGTGGGTTTAGGTTTTGATGGCCAATTTGGAAGTATTCGTCATGGTTTGGGTATTAATTCACTAGATTGTAAGTGTGTTGGTGTTTTAGATGTTCATAAGAACATGTTTGCTAGTCTAGATGGGTGTTAACCTTGATTTGGTGTCAAACTAAGTTTTGAGTCAAGATTTGAAGAATCAAAGATGTAAATTCTTGGTTCATGCGTTAAATTTTGTTTTGGAAAGTTAATCACTAGCCGTTAGTGATTAAGGATTGTTTTCAGGACTTATATCAAATGGGTGAATTGAATTAGGTCAAATTTGGTAATGACTCTAATTTTGGATTAATTGGATGATAAGCACTTTTGTTAAGTGTTAAATGGCATTTGAAATGATTACTACCTAAGTAGTAATTTAGTGTTAAGACCTAGGTTGGTTTAAATGGTGACAAGTATAATTTAGGTTAAATTGTACTTGTTTGATGGGTCGGAATTACCACCCGTAGTGGCAATTGGGTTGAGCTCATGAGGAGATAAATGGGCGGGGTCAAACGAGCAAGGTGAGATCCCTCGACTATGGGATGTGAGTGTTGAGTTCTCTTTTAGAGAATTGTTATTTATGTGTATTTGTACCTATATGTGTATTATAGGTAAAGGTTTGCTCGGTTGCGTTTGGAGGCGGTTTACATACATGACTTGTGCGGGTATTTCAAGGTGAGTGGAATAATTATGCATGTATGTATATAGTGTATTTATTTGTATGCTATGGCATGAACCACGGAGCCAGTAGTGCCATAGTATGTGCGAGTGTGCTATGATGTGAACCACGGAGCCAGTAGCATCATGGTACGTGTGTTGTAGTGTGAACTACGGAGCCGGTAGTACTATAGCACGAGTCGTTAAAGTGTGAACCACGAAGCCGGTAGCACTATAAAAGAGTATGACTCGAGTTGTGATGTGAAACATTTCATGACCCGTCCTAATCCATAAGAACGAATACATTACACTTGGTTACATCGCGAGGTACTTGACCTCTATATGATACATTTTACAAACATTGCATTCGTTTTAAAAGACAAACTTTCATTTCATCGAAAGTTGACGGCATGCATATCATTTCATAATATATCCAACTATAATTGACTTAATAATAATCTTGATGAACTCGATGACTCGAATGCAACGTCTTTTGAAATATTATATATATATGTACATAAATATTAATCTTAATGCAAAAAATAAAGATATATAAATTCGATTACAAGTATATGTATTAATGAATATACAAATGATATAGGTTCGTGAATCCAAGGCCAACCCTACACTTGTTCAATATCGTCATATGTATTTTTACTACAAAATACATTAAGTGTGTTCATTTGATTCCCTTTTACTCTTTACATTTTTGGGACTGAGAATACATGCGCTACTTT
Organism: Rutidosis leptorrhynchoides; assembly: GCF_046630445.1. Classification (NCBI taxonomy): domain Eukaryota; kingdom Viridiplantae; phylum Streptophyta; class Magnoliopsida; order Asterales; family Asteraceae; genus Rutidosis; species Rutidosis leptorrhynchoides. Next base: position 90,551,283 of record NC_092339.1, on the reverse strand, counting down.
TACAACTGCTTTATTAAATGCTTTTGAAATACATTTTGAACTGCGAATACATGAAATGCTTTTATAAATGTTTGACGAGATAGACACAAGCAAAACATTCCTCGAATGAATTATGTGGACGTGATAATTGCCACCATTGAATTATGTGGACGTGATAATTACCACAATTGATATGAATATTTTTTCCCTGATTATTATTGCTTGGTAACCTAAGAATTAGGGAACATAACTAACTTTGAGAATTAGTGCACGTCTAATTGACGCGAATCCTAAAGGTAGCTACCGAGTTTAACACCCCCACCCAGAATGTTCACTAGACGGAAGGACTAGTGGGCGTGGTGTTTAGTACTTCGAAGTTTATATGATTATTATACAGACGAGATGTTCTGTTTGGGGATATTATTATGCGCATTATATGTTAAGGTCGGTTACCAAGCCAAGCTATGAAAGTAATGAAAAGTGAATGTTATGTATCGAGAGAATGATTTTATACACAGGTTATGTGTATGTTATTTTTGTGCACGAGATATGTGTACGGTTACTAAGATTTATGAAAGATGATTTCGTACACGAGAAAGGTGTACTGTATTTAAAAGATGTACATTACAGGTGGGTATAGGATTCGGGCCCATTTGTACCATGCAGCATTTAAATCTTGTGGTCTATCAAAATGATGAATTTTATTGTTATATGATAAACCTATGAACTCACCAACCTTTTGGTTGACACTTTAAAGCATGTTTATTCTCAGGTTTGAAAGAAATCTTCCGCTGTGCATTTGTTCATATTAGAGATATTACTTGGAGTTATTCATGACAAACCACGGAGCTGGTAGCATCAAAGTGTAAACCACGGAGCCGGTTGTAACGACCCGGCAAAATCGTCATTGACGGCGCCGTTAACTTAGGTCCCGTAGCGTGGTCATAGTCCCTAAATGAGACGTGTTTGACCAAAAATTATGTCGCATTCATTTGAAACTTGCATGACTTGCAAAGTTTAGTTTACCTAACGGTTCGAAAATAAGTTTAAGTTTACAAAAGTTGTAAAGTATAATGAAATAACTTGCGACATAATATAAGTTGAAAATCACGAATGTTATCAATAGTGTATGCATGTAAACATTAAGTTTGAATCCAAAGGTGCTATCACTAGCGTATGCATGTATGATTGACCCCAAGCAAGTAATCAAAGTGTGCGGAAGCATGTATCAAGTAGCCAAGTATGAACTTGAGAAACATATAGAAAACTGTCAACGAAAAACGTTGGTGAAATCATAGGTGTATTTGTAAAGTATGTTTTTGAACCACAAGATTTAGTATCAAAGCGTATACATCTCAAAAGATGTTGTTTGTATCACGAGCACCCAATTACCAAAGCTTAACTGAATCTTACCTCTGCATAATAGAGTTAGAACCTACACTATATCCCGAAATACGTTTCATTCATCCGATTGAGGGTTCGCCAAACCCGTATGGCCACACAACATAAGTTCTCGCTTACACCCTACAAGTGTAACTAATGATAATTGAACTTGAGGATTTTTGTTCTAACTCGTACGTATCTTTACTTTCATATTTGTGTTCAAAGTATAAAAGTATAAACCGTATAAAATGTATACAAAGTATATGTTTCTCAGCCCACGATTTAAAAGTATAAAAGTTATTGAAAAGGTGGGACTATGATCTCACCCCGAGTGCACGAGTATAAAGGTACTTCACAAAGTAAACGTGTGCATAAAAGTTGCTTAGTCTTTACCTAAACAAGTAAGTTGTATCAATTAACCGGTTACGACACAAGGTCGGTCGAAATGTGTTCAATTAGTCCTATGGCTCGTTACGATTCGAATATATAGCATGTGAATCACGTTGTCAAGTTTCATGCAAGATATAAGTATAAAAGCGCGTTGGGACGATTGCATAAGTGTTTGGTTAAGTTTGACTAAAAGTCAAACTTGGTCAAAGTCAACGAAAAAGTCAACGGGGCCGGGTCAGGTATCCGACAATTTTTCTATGAAAGATAAGCATATATAAGTATGTTGGCCAAGTTTCATGTTGATCGGGGGTGCGTAGCATAGTTAGAATTAAACGAAAATGTGTATTTTTGGATAGCCGGGGCCCGGAGCGGAGCTCCAGGACCTTGAACGGCGCTCAGAATGTCTCTTCAGCAATTCAGGGCAGTTTTTGAACACTCAAGCACGAATTCAACTTCAAACAACCATAACTTATGAACCGTAAACATTCAAAACACGTATCTTATATCGTTGGAAAGGTTTTTTGACAAGGAATACAACTAAACACATTTCATTTACCAAAAACATAATTTACAAAAAAACAAAATCCTCGTCGAATGATCGTTAAAAGTTCACTATCAAAGTTTCAAGTTCATAAAATGCATTTCATGATTCGGGAAACCAATTTACACATACGATATGCCGTTTCGAAGGTAATTAAACATACAATACAACTAAACACTTACTAACAACATTAACAAGCATTCAATGCATCAAAATTTCATTTTAAGTCTATCAAACCCTAATCAAAAATCACAAAATCAACAATCATGTTAATGAAGTTTTTCTAAATCAACCTACATACCAAAACGAAGCTAATGATGCTAGTAACACATTTAATACATGAACTTTAACATTTAAACAACATTTAATCACCCAAAACTCAAGATTAAGCACACCAATTTCAAGTGTTCATGCTAGTTACTCAAAACAACAAATCGAGCAAACTAAACACATATTCATGTTAGACTTGAGCCATAGACACTAATTAACACCATTTCAAGTCAAAAATAATAAGAACATGAAATCTAGAATTTTAGAAATGTTACCCAAACGAGATAAAATTGGTACCAAAATGTAGAGGATGATGAGAGGATCACGAATATGTAATTTGTTTTGTTGTAAGCCTCCTAGATCAAATTTAGATGATGAATGAATGATTTGGGTGTTTGAGAGTAAAAGTGGAAGTGTTAGAGATGAAGAGGTTGAAGATGAATGAAAGAGTGGTGGAAAGTGGGTTTACTAGTTGACCTAGTCAACTAGTTTACCCACTTGGCAATTTCGGTCCCTTGTGTTTGAAAGCGGGTGCTTGAATTAACCAAACGAATTAATTTTAAATACGCGAGAATAAACGGAAGATATTATAATCGAATAACGGGATATTAAGAATGTTAGTTAACGAAAGATACGAATTTAGATAACGAAAGATATTATCTAAAAAAAAGACGGTGTTAAAAATAAATTTAACGGAAAAACGCGGGATGTTACACCGGTAGCACTATAAAATGAGGTGTGAACCACGGAGCCGGTAGCACTATAAAATGAGGTGTGAACCACGGATCCGGTAGCACCAAAGTGTGAACCACGGAGCAGGTAGCACTATAAAAGAGTATGACTCGAGGTGTGATGTGAACCACGGAGCCGGTAGCATCAAAGTGTGAACCACGGAGCCGGTAGCACTATAAAATGAGGTGTGAACCACGGAGCCGGTAGCACCGAAGTGTGAACCACGGAGCAGGTAGCACTATAAAAGAGTATGACTCAAATGCGTAGTGACGTGAACCACGGAGCCGGTAGCGTCATAGCATTGCGTATGGTGTGAACCACAGAGCCGGTAGCACTATGACGCATTTATGGTTAACCATATGGTTGTGTATGTGTTATTGTATAACATAATATATTATTTTGGAGTATATGCTATTGTTTATGCTAGTTGCGGTAATGGAGGTTATTAGCTTTATACTTGGAGTTCGTATGCTAATATTGTATTGCTAGCATGTTTGCGGTATGTGAGTAAGTGGTTGCAAGTAGGTATATTATATATGTATGTGTATACTTATTACACTCACTAAGCGTTAGCTTACCCCTCTCGTTATTTACGTTTTTCAGGTATTGTGTTATGAGGCTAGCTAGTTGTTAGACTAGTTGCGTAGGAGCGCTTGGGCTCGATGGGGTAGCTTTTGGATATACGGACGCGGATTGGGGATTTGGTAGTCCCTGGGATTATGCTCTTGGTATCGGGTTGGGTTATAGAGTCCTAACTCGTCTAAATGTAAATTGGGATTGAAACTTGTATTTTGTACAAAAGTCGTAAAACGGCCGATGTGGGCCTGGTGTTGTAAAACTCGTTTTATTATCGGAACGTGTTTGTTTTATCTAATATTATATGTTGTGAAAATCGTTTCGTCTAAAAGTGTCGGGAAGTGGGAGATCTTTAATTGAAAATTTGAAATTTCGGACAGAAGCTGACCAGGCCTTGTGCGCGCCGCGCACCGGCTGTGGAGCGCGCCACGCACCCTTCTGTCATATATATATATAAAAAAAATTTCTGCGTATTCGTTTGGATAACGGGTTGAGTCGTTACATTATGCTCGTGATCCGCGTGCGTTTCGGCGACTTTTTCTTTCTTTTCTTCGCTTTTGTTTAACGTCTACATATCTCAACAATCTCCCACTTAGAGACTTCGGAAAAACCCTACGCTAATCTCCATTCCAACTTCATCAACGAACCCTATGTATACCGCCAAGAGCACTTTGGACACGCACACTCCAACCACGCGGGCTGGCAGACCTTCGATAAAGAGTTCTTCAACACACCTAGTCTAAATCGGACATCAAAACTACCTCAACCGTCAACATTGTTTGAACACCCACAATAACTCCATATTAGCAGACACAACCCATTTTGATAACGCCGAATAAACTATCCGAGACACACCCACTTCCACGCCCAGTTTTCCGCAGGGGAAAGGAAGTCTTTCGACGCCAAAAACACCGTTGAGTGATAATTTAATCTCTAAGTTACTAGCTTGGGACGTCTCGATTTCTGCACCACCATCTTCTTACACAAGAATATGTCTTCTTACACTAAAAGATCAATTAAAGTATCTGAAACATCAATTACAGGTATTAACCAGGAGACAAAACCGCCTCACTCATTGCTCTAGACACATCCAATCCTGCCACAAACATGTGAACGCTCACCCGTACAGACTTTTCGTCTACCTTTTATTTTCCTTCGGAGCAATTAGAAAATTCAACAGACACCCTTGTAGACTCTTCTTCAAAGGTATAGTGATAACGCATTCACAACCTTGAAATCTCTCCCTTATAACTTTTCGCTTTCACGCTCGTACATTGACATGTCCTCATAGCTATAAATTTCAGGAACACATCTTCTCATTCCCAAGCACGTTTCCAATTTACGAGTAAGAAAATAAACATCGGCTACCCGAGAAAAATCTGGTCCGTACCACCCAGTCAGTTGCAAATTTATTTGCCACTGGAGAGTAAAACTACCCGAGTCCCCAGTGTTACCCTGAATCAAATGCACTAACTCTGCGAAAATTAGAGAGCCACGTTGCATAACTGTCTCCATACCTCACACTAGTCATCCAACTCCCACTTGCCCGATACTTTCGTCGGTTACCAAATTTTCATCGAGTTCCCGACACCCTTAACAATATATAATATACTTTAAGTTCCTGGACTTACAAGATTGTCCTCTCCCCCATCATTTAAAGATTTCTAATTGATCACCGGTTAGAAATCAATTGTTACCAGTTATCAATTCATTAATTCATATCAATTGTATTACCAGTTATAAAGTCAATAATAATAATAATAATAATAATAATAATAATAATAATAATAATAATAATAATAATAATAATAATAATAATAATAATAATAATAATAATAATAATTGCATTACCAGTTATCATGTCATTAACCTTTGAAATTCAAAACAATTATTAAAATTTATATCAATTGTTGATTTGAAAAGATAGACAAATATAACGTCATAATTTAAATAAACGGTCAAATTTGAAGTTATAAACTCATATATGGGTGAATATTAAATCTTTAATTAAATAATGAATTAATATAAGTTTTTTTATATATAAGTTTTTTTATATATATAAGCTTTTCTTATATATAGAAAAATATTACTATTACAAAAGAGTACGATGTCAAATTTCTGCACTCTCGTATAACCCGAACAGAAAAAAGTCTTACACCTCTTACGGTTTTACCTCCTTTTTATCAAACATTAGAAAGAAAAAAAATTGTTTGTTAACCTAAAAATATAAAGGAAAAATATAAACATATAAACATATAAACATAAACATAAACATAAACATAAACATAAACATTGAAATATTAAATTAAAAACCCTGTATGTGTCTTTGTGTGGGTACTAGTCTGTCTTAATAAGACCGGTTGTAACGGCAAGGGTGGCACGCCGTGGCTGCATAGGTGGCAACCGGCCACTCCTTTGCCGATGCTGTATCACCGCGTGGAGAGGGGCGGGGGAGAGAGGCGTAGGATGGAGACGGAAGCAAACACGCGAATGGGTGGTGGTGATTGGTCCACGTGGCACAAGGTTTGACCGAAAAATTTGATTTGGGGGATTGAATGTATCCGTTGGGATTAAATATAAATAATAATAATAATAATAATAATAATAATAATAATAATAATAATAATAATAATAATAATTTAATAATAATAATAATAATTTTTTTATTTACTTATATTTACTTATATATATATATATATATATATATATATATATATATATATATATATATATATATATATATATATATATATATATATATATATATATATATATATATATATATATATATATATATACCAATCCCCATTTCACAAACTACACATCTTCATACTTCTCCTACATTTCCTACTTTTATAAAAAAAAAAAAGTCTAATCCAAACACTCCATTCATTTTGCAAGATGATAATGAAGATCCTCAAACACCACTTAACCAAACCGGTTCGTTATCAAATATTATGGTGTTCGGTCGGCCGAATACTCCCGGATTATCATCCCCACCACTCCAAACACCTAGACCTCAACAATTTACCAATATAAGTAGAAACTTATTCGGGTTCAATCAACCTCCGTTAAGTTTTGAACAACAACAAGCTATTTTGTTTTATCAACAACAACAAATGTTTCAACAAAAACAAATGTATCGAATGCCAATTCAACCATTGCAACCACCACAACAAATGCAACCAACGCAACCAAGTCAACCACAACTACGATTGCGAGATGAAGAATCGCGAGATAGTCAAGTACAAGAAAGTCAATCACAAACACGGCCAACGCGTAGACACCGAAAAAAAGAAAAAGGTTTATTATTATTATTATTATTATTATTATTATTATTATTTAACTTACTGTTACGGAGTATTATTATTATTATTATTATTATTGTTATATATATATATATATATATATATATATATATATATATATATATATATGTATATATATATATATATATAGTAGGTTTATAATCTAAATATATATACGTTTATTATTATTATTATTTAATGAATTATTATTATGTGAATATATAGAAAAAGCGGTGGATGTAGGTACGTCGTCAAAAAGAGTACAAAAATTGTGGGTTGCGCAAGAGGTTTTGTGGTTGTGTAAATGTTTTTGTGATCAATCGGAGAATTCGATTGTTGGAAAATCTCAAAGACACGGAAGTTTTTGGGGCGGGGTAATGGATAAGTTTAATGTAAACAATGAAGGATGGGTACGCAGTGAAGATTCGTTATCTTCTAAATGGCGAGATGTCAACAAAGCATGTACGGAGTTTTTGCCGATCTTTGTGGATATAGCCAAGCATTGGCGTAGTGGTTGTAATGATGTTGACAGTTACAAGAGTGCGGAGGACTCATATATGAGTCAATATGAGAAAGCGTTTTTGTACAAGGAAGCGTTTTTTTTTCTTGAGAGATCATCCAAAGTGGAGGGTACTTAAAGATCCAGTTGGTAAAGCTCAAGAAAACTTTGTGAATATTGACGACGTTGTGGGGGAAAGTCAAGGAGACCCGGTACGACTCTCGCAAGACTTTGACGAGGCGAAGTAGTTTAGGGAAATACCGATGCAACGTCCAATGGGACGTGATAGAGCGAAGAAAGCCCAAAAAAATCGGTTTCTTCGAACGCAGGTGGGTCATCTCGTGGTAAGAGTTCAAATTCTTCAAAGTCAAAGGTGGAAGAATTTTTTGTGGCCTCGAATAAGAATAGTGCGATTAATGGCTTCAAAAAATATGTGACTTTGCAAAGCGCTCTAGCAAGTATGGATGTGTTGGATAAATCATCTTCTCAAATGGAGGATCCGGAAGATGTGATATGTCTTCACAATCTTAAAATGTACGTTCGTCGTCAGTTAAAAGAGGACTTGAACATTGACGGAACCATCCGGCAGCCCGATGAGGATTAGTTTGTTAGGATTTAAATTATGTATCGCTTTATTTTTTTAGGATTTAAATTAATGTATTTTTTCATTTTAGGATTTAAATTAATGTATTTTTTCATTTTAGGATTTATAATTATGTATTTTTTTTTATTTGAAGCGTATTAATTTTTTGTTTTATTTATTTTTAGTTTTTGATTACAACATAAAAATAAAAAAAATAAAATATCACATCAGAATTTCACTAACCTACACCACAAACTCACACCACCACTATTTCATAAAAACAACTCACTCGTTCTAATCATCAAAAAACAATTCACGCCCATCTCACGCACCTAGCTTTACTAACCATTAATATAAATAATCTCTCATCAAAACCTTCGTGGTTCTTATTCTTTCTTTTCCATCTCTCTCCCTTTCTTTTACCTATCTCAGGGGACCATCATATACACATACACACCCTTTCTCCCAACCAAATCACTTAATTTAATTTTTGTACAGACCACCTACATTAATATTAATTTTAATTTTTGTACTGACCACCTACATTAATATTAATCAATTTAATTTTATTATTATTCCATGAAATAAATATATATTCTTTCTCTCCATCTTCAAGTAATCAAGTTCATATCTTTCCCCCATCTTTTTCTTCCTTTTTAGTTTCTTGATTTCAGTACTTAGTGTGGATATCATTATCATCAAGATTTATTTATTTAACAAAATGGGTGTCTATCAAAACAATTCCACACAAAACCCATATCCAAATTCTTCATCTTTAACTAAAATTACTTCTACAACATCAAGTTTTGATGATGACGATGATGAAATTTATCACTACAATGATGAAACTGATATGAAATTTAAAAACTTTATTCATAAAATGATTTGGGATTTTGGTTTTGCTTGTTTCGTTCCAACAATTAGCAAGAAAAAAGATGAAATGAAAAGGAAAATGGTGAATAATTTGGAGAATAATAAGGCATGGCTTCTTGCAGAGTCTGGTGGGTGTGTTACTAATTTTGGAAATGCAGAACCACACTCTGTTCACTCATCTTTTAGATTCAGTTTATGTTCACAAGTTGAGCTTGAATCTATGAGTGTTAATTCTTCATCTGCTACTGTTTTGATGGTGAATTTGGATAATGGGCTGATTGAACCAAGATCTCAAGAGCTTAAATGGGGAAGAATTGAGTCCTTGGAAAGAAGTATTTCTCCTGTTGCACATAACTTAATTCGGTTCAGCTATGGTGAAATCATTTCTGCCACTCGCAATTTTGCAAAAGGTACTTAATTTATTTGTAATTTTGGTTTTTTGTTACATCGTTGACTTTTAACCTGATTTTGACTTGCAATTTGTAACCGCTATGACCTTCCAGAACAATAACTATTGGAAGTTGATGTATCAATATGCTTCCGAAAGATTCACTAGGTTAACATTCTAGTATAGGATTACATAATCTACTACGGAGTATTAAACTAAAAAATCTTTTTGTGTTTTAAGGTGTATATAAACATATATTGGATATACTTATATGTATACGAAGTAGAATTTTTTTTCCTAACAATAGATAGCCCTTAGAGCTGTCATTAAGATGTATTAATGTGTAGTACAAAATGGTGAATATTTGACTCTTGTTTGACGGTTATAAAAAATATTGTCTTTTTTGCACCTTAACGAAAGTCCGTTGTTAGAAAATCTATTATATGACTACAATATTATATATATGTAGTGTATATATCTGAATTTGGTTCTGATTGTTTGAATTGGGTAGGGAGGGTTTTGGGGAGAGGTGCATTGAGTTATGTGTTCAAGGGAAGAGTTGGGATGTTGAAAACAACAGTAGCAATCAAGAAATTGGACAAAGAAGATAAAGAGGCACCAAAAGCATTTGTTAGAGAATTAATGATAACAAGTTCTCTTCATAGCCATTTCATCGTTCCACTTGTCGGCTTTTGTATCGATCAAGAAGGTGGTTTGTTCTTAGTTTACAAGTATGTTTCAGGTGGAAGCTTAGAACGATATTTACATGGTACTATTTCTATGACCTATTGTTTTCATTTTTGATCTTGAATGTTAAAGTTTGAAACTTTATTGACTTTAAGAAAATACCCATTATGTAGAAACAAGAAATGGTAAAAATGGTGGATCAAAACTTTCATGGTCAGTAAGGTATAAAGTTGCTAAAGGAATTGGTGAGGCTGTGAGATACTTGCATAATGGGACAGAACGATGCGTTGTTCATAGAGATATTAAGGTGCTGTTTGTTTTTTAAGATGTTTTTGTCTGAAGATCTGCGGACCATGTCTGTAAAGAAGATATGGTCTGAAGGTCTGTATGCTGAATAATGAAGACTGTTTGTTTTTAGGTCTGCAACATAACTTAATTCTGTCTGCAGCACTTAGAAGCACATTTCTAAGTCTGCGAGGCTGCAGACATAATAAGACATAATTTTATCTTATGTCTTCAGAAAAACAAACTGTCTGCAGTAAAAACGTCTGCGGGCGCGCAGACATAAGACATAATAAGGTCTGCAGACAGGAAAACAAACACCACCTAAGCCTTCTAATATCCTTCTGTCTTCAAGAAAGTCACCTAAGGTGATAAATAAATACTATATAACTTTTTATAGTATACACAGTGTATAGTATGTATCTAGACCTATAGCTTGAAAAATGGGTCCATTGGATTAGGTGTTTAACCAATTGGGTCCATAGAAAGTTACAGACGGGTTCAATTTAGACCCGTATGAAGCATAACATATATATAAGGTCCAATGGGTCTTTAATGGGTTTTAACGGGTCTTACGAGATTTTAAAAATATTATTATCCAGAGGTTTTACGAGTTCAAGAAACTTTGAGAAACGCGTCTCGACCTACCAACCCGACCTAACCTATTTACGCCTGACCCGTTTGACCCATCTACCCGTTTATCCAAAAAATCTGACCCGTTCGACCCATGACCCGTTTTGATCCAAACTCGTTCGGGTCCTGACCCGACCCGTTTTCCTTCTATAGCATGGCTTGTACGTTTTGTCAAGATTTAAATTTATAGTTTACTTGATGGTTGCAGCTATGTGATTTTGGATTAGCTACATGGACATCTGCTCCTTCGGTTCCCTTTTTGTGCAAAACTGTGAAAGGGACATTCGGGTAATTGGAAATTTATTTTTTTTAATCAAGATTTTGTTGGCGCGTATGTTTTAGGTCGATTGTGATGACTTATAATGGTTTGTTTTTACAGGTATTTGGCTCCTGAATATTTCCAACATGGAAAAGTATCCGATAAAACAGACGTTTACGCATTTGGGGTGGTCCTTTTAGAGTTGATAACAGGACAAAAACCGATTGAATCAAGACAAGGAACCGGAGAAGAAAACTTGGTTTTGTGGGCAAAGCCTTTATTACAACAAGGATCAATTGAAAAACTACTCGATCCTCGCATTAAATTCACTCAAAGAAACCTAGAACAGATATTTCGGATGATACAAGCTGCAGACGCATGTATAAACAATGAAGAATCGAAAAGACCAAATATTGATACCGTCATCTCGATTTTGAATGGAGTCGAAGGTAATCAAACGATTAGAATAAAGACTGGTGTTGCTTTATGTTCAAGCAATTCTGTTAGTGACAGTTACCCTCAGATTCGACAAACAAAGAATGAAATGAAGTCTCATTTAGCTTTGGCAATGTTAGGGGTTACCGAATTTGATGATGATCAAGATTATCTATACTGTAGGTGACCGAATCTTAGCGTGAATAAATGGATTTTGAAGTTACAAATTTGTTTGAATATAGAGACTGAAGATTCAAAAAAGACTGATTAATGAGTAGTTTGTATACAGGTCTTGTAGTTGAATCAGTAGGGTAAGGTAAAAAAGCTAATTTACATGTTTGCAATGTGAGATTATCGTCATCATCATCATGGTCATGCACTAATGCCTTTATTTGATAGGCTTATTATGGTAGGGGTTTTCTTTGTTATCCTGCTTGACAAAATAAAAAAAAGTTTATTTGAATTGTTGTGCTTTATAATGGAAGTATATATTTCATTTTTTATGTTGTTTTTTTTTTGAAACGCAAGGCATATTATAACAATAGAGGAAACATATACAACCACAAGAACCCAAAAAACAGGGCCAACACAAACACAGGTGGTTGCAAAGCAAGCAAACCACAAACACACTATTTACATCCTAAAATACAATTACAAAAGATTCAAATACACATTCGGGTCGTTTAGCCACGTTAGCCAATCGAGTCTCTTCTTTTTTAGACGATGCGATATCCACTCGAAGGACATAATTTGCACTTCGATAAGAGCAACCGACGTGTTCCAAAACTTTCCACGAAAAAACTTATTATTCCTATTCTTCCAAATTAAGTACGCACATACCCATTCAACCGCCTGCCAGATCTTCCTACCCAGATTAGTACTCGAAACCAACCCGTTCCCTCGAAGGATCTCGCTCAAGTTTAGATTAGAAACATTACCGAGCCCCCACCAAGAAAACACTTGACACCATAGATCATAGGCATGTTTGCAAAATATCAACGAATGTTCCACGGATTCAAGACAATCATCACATAAAGGGCACCTAATACTATTTAAATCAATACCCCTCTTGTCTAATTCAATCAAAGTTGGAAGACGTCTTTGAGTTGCCCTCCACACAAAAATCTCAAGCTTTTTTGGGATCAAATTATTACGCAAAGTTTCTGAAAAGTTAGACATACCCGACAAAACTTGACCTTCAATGATGTTGCAAAGTTCCTTGATCGAGAATTTACCATCGTTGGACAAGCACCATGTCACAGATTCGCCTCCAATCGAAAAACAGTATGACGAAATCAGATTGCACAAGTTGTTCAGCTCGCCCTCAGTTCTGCCGAAAGAATCTCTTACCCAGCACCACTTGAACGATACCACGTCACCAACACACTCCACCCGGTCTTTGACAGCAACATCTTTATTGTTTTCAAGCCGGAATAAACGAGGAAAGGCATGCTTCAATTTGTCTCCACAAAGCCAGTCTTCATTCCAGAAAGAAGTAGATGATTCTGCACTTATTTTTTTCACAAACGAGTTGACGAATGGAACTCCAAGCCCCTGAATATCATGACCTGCTAAAATAATAGAACGCCATATGCTTGGTTTTAAGGTACGAATTGCTTCGTACCCTAAATCCAAGCCACCACCCGACCCATAGATGCTTTTAATGATCTTAACCCACAGGGAATCGGTTTCGGTTTTGAACCGCCACCACCATTTCCCTAATAAGGCTAAGTTTTTGTATTTTAAAAGACCAATATTTAACCCCCCATGTTCATAAGAAGATAGAACATTGTCCCATTTGACCCATGAAATTTTAGAATCCGAATCAGACCCGCCCCAAAAAAACACACGCCTCACACTCTCAAGTAACTTTAGCACACATGGCGGGGCACGGAAAAGTGAGAAGTAGTACAATGGTAGACTCGAGAGGATCGATTTAATTAGGACTAGTCTTCCACCAAATGACAACGTTCGCATTTTCCAACTTGACAGCCTAGCTTTTATTTTATCATTTTTTATGTTGTACTAATAGATCTAAGTGTCTTTTTTACATAAATATATTCTTTTTTACATAAATATATTCTTTGAACATTCATTCATCTCTGCTATAAAATATACAGTAGTACACTTTGAAACTAAAACCAACAAACAAACATGAAACAACCCAATAGTTATCAATTATGAGAGGCATTGCAAAAATCATCAAATATCTACATATAGCAAAAAACGTTTTATACTTAGAGGAAGATCTTGCCAACATCCTTCATTAGACCTCTGTTAGCATTATAAAACGCGGTAAATTCATCGTAAGAAATGAAGCCATCTCGATCGGTATCAAGTTCATCCATCATAGTTTTGACCTCTTCTTCTGACACCGAACCAAGCTCCTTCAACGCGTCACCAAGTTCCGTTGATGAGATTTTACCGTCTCCATTAATATCAAACTTGTTGAAGATCCGGTCACATTCTTCTTTGCCATCTTCAGCCATTGTTAATCTCTAATGATATCAATAAATGATGTCAATTTCGCTTCTATGTTTCTTATTTATTTTGTAAAAATTTTGCTTGAATGAAATGTTTATAAGATGGTTGTAGACCAAAAAAGCTTTGTGATTGCCCGTAGAATACGAATTACCATATGTTTTTGTGGTTATAGAAATTGGAATATTTTCAATAGGTGGCTGTAATTACGGCTCTATATATTACCATTCGTCATTTTTGTTGGGTCTAATTAATTTTTTAATCTTTTTTACAAAAATACGTTACCGAGTATAAAATCATAAGTAATTCAAAGGTTAAGAAGTACAATCAATACAAAAGAAAAGAATAAGCTGTAAAACAAAAGTAACTTAAACAAACGGTCTACCAATATGATAGAAAACACTATTTACTAAAAAACTAAACCCACCCAACATAGGATAGCCTGGTTTTTTTTTTTCCGGCAAAATTGTTAATATATATATAAAAAGATCGTAAAGATCCGGTGGAACGAACAAATGACAATGATTGAAATTGAAAGAGCTCGCTCTTATCGTCCTACACACAGGACGAGTACAATGATTGAAAGATAACGAGCATATTGAAAATAAAAAGACTACACAACGAAAACCACCAAACCTAAATCTAAATATATCATAAAACCGAGCCCGTATTCAACCCCGCAAACACTACAACTCAACAGCCGCACACAAATAAGAACGCCGGGCAGTCCAGCAGCACCAAACCCGAGGCCTATTTTCCGAGGTCAACTAAATCAACACACGCCGGCAACTACTCTGAGTCCCCCTAAACGGACTCGGCTACGGGAAAAGTATGAACACACCAATGTAGCGATAACCAAACAGTACCAATCGCGCAGTCAAATCAATAGAAGCCAAGCCATCTTTGCCGATTTTCGAAGGATTTACAAATCCGTGGACCCAGAAACCGGTTCCCGCCGGCAACCGCAAAGGGCCACCAACAAAAAACTAACTCGTGAAAACCGGCACTTGCCGGCCACCGAGATCCACCTAAAGCCGCCAATGACCAGAAAATTACCAGAAAAGCAACTTTCTATCACCGGCAACCTCAGTAGACAACGGCATCATGCAATCGCCAAAAATCACCGGATTCCGCAGAAACCGCCGGAGTCCACCGGAGTCCGCCAGAAACCACCAGAGTCCACCGGATTTCAACAAAGACACGCCAATCGACGCCCAAACCACCGCAACCAACCAAAGAACTCTTAACAAAACCGAAGCAAACCTAAGGAGAAAGCAGAATTCCGACGCCGGAATTCGTCGCCTGCTAACACCATCGGAAAAACATACGACGTCAGAGGACCGGAAAGATCGATAGCAGTCATGAACCCGAACCCACAAAACGACACAACGAAACCCCAACCCTTCGAACCAAACCCTAAAACCCTTCAAAACCCAGATCCCGAAACGAGATCGCCGCCTGGATAAACAGAAGAAGTAGCAGAGGGGCCAACGAGAGAAAGCCATTGCCGAAATCGAAGGGATGGCGGCGACGACCTTATTAACACTAAAAAGCATAAAAAGCCGGACCACCGGCGAGATGCCGGTGGCCGGAAGCTACACCATACCTGGCGCCTTCAAACTGGGATGGTGGCTGTAATAAGATGCTAGGGTTTTAAGGGGTGAAAAGGAAAAAGGGAGAGGAAAAGTCAATCGGTGCCGCATAGGATAGCCTGATAAGTGATAACCAAATGCACTAAACAAAGATACACAAGCGAAAACGATCGGTAGAACGCCAATCGGTGCCGCAACAAACAAACAAAGGACCAAAGAACCGTCGTCGACTTACTGGAGAAGTCGTCGAAAAAAACAGTCGAAAACACAATACGAGTACCTTCAAGAAACTCCAAGACCAACACCCCAAAGCGAGAGAACGTCACGAATGTCAGCACTGCCCGAGGAGCTAAAATGAAAGGAAACCCAAACATCAACTCCGACCAAAACGGCAACAGCCGAAAAACCCATTGCCACCGTACCCGACCGCCTACAAAAATGGAGACACGAACAAAAAAAATCGGCACCCACCACCATCTTAAAAGACCAAAAAGATCTCGCCGCCTGAAAAAAGACAAGGAGAGAAGCTGGAGATTCGAACTTCGGCGAAAAAACTCAAGAATCCGATTAGTCAACAAATCACCCCATAACCGCGATTAAGCCCGGAAACACGAAGAATAAGCCACATAGGGCACAAGCGATCGAAAGAACATCGACCAAAACGGGCATGATCTCTCAGACAATATCCTAAGAAACCAAAAGCCACCAAAAGAAAAGCATGTACGACAGTCAATATAAAGAGAACAAAACGATAAACTTCATGGAGTTCAGCCAAACTACAAAAGTACAAAACAATCATGAATACGACGACTAGGGAGAATAGATCGACTGGAAAACTACGTCGTTCGCCGGAAAAAGGAGAAGGAAAGAATAAAAGTTTGAACCACCGGCAAGATGCTGATTGTTAGAGAGGAAGAAGCGTGTTGGCTACAAGACGGGAAAAATGAAGACGAACGAAATTAAAACTAGGTGATGGCGCAATTAGGGTCTAATTAAACAGCATCAGCCCTAACGGATTCGGGAAAACATACTTAAGCCAGGAGTTTCTTATTCTTCTTCAACCTTTCTTTTATTGTTACCCCTACACATCCACATTTAATATCAATAATAAGAGCTGATTTTTCAAAAAAAGTAAGATAAAAGTTACAATTCTCAATAAAGCTAATATCGTTATTTTCTTTGCTAATAAACGACTTTAATTTCAATTTTATGTTTAAATTGGTCTCTTATTTAAAAAATGTTGCTTGAAGTAAAATTAACATTTTGGATTCTTATTTTTTTATTGATGTATATTTTACATGTCGTTGTTTTGTATTTTTAATACATCCATGTCATTATTTAGTATTTGAACACCATCCATATGTTACAAAAACAATAATGAAAACTCTGCTACAATTCGATGCCCAAATCTTAAAACTCGTTAATTAACTAAAATTGATGGGTTAAAGCTAAAAATAGGCTACAAACTTACACAAATGTACCGATGTCGCCCACAAACTCATTTCCGTCCTACTGTCTCCTACAAACTTTCAAAAAATGTGCTAATATCAACATTTTATAGTTTTGACCTGTTACATATTAATTTTGACCTGATAATTTTTTTTTTTTTTTAGAATTAAGATCCAATCCACGAACGACATGTGTTGATTTTAACCAGTTTAGCCGGTAGCAAGTCATTTTTGTTTACATTGGTACACTTTTTGAAAGTTTTTGTTAACAATGGTACACTTTTTGAAAGTTTGCAGGCGACAGTAGGACGAAAATGAGTTTGTGGGCGACATCGGTACATTTGTGTAAGTTTGTAGCCTATTTTTGGCTTTAACCCTAATACCTTGACTGGGTTATGACATATGAGGGATTGAGGGATATATAAAGTAAAAAATAAAGGTACGTTATTTTAATTTTGTTAAAATTTAAAAATATTTGGCCACTTTTAGGGTCCGTTTAGAATGGGCTTTCTTCTACATAATGAATGAATCCACTATCCTAGAATGGGCCACTTTCGGCCCGTTT
Organism: Rutidosis leptorrhynchoides; assembly: GCF_046630445.1. Lineage (NCBI taxonomy): Eukaryota > Viridiplantae > Streptophyta > Magnoliopsida > Asterales > Asteraceae > Rutidosis > Rutidosis leptorrhynchoides. The sequence continues at coordinate 90,533,379 of NC_092339.1, read as the reverse complement.
ATCGTTGATCTTCTGATGGACATTCAGTAATTCATAGCCCATTTCAAGTGTGTATGCTTTCTCAGTGGAGGCGCAACAAGCTCGATAAGAGATGCAAATGAAAACCGGTTTTTTTTTTTTTTTTTCCTAAACCAAGCCAATAACCAAAAACCGGTTAGCCCAATAAAACAAACTTAACATAAATGTCTTTTTATCGAGAACTAGAAAGGACGCAAATGAATTGAATGAGCCGACTTCAAAAATTTTTAGGTTAACTTTGACTATCCGACCTGCTTTGCGATGCGATTAATCTCAGAGCGATCATCAGTTTTGAAAGTGTCATAATAAAAAATATAGCAACTTATAAAAACCTTTCTCGCCAAAAACCCTCTCTTATTGTTTTGATAGTTATAGTTATTTATGATCATAAGTCAAATATGTTTACCATGCCTTTTCGACTTGCTTATTTTTCATCGATACAGCTTTTCTTAATAAACTGAATGAACGTGCAAGTCTCGAGTCAAGACCCATTTTCATATTTTAATTAACACAGTTAGGAGCACGATAAAAACATTGATTACTGTATGCATCGTCGGATCTAGAAATCGTAGTTACGGTTGTCACCAGTTGTAACGACCTGTCAAAATCGCTATTGACGCGGTACGTTATTCATTGATTTCACATTGAGGTTTTGACCTCTACCTGACACTTTTTGTAAACATTGCATTCTTTTGAAAAGGCACACCATAAATGAATATCTAATTCCAAGGTTTTTGACATCTGATGATTTCTACATATAGACAATCACCGTAAATAATAGTTTACAATAATACATCCGTTGACAATGCAGTCAAAATAAGATATATGGTGATGATTTTGTGAATGCAAAGTTTTCTCGAATAAAGCATGTATGACTCCATGCACATAGCTTGTATAACGTATAAGCAAACAGCGGAAGACTTCTAGGGACCTGAGAATAAACATGCTTAAAAGTGTCAACACAAAGGTTGGTGAGTTCATAGTTCTAATATTGCGCATACTCTGTATATAAAGGTGGATCACAAGATTTCAGTTATTTCATCCAAAACGTTTATCAAAATATTCTACGAAATTGAGCACCCTAACGTATATATAATAAGTACCCCTGTGTTAACATACATGCAACCAACATGTACAATACACGCAAATCAACGTGTACTAAACTCAAATAGCATACGTCCGCTTTATAGTTCAGGCTAGGGTCTCTATACCTGGAACGGACGGGGATGTCAAGCCATATGGATCCATATACAACTACTCGCGCCCACCATTTCTTCTAACCGGCAGTTATTAGTTACCAAAGCTAAGGGATTTTCAGTTCAAACTCAGTGTAGAATTTAGTATGTATTTGTGTCCATTGCGTTTAAAATAAAGTGCATGTATTCTCAGCTCAAAAATATAGATTGCACAAGCAATTAAAAAGGGATCTATAAACTCAATGTTCAATATTGAGATTCAATATTGTAGGTAGACATAACGATAGTGGATGATTGTATGGTTGGTCTTGGATTCACGAACAATACCCTTGTTTCCTTAGTTTTAACCGCGCATAACCCCGTCGTAGTATTTTATGTATACATAACTAATATAAATAATTATATAAGATTAATAATAAAAATAATAATCTTAATAATAATAATAATAATAATAATAATAATAATAATAATAATAATAATAATAATAATAATAATAATAATAATAATAATAATGATGATGATGAATATGATACGGAGTAATATATGAATTCAGTTTGTGATTCTCGCAGAACTGATCGACCATATATTATATATAGATGTTATAATAATAATTTAAATAATAATAATATTAAAATATAATATAAAAGTTAAAGAATTGAAAACGTGTGTAATCTTAGCCGCCCCATTTTTGTTAGTTTATGCCGACAGTTTTTCACGGACCAGTATTTCGTACTCTGTTGCTAATAATTGACGGGTAAAAGTATAAATAAAAAAATTCCACTTTTTATAATTGAATACATATATTTATTTTGGTCTTAAGCTTTATAAAACTAGTTGCAAAAAGGTCCATTTATTTAAAAAAAATTACTATATACGTTCGATGTAGAGTGTACGTACTAGTCTGCTGATCATTCCGTGCCACCGTAAATCACGGAATTCATTTAATTCAATCGAATAAATGAATTTTAATATTTTAAAAAGTCGTATTTATTAAATATTTTAGGGTATTTTTTGTAACTTATAATTAATAATTTCTATCATATCGCTTTCATGTGAATAGTAAATTAATTAATTTCGTTTTATTTACTATTCACATGAATAGTAAATAAATTAATTTCAATTCAACTATTTAAGTTACGTTGTTGTACGTTGTGCTTTACAACTTGTACATCTTTGATTTAACTTCGTGTCTTCTTAAAAATTAAAAAAAATACATCATAAAAATAAAATGATTTAATACGTAAAATTTTAATTTGAAATTGCATCATTCAATAGTAAATTTTTATCATTTCGTATATAAATATTATTCGCATGTTTCCGTATATATATATATATATATATATATATATATATATATATATATATATATATATATATATATATATATATATATATATATATATATATATATAATTATCGCAAGTTACGACGTTCGTGAATCGTCGGACAAACAGGGTGATCAACCGTTATGTAAAAACTCATTTTCAAAAGTTTTAAAACTTGTCAAAATTCATTGCTTATCATGACGAAAATATTAAATCATATAGAGAATTGATTTAAATAAGTCGAAATTTTCCTGGTCATCATAGTACCTACCCGTTAAAAGAAATTTCGTCTCGAAATTTGACAGAGTTCGTCATGGTTGACAACAAGAATATTTTCATGAAGAATATGAGTTGAAAAATAGAGTTTTATCACCGTTGAGTAATATGGATAAAACAATTCGATTATGTGAAGAGCATGAGTGAAGCTATCGCAAAAGAATGAAATAAAGAAATAGAGATTCGTCTTATCTTTTGACGTAGTAACGATTGATTTCCGAAATTCAAGAGATCTAGAAGAAATCTTTATAATCTTTATAAGATTTGATTCTTCGATAATTAAGGAAATTACGATCCTCTTCGATCTAATGCGGTAATCTGTCTCGATTGCTCTGTCTGATATTTCACTATAAATTCACCTCATTCGTTTCCTTATTTTCCACCATTCCCATTTTCTATACTTTCTTCCTTAATTCATACTTCTAAAACATTTGTCAATATGCTCCATCCAGTTCTGATTCTTGATATATTCCTGAATTTTGTATCTGGCATTCTTCTTTTTCATCTATCGCCGGAGAAATATATTTACTTCTACTATGCTCTTGGGTTTATAGTGTTTTAGTTCTTTTGTGTCTTTATATTGCTATACGCATTGATATACACGGTTTGTAACTTCTATGTTGTTGTCGTGCTTATACTTTTCCTTATATTTCGGAGCCCCTGCTTCTGTCTTTTCATAATCATTGACATCCACGGTTAATGATTTCTCCTATTTGCTCTAATTTATACTCCTATATATATTTCGAAGCTGTATGCTTTTTTTTTCTTCTCGACTTTAAACAAAGCAAGTAATGGTCCAGAATTCGTAGGTATGAATTTCGTAATGAACATAACTAATGTTCTAAGAAAGAAATTGTGATAGCACGATCTAATTTGTTAAATTACTAGAAGTCACGGGAAAGATAGAACTATCAAGAAAATATTTCTTGATATGTTTAACGATTAAGTAGAATGCAAGAGTTGTGTAACATGGCACATGATGAAGGTATGGTGTGTGAATCATCATGTTTCATTAGAAACTCAGCATTACTTATTGTAATATAACTACGTTGATCAGGCGTCATTATATTATACTAACTCATGCTTCAATTCCCAACACTACTTCAAAAACATTCATATTTTGAATTCGAATTTTTCAGAATTTAGAAACTAAAACAGTTTCCTTTATGATATAACACAGATAGCGCGAAGAAATGAATATTTTTGGATAAGAATAGTTATGAAGATATCTTCAGAAATATCGAAGATATTCATAATGAAAGATACGATGATATCTTAGAATTTCTAAAATCGGAAGATAATGAGGAAAATTCTTATGTAAGGATGTAAAGAGATTTACATATCTTCTGGAATTTCATCAGAAATTGAATCATCTGGATTCTTTGATTATATGTTTAGTCTTTGTGATTTGTCCACAGCCTCCTTCATGGTTCGCTCAACCGTTTTTCAGTACCAAATTTTTCTCATTTTCTGAACTTTTTCAACTCGCTATTCTTTATCATCAAACTTTCGGCTGTTAAGGTCATTTACAGTTTTTGCTGCTTCATCAGCTTTTTTCAAAATTCTGAGAACTGATTCGTAAATTGAGGTGCTTTCCAGAAATTCACAATTGAAGTACGTAAGCCTAGGAGATAGAAGTTATATGTATATATATAACTGTTGATGCTGAGAAATTTGAATATGATGATTGATGCTTCCCGTTATTTGGTATGGCAATTATCGTTAGAAGACGTAGACGAGTACATGATAGGGTTTCAATGAATAAATACAGTGATTTTTCATAGAGACTTAAGTCACAGATTAAAGAAGTTGCTGGTACGTTTACTGTTAATATGATGGAATATAAAAGGTTCCCCGGTAATAAGAACGTATATATCAAGGTTATAATAAGGTTGATCTGAAAAGTCGAAGTTGACTTGTTGGAAGGGTGATAACACTGGGTACCTTAAAAAGGAATTGCAAGGTTATTTTCGGTAATAACAATGCTAAAGGATCTAACATAGATACGTGTTAAACTTTTACTTAGGTTTCGAGAGTTTTCCAGGTGCATATCTATATGCATAAATCTTTCTTTTCATAGATAATGTGTGGTTGGATCATCCTCTCGATTGTTTCTTAATTGACTTGTTTTCAAGAATCATGAAGGGTTTGAATGCAGATTGTAATCATCAATATACATATGATGTTTTATAATCTTGAATGATACGAATATTTTTCTGGGTTTTATGAATATAAGTGATATTCTAGCACAGTTTAGAAGTCAAAGTATAGCTTTGAAAGATGTAGGGATCTAAGAGTGATGTCACCCATTAAATCTTGACCTGGATTCTGTTTTGTCAAAATCAAAATATGTAATTGAATTTGTATGAAATGATTGTGTATCGCTATGAAGGTAGTGAGTATGGTTAATGATTTTTGAATCAGAATTGAAAAATATACAGTGTAACATATTAATTGTGAACTTATATATTTTCCGGGTATTACCTACCCGTTAAAAATTTCACAAGTAATATTTTGTATAGAAGAATTTTACTATAGCCTTTATGAAAAAATATATATGTATATTTTCTTTGGATGTAATATGGATTTAATGAGTTAATATACTATTAAACTCATTTGATTTTAAGTTGAAACTAGAAATGAATAATCTATAAAATATTATAGATTACATAATCTTCGCGTAGTATCTCACTAATGTAATGAATACTTCAATATCTATTCTTATTGATATTCCTCAGTGAAGGATGTTGGTGCTCGTGGAATTCTTGTGAACTTCACAAGGCACGATGATGTTTTTCTAGTAAGTTTTGAATACATCGATAATGAAAGTGTAACATCAAACATGTAATTGAGTAATACACTTGGTTTATTAGGAGATGAAATTCATTGAGTTGAAACAGAGATTGTAGTTAACGATGGTTAAGTCGTACATCATAGCATATTAGTAATATGAATTAACCGAGTAGTACTTAGCCTTAAAAATTCATATGTAATAGCTTAGTACGAAAAGATATATTATGGTTTCCAAAATTCATATATATATATATATATATATATATATATATATATATATATATATATATATATATATATATATATATATATATATATATATATATATATATACACATACATACACACACACACACACACACATATATATATATATATATATATATATATATATATATATATATATATATATATACATAGATATATATATATACATATATATATATATACATATATATATAATATAAATTCTTTGGAAATAATAAGTTAATACTCCATAACTCGTTATTTCAATATAACCATTGGTGATTGTGTTGTCGATATCGTCGGTGGTTATGGAGCTGGTGGAGCTTGTGGTGCTACAGGTGTTGCTGGTGTTGGTGATACTGATGATAATGCTGGTGATACCACTGGTGGCGCTTGTACAACAAGTCTAGCTTGTAAATCACACCACTCTTATCAGGGTTTCCTCTATCATCTCTATCCATCTACTCATCTGGTTTACGGTTAGAACTAGAATAAGTAATCTCTAAAACTTTTAGAAACTACATATTATCTGCAGAATATTTCTTCAATGAAGTGATGAATTAATACTGAAAGGACCCGTCCTAATCCATCTGGACGAATACATTACATTTGGTTACATCGCGAGGTACTTGACCTCTATATGATACATTTTACAAATATTGCATTCGTCTTTAAAAGACAAACTTTCATTACATTGAAAGTTGACGGCATGCATACCATTTCATAATATGTCCAACTATAATTGACTTAATAATAATCTTGATGAACTCAACGACTCGAATGCAACGTCTTTTGAAATATGTCATGAATGACTCCAAGTAATATCTTTAAAATGAGCAAATGCACAGCGGAAGATTTCTTTCATACCTGAGAATAAACATGCTTTCAAGTGTCAACCAAAAGGTTGGCAAGTTCATAGGTTTATCATAATCAATCATTTACATAATTTTAATAGACCACAGGATTTCATTTATTCAATAATCATACACTCGCAATTGTTTAAAATTCATTCATAGGGATTGAACACCTGATAATGGACATTCACAAGATACATATAAGAATATCCCCATCATTCCGGGACTCCATTCGGACATGATATAAATTTTGAAGTACTAAAGCATCCGCAACCATGGATGGGGCTTGTTGGGCCCGATAGATCTATCTTTAGGATTCGCGTCAATTAGGGGGCTCGGTTCCCTAATTCTTAGATTACCAGGCTAAAAGGGGCATATTCGGCTTCGATCCATTCAACCATATAATGTAGTTTCGATTACTTGGGTCTATTTCGTAAATATTTATAAAAGCGCATGTATTCTCAGTCCCAAAAATATATATTGCAAAAGCATTTAAAAAGGGAGTAATAAAACTCACATAATGTATTTTGTAGTAAAAATACATATGACGGCATTGAACAATGCAGAGTTGACCTCGGATTCACGAACCTATATCAATTGTATATTGATTAACACATATAATTGTAATCGAGCAAGTTTATATATATTATTATTAATAATATGCTTGTTATGTTATATGTTATTTAGTTAAATTTAATATATTTTTATATAACTAATAATTATCTTTCTTTATAACAGGTTATTAATAAAAATTTATACTAGGATTTTTATATGATGAAAATATACTTATATATCAATTGATATCTTTTATACTTAATTAGTATCATTTTTTTTAAAAATATAGTGATATGTATTACTAATATTATGATAATGAAATTTTATATACGAATATCTATTTGTAATAATATTGATAATGATCAGTGCTAATAATAATAATGATATTTCATTTATAATTTTCTTGAAAAACAGTATATTTATTTTTAAAATCTTTTCTTTTCATAATCCTACTAATTAAAAAAAATAATGATATTGATAATATTAATAATAATATCAGTATTAGTTTTCATGTTAACAAAGTAATAATGATTATAATGATAATAGTTTTTAACAATAACAATATTAGTAATGATAATCATGCTAGTAATAATAATAATGATAACCTTAATAATAATTCTTATGATAGTAATAATTATAAGTATGGTAATAATACTAATATTAATGATAGTAATATTAGATTGTATTGTTTTCCTATTAAATGATAATAATAATCATAATCATAATAATAATGATAATGCTTATAATAATAATTATAATGGTGATACTAATAATTATAATGATAATACTAGTATTATTAGTAATACTTTTCATAATAATAACACTAGTTACAATAATAATTTATAATCATAATTATAACCTTAATAACTTAATAATAATAATAATCATAACAATAATAATAATCATAATAATAGTAATAATAGGAATGAAATTAAGAATGTATACCCCTTTCAAGACCTTTTCTAAAAAAAATGCTCCATACGAGATTCGAACCCATGACCTCCCGCTCACCTAAACTAACCCTTAACCATTACGCTGCTGCGTGTTTTTCTAATTAGTATCACTTCTAATTAAATATGAATCGTATTCCCTAATCTTCCTATGTCTTCTTCTTCGCCAACTAGCTCGACCAGAAACCATCAACACATCAATTTACATTTTTGTGCCTTTAGAGTTTGAAATCAAAATACACAACTTATTATGAGGGTTTGATCGACAGAGAAAAAAAATAAATAATAAAAAAAATTTAAGAGTGCCTCTGCTTGCTGCTGTTCGACGAGTGAAAAAAAATTGACTTCGAGTTCAAGATCGTTTCAGAGAAAGATCATAACATAAATTGTGTTACAAATGATTCCTATAATCATTATAAATTATCAATTTGACTTCAATTAAAACAGATCATTCGAATTTAATGAAAGAAAAAATTTTGACTTTTTGATTTAAAAACTTTGACTCAAGAATTAACCCTTGATTTAGCGAATTAGAATTTAAGAATTTGCAGATAGTTTCATTATAAGATTCCTAATACAACTGCGTTTTTAGATTTTTACAAAAGCTTTGAATTCGATTTTTGGCTAAAAAGAAACACGAACAGAGAGAAAGAAGAAAAAAATAAGTTTATAGTATTTCTGTTTTCTTCCGATCATAGCAATTATTTAACAAGTATTAATCGACTAAATGAAGTGGCCAACAAGGATTTGATTAGCTTTGTTTTGTAATGGAGAAGAATCGACAAAAAAAAAATCACGGGATGATAAGAACACAGAAAAAATAAAAAAAATAAAAAAAAATGTAAAATCACTTGATAGTGATATTGATACGCATAATCTGATTCTATATAATGTTTAATAATTTTAATTAATAAACATATATTAAATATAATAACAATTAATAAATTCATTAAATATAATAATATGTTAATATTATTAATAACAATAATAATAATAATAATAATAATAATAATAATAATAATAATAATAATAATAATAATAATAATAATAATAATAATAATAATAATAATAACTATTATTATGACATTGATTTTTAATGTTAATAAAAAGTAATAGTATTAATAATAATGGTATTAATACTAATTATAATTTTAATCCTTATTAACATTTATATTTAAAATCTTTATTTTAATAACTATAGTCTTCTAATTATGATTATAACAATGATAATATTAATAATACTAATATTAATGTTAATACCAATAATAAAAAATGATGTAATGATAATGTTATTAATACAACTATATTTTACTTGTAACTAAATCTAATATGTTAGTATTTCATATTATATTATTGGTTATGTTATATAACTATATAATATACATTTCATATTAATTTATGTTGAATTTTTATACATTCTAATATATTACAACATACAATCAATAATTATGTATAGCATCATATATATATATATATATATATATATATATGTGTGTGTGTGTGTGTGTTTCAACTATTATATATGAATTATGCTTTTAAATATTGAGTAGGTAACTATACTACTATGTATAAATTAATTCAAAATATACATTTAATAATTTGTTAACGTTGACTAAATATATTTAAAATCATTTACATTCAGTATACTCTTTATAATAAACTAAACAGTTTTAAATAATAAGTTTTAATTCATCTTAAGTTATCTTTTATATAACTAAATTACATAATAGTTTAATTTATACTATATAATTATTATCTACATATACATTTTATATATAATACAATATTATAATAATTACTCATAAAAATCATATATATTTATAGCTTCATTTTAAATTACACTTTATTATTTTTGTATCTTATTTTACATTTTTAAATTCTAATATTTAAATTATATTTTATAATTTCGAATCATTATATATACTTACATTTATATATACACATATTTATTTACAAACAATTATTCGTGAATCGTCGGAAATGGTCGAAGTCAAATAATTTCATGAAATTGTTCAAAAAATTTGAGATTCAATTAATTAGACTTTGCTTACCATATCGAAATCATTTAAAGTTAAAGTTTAAATTTGTTCGGAAATTTCCGGGTCGTCACAGTACCTACTCGTTAAAGAAATTTCGTCCTGAAATTTGAGTGAGGTGGTCATGGCTAACAATAAAAATGTTTTCATGATGAATATGAGTTGATAAATAGAGATTTATCATCATTGAGTAATATGGATAAAACAATTTGATTATTCGAAGAGCACGAATGAAGCTATCACAAAAGAGTGAAATGAATAAGTAAAGTTTCGTCTTAACTTTTGACGTTGTCTTGGTTGAATTTAGATAATAAGGTGCGTCTTAACATTTGAAGTTGTCTTGGTTGAATTTCCGGAATTCAAGAGATATAAAGAAAATCTTCGAAATCTAAGAGATTTAATTCTTCGGCGAATAAGGAAATTAAGGTCTCTATAATTAAATACGGTGATCTGTCTCGATTGTTACGTCTGATTTTTCCTTTATAAATTAAACTCTTCCGTTCCATTATTCTCACCATTCCTATACTTTCTTTCTTAGTTCTTACATCCAAAAGATTGTGAAAATGCTTAAATCCAGTTCTAATCCTTGATATTTTCCTAATTATCATTTCTGTCATCCTTCTTTTCAGTCTTCCACCAGAAAAATCTGTTTACTTCTACTATTACTTTGGGTGATACAATTCTTAATTATATCGTGTCTTTATATTGCTATTTGTATTAATATCCACGGTTTGTAACCTCCGTGTTGTTATTGGGCTTTATATTTTCTCTTATATTTTAGAGCTCTTTGCCTTTTTATTCTCTTCCCGACCTCTAGTAAAGCGAGTAACGGTCCAGAATTCGTAAGTATGGAGTTTGGAATGAAATTAATGTTCTAAATAAAAAAGAATGTAATCGCACGATTTGATTTACCAAATTACCAGAATCACTGAGAATAGAACTATCAAGAATATACTTTCTTGATATGTTCAGAAGTTAAGTAGAATGTAAAAGTCGTGTAACATGGCACATGATGACGGTAGGGTCTGTGAATCATCACGTTTCATTAGAAACTCAGCATGACTTACTGTAATATAATCACGTTGATCAAGTGTCATTATATTATACTAACTCATGCATCAATTTCCAACACTACTTCAAAACATTCATAATTCAAACTCGAATGTTTACAGAATATAGAAACTAACGGTTTCTTATATGATGTAACACTGATAGCGCGAAGAGATAAATGATTTCAGATAAGATTAGTTATGAAAATATCTTCAGAAATATCGAGGATATTTATAATAAAATATACGATGATATCTTAGAATTTCTAATATCGATGAATGATGAAGGGGCAAACGTATATATCAAAGTTATAATAAGACTTATTTGAATGAAAGGTTAAAGTTGATTCGCTGTAGTTGTGACAAAATTGGCTAATTTGAAAAGGAATTGTAAAGTTATTTTCGGTAATAACAACGCCACATGAGCTAACACAGATACGTGTTAAACGTTTACTCAGGTTCTGAGTGTTTTCATGTGCATAACTATATGCATCAATCTTTACTTCATTAGATGAAGTGTAGTTGATTCATCCTCTCGATTGAGGTGTTTTCAAGAATTATGAAAGGTTTGAACGCAGATTGTAATCATCAGGATACAAATGAGGTTTAAGATGAAATTAAGTGGCAAACTTGAAGAAATGTTTAGTTTCATATGTTATAATCAATATTTTAATTCATTTTAATTGTCCAATGTTAATAGTCCACAATTGGTAGTCCACAATTAGTAGTTCAACAATTCATATATAGTTTAATATATAATATTAATACGTGTCGTGACCCGTTATATACATGTCTCAGACTCGATCACAACTCAAAGTATATATATTATTATAGAATCAACCTCAACCCTGTATAGCTAAATTGATCATTACCGTATATAGTGTCCATGATTATTCCAAATAATATATATAGATGCGTCGATATGATATGTCAAAACATTGTATACGTGTCCCGATATTTAAAATGCGTAAATAACAGTATTTAAATGATGATAAATAAAGTGCGTAAAATAAATAACAGAAATTAAATGACGATAAATAAAATTGCTAGAATATAAATTGCGATAAATAAATTGCGATAATAAAATGTAATAAGGAATTAAAAGTTAGCTAGGAACAGTTAGCTAGGATTTTGTTAGCGTGGATTCTTAACAAAATTTATCATATTAATTTATTTGTTTCTAACAAATTTTATTTTGTCCAATGTTTTCTTCATTATGCCACTTGTTGGATTCTGATAGGTCAAAATCCAAATATGAAATTGAATGAAAATGGTTATTCTGCAGTGAACGGATTCGTATATCTTGTGGATGTAAGTAGGATAGTAAATGACTGTTGAATCAGATTCGAAGAATGTACAATGTAACTTATTAATGTGAAATCTAAATATCTCTCGGGTATTACCTACCCGTTAAAATATTTTCACCATTAACTGTTTGTACAAAAGAATTTTTAATTACAATCTTTATGAAAATATATATACATATATATTTTCTTCAGATGTAATCATGGATTTAATGAGTCAATATGATATTAATCTCATTTGATTTGTCGTTAGAACTAGAATATATAGTCTCTAAAACATTAGAGATTACATAACCGTCATGTCGAATGAAGATAAATGATATAGAACGTCATGTAGAACGATGATTATACTCGAGGTACAGAATGAGATGTTGAGGCATGTGATGTTGAAACTTGGTTTGTTGGTAGTACTGTTGGTGCTGGTGATGTTGTTGAAGCTGGTAATTTTTGCACCATATTCTCCAAATTGATTACTCGAGCGCGAAGTTCGTTGACTTCTTCCATTATTCCGAGATGATTGTCGGCCGGAACGAGCGGATGAATAAGGTTTAGAATTATGGATAGAATATAATCGTGTCAAGCTACTCTGGAAATAAGAGAGAAAATGGTATTGCGAACAGGTTCGCCGGTGAGCGTTACACATTCTTCGCCAAGAGGGCAATATGTTGGGTGGAAAGGATCTCCTTCTTTGCGTCTCCATTGATTAAGTCGACTACGAACCCATTCTCAATTCATTCAGAATTGATGATGACTGATCGGTTGATCCCTTCCGGTTACACTGCTTTCAGAGCTTAGGTGAATATCCATGTCGGAATAGCTGTCAGAATCCGAGAAATTTGAACTAGTTGTAAGTTCCGTCTAGTACGGTTAGATAAAGGGTTTTCGGTACGGAATAATTTTCGGATATCAGATGATATTCTAATTACGTAGAATACCTATACATAGTACAAAAGATCCCGTAAATTATGGAGGGAATTAAGGAAACGTGTCAGATAAAGTCTATAGTAACAGATATGCTAAGATATGAATTTGTCTATACACTATTCATGCAATCAATGCAGTAAGATGTGTCTAGACTAAGAATGATAAGCAGGTAATTTCCTAAGGATGATAAGCAGATGATTTCTGACTAGAAATGATAAGCAAAACTTTTGACATGCAGACACGGTCGAAGTTCAGACTCACTAATGCATCCTAACGACTATCAGTTAGACACACTAATGCAGACCTGGTTCGCTAAGACCACCGCTCTGATACCAACTGAAAGGACCCGTCCAAATCCATCTGGACGAATACATTACATTTGGTTATATCGCGAGGTACTTGACCTCTATATGATACATTTTACAAACATTGCATTCGTTTTTAAAAGACAAACTTTCATTACATCGAAAGTTGACGGTATGCATACCATTTCATAATATGTCCAACTATAATTGACTTAATAATAATCTTGATGAACTCAATGACTCGAATGCAACGTCTTTTGAAATATGTCATGAATGACTCCAAGTAATATCTTTAAAATGAGCAAATGCACAGCGGAAGATTTCTTTCATACCTGAGAATAAACATGCTTTCAAGTGTCAACCAAAAGGTTGGTGTGTTCATAGGTTTATCATAATCAATCATTTCCATAATTTTAATAGACCACAAGATTTCATTTATTCAATAATCATACACTCGCAAGTGTTTAAAATTCATTCATATGGATTGAACACCTGATAATGGACATTCACAAGATGCATATAAGAATATCCCCATCATTCCGGGACTCCCTTCGGACATGATATAAATTTTGAAGTACTAAAGCATCCGCAACCATGGATGGGGCTTGTTGGGTCCGATAGATTTATCTTTAGGATTCGCGTCAATTAGGGGGCTCGGTTCCCTAATTCTTAGATTACCAGGCTAAAAGGGGCATATTCGGCTTCGATTCATTCAACCATATAATGTAGTTTCGATTACTTGTGTCTATTTCGTAAATATTTATAAAAGCGCATGTATTCTCAGTCCCAAAAATATATATTGCAAAAGCATTTAAAAAGGAAGTAATGAAACTCACATAATGTGTTTTGTAGTAAAAATACATATGAGGACATTGAACAATGCAGAGTTGACCTCGGATTCACGAACCTATATCAATTGTATATCAATTAACACATATAATTGTAATCGAGCAAGTATATATATATATTATTATTAATAATATGCTTGTTATGTTATATGTTATTTAGTTAAATTTAATATATTTTTATATAACTAATAATTATCTTTCTTTTATAACAGGTTTTTAATAAAAATTTATACTAGGGTTTTTATATGATGAAAATATACTTATATATCAATTGATATCTTTTATACTTAATTAGTATCATTTTTTTAAAAAATATAGTGATATGTATTACTAATATTATGATAATGAAATTTTATATACGAATATCTATTTGTAATAATATTGATAATGATCAGTGATAATAATAATAATGATATTTCATTTATAATTTTCTTGAAAAATAGTATATTTATTTTTAAAATCTTTTCTTTTCATAATCCTACTAATTAAAAAAAATAATGATATTGATAATATTAATAATAATATCAGTATTAGTTTTCATGTTAACAAAGTAATAATGATTATAATGATAATAGTTTTTAACAATAACAATATTAGTAATGAGAATCATGCTAGTAATAATAATAATGATAACCTTAATAATAATTCTTATGATAGTAATAATTATAAGTATGGTAATAATACTAATATTAATGATAATAATATTAGATTGTATTGTTTTCCTAATAATGATAATAATAATCATAATCATAATAATAATGATAATGCTTATAATAATAATTATAATGGTGATACTAATAATTATAATGATAATACTAGTATTATTAGTAATACTTTTCATAATAATAACACTAGTAACAATAATAATTTATAATCATAATTATAACCTTAATAACTTAATAATAATAATCATAACAATAATAATAATAATAATAATAATAATAATAATAATAATAATAATAATAATAATAATAATAATAATAATAATAATAGGAATGAAATTAAAAATGTATACCCCTTTCAAGACCTTTTCTAAAAAAAATACTCCATACGAGATTCGAACCCATGTCCTCCCGCTCACCCAAACTAACCCTTAACCATTACGCTGCTGCATGTTTTTCTGATTAGTATCACTTCTAATTAAATATGAATCGTATTCCCTAATCTTCCTATTTCTTCTTCTTCGCCAACTAGCTCGACCAGAAACCATCAACAAATCAATTTACATTTTTTTGCCTTTAGAGTTTGAAATCGAAATACAAACTTATTATGAGGGTTTGATCGACAGAGAAAAAAAATAATAAAAAAAATTTAAGAGTGCCTCTGCTTGTTGCTGTTCGACGAGTGAAAAAAAGAAAATTGACTTCGAGTTCAAGATCGTTTCAGAGAAAGATCATAACATAAATTGTGTTACAAATGATTCCTATAATCATTATAAATTATCAATTTGACTTCAATTAAAACAGATAATTCGAATTTAATCAAAGAACAAATTTTGACTTTTTGATTTAAAAACTTTGACTCAAGAATTAACCCTTGATTTAGCGAATTAGAATTTAAGAATTTGCAGATAGTTTCATTATAAGATTCCTAATACAACTGCGTTTTTAGATTTTTACAAAAGCTTTGAATTCGATTTTTGGCTAAAAAGAAACACGAACAGAGAGAAAGAAGAAATAAAATAAGTTTCTAGTATTTCTGTTTTCTTCCGATCATAGCAATTATTTAACAAGTATTAATCGACTAAATGAAGTGGCCAACAAGGATTTGATTAGCTTTGTTTTGTAATGGAGAAGAATCAACAAAAAAAAAATCACGGGATGATAAGAACACAGAAAAAATAAAAAAAATAAAAAAATATAAAATCACTTGATAGTGATATTGATACGCATAATCTGATTCTATATATATAATGTTTAATAATTTTAATTAATAAACATATATTAAATATAATAACAATTAATAAATTCATTAAATATAATAATATGTTAATATTATTAATAACAACAACAACAACAACAATAATAATAATAATAATAATAATAATAATAATAATAATAATAATAATAATAATAATAATAATAATAATAATAATAATAATAATAATAATAATAACAACTATAATTATGACAATGATTTTTAATGTTAATAAAAAGTAATAGTATTAATAATAATAGTATTAATACTAACTATAATTTTAATCCTTATTAACATTTATATTTAAAATCTTTATTTTAATAACAATAGTCTTTTAATTATGATTATAACAATGATAATATTAATAATACTAATATTAACGTTAATACCAATAATAAAAAATGATGTAATGATAATGTTATTAATACAACTATATTTTACTTGTAACTAAATCTAATATGTTAGTATTTCATATTATATTATTGGTTATGTTATATAACTATATAATATACATTTCATATTAACTTATATTGAATTTTTATACATTCTAATATATTACAACATACAATCAATAATTATGTATAGCATCATATATATATTTATATACATATATATATTGATAATGCTAAAAATGAACATATATTTCATAGCATTATTCTCCAAGAAAGACAAGCTTTTAGTTGCAAATGTTCTATTTACAAGTGATATTCGTTTAAATATTAAAAGGTGAAGACAAAAGACAGATTCGACGAATTGAAGACGCAAATAACCAAAAATCTCAAAAGTACAAAATACAATCAAAGAGGTTCCAATTATTGATAAGAAACGTCTCGAAATTACAAGAGTACAAGATTCAAAACGCAAAGTACAAGATATTAAATTGTACGCAAGGACGTTCGAAAATCCGGAACCGGAACCAGAGTCAACTCTCAACGCTCGACGCAACGGACTAAAAATTACAAGTCAACTATGCACATGAATATAATATAATATATAAATAATTCTTAAAAATTATATATATATTATATTAATATTTAAAATCGTCGGCAAGAAAGAAGCCAAAGCTGGTGAGCTGGAATTTCAAACTCCGCGACTCGCGGAGTTTGAAGGCAAAAAATGCCGCGAGTCGCGGAGACCCCCTGAACTCAATTCCCTATAAAAGCAAACGCAGTTTGATCGCAAAAACCACATAATATATCAATCTCTCTATCTATATACGTAATATTTATATTTATAATTTATATTTTAATTTTAATTTTAATCCTAATAATAAGGGTATGTTAGCGAATGTTGTAAGGGTGTAAGTCGAAATTCTGTCCGTGTAACGCTACGCTATTTTTAATCATTGTAAGTTATGTTCAACCTTTTTACATTAATGTCTCGTAGCTAAGTTATTATTATGCTTATTTAATCCGAAGTAATCATGATGTTGGGCTAATTACTAAAATTGGGTAATTGGGCCTTGTACCATAATTGGGGTTTGGATAAAAGAACGACACTTGTGGAAATTAGACTATGGGCTATTAATGGGTTTTATATTAACTAAATAATACCTTGTTAATTTAATATACAAACTTATAATTCGACGTATTTATATATAACCACATACGCTTGACTGGGTACGGTGGGCGGGATATCTATAAATACCAATAATTATTCATTTTACCGGACACGGAACTGGATTAATAGTTAATAGGCTTGTTGAAACAGGGGTGAATTACATTCAAGGGTAATTGGTGTAATTGTTAACAAAGTAGTAAAACCTTGGTTTACACGCAGTCGATAACCTGGTGTATTCATTAAACAAAGTATTAAAACCTTGTTACAATTCGAATCCCCAATTAGTTGAAATATTTGACTTCGGGAATAAGAATAATTTGACGAAGGCTTTCGCTCTTTATATTTATGACTGATGGACTATTATGGACAAATCCGTATGGACACATTAAATAATCCAGGACAAAGAACAATTAACCCATGGGCATAAAACTAAAATCAACACGTCAAACATCATGATTACGGAAGTTTAAATAAGCATAATTCTTTTATTTCATATTTAATTCTCTTTATTTTATATTTAATTGCACTTCTAATTATAGCACTTTTATTTATTGTTATTGTATTTAATTGCACTTTTAATTATCGTACTTTTTAATTATCGCAAGTTTATTTTATCGCACTTTTATTTATCGCAATTTCATTATCGTTATTTACTTTACGCTTTAAATTAAATCTTTTATTTATTTAATATTTTACATTTTGTTTTAACTGCAACTAAAGTTTTTTTTTAAATCGACAAACCGGTCATTAAACGGTAAAAACCCCCCTTTATAATAATAATATTACTTATATATATATTTGTATTTTTATAAATTTAAACTAATATAGCGTTAAGCTTTGTTTAAAGATTTTCCCTGTGGAACGAACCGGACTTACTAAAAACTACACTACTGTACGATTAGGTACACTGCCTATAAGTGTTGTAGCAAGGTTTAAGTATATCCATTCTATAAATAAATAAATATCTTGTGTAAAATTGTATCGTATTTAACAGTATTTCCTTGTAAAATTTAATAGTATTTTATACCCCTTAGCTTTAACATCAAAGTTATTTTTGGCGCCGCTGCCGTGGAACAATCAAATTTAAAAGCCGGAAGCGCAACGCTAAATAAAAAAAAAGATTTTTATTTTTAGTTTACTTTTATTAAAATTCACTTTTGTAAAAATACGTTTTTAATTATTCGAAAACATAAAAAGAAAAACAAAAATATAAATATTTTTAAGAGTTTATTAAATATTTAGGTTTTATAAAGTTTCTTTATTTTTATTTTATAAAAATATAAGTTTTATTTAAATATTTTGTGTTTATTTAGAACATAAAATTAAAAACCGAAAAAAAATAAATAAATATATAAATCTAGTTTTAAGATATTTCTATTTTTATTTTAGTTTTTAAAACATAAGTTTTTATTTAGTTTTTATAAATATTTTATTTAAATATTTAAACAGAAAATATAAAAAAAAAGTAAAACGAAACCTGTCGAAACCAGCCTGTCATCTGAATTTTCATATCCCGCGACTCGCGGAGTTTGCAGCTTCGAATACCGCGACTCACGGAGCCACCCTGGCACGAACAGGAAGCCCTAATCTCGCATTTAATACGGTGTAATTATTATTATTATTTTTTTTATATAACCCTAATTAGGTTGTTGTATTAATTAGTAATTAGTAATTAGTTTTTATTATTATTTTGTTTAATTAGTTTAATTAAATTATAAAATTAATAGTTTATTAAAATAAATAATATAAAAATAATATTTTTATAAAAATTGTAATTTTTACAACTTTTTGTATATTTTTATATTTTGTCCCTTTTTAATTATTTTAGCGTAATATTTGTATTTTTCGCTCGTATTTAGTTTTAAGATATAGTTTTTGCCATAGTTATTTTTTTACTTCTAGATTTTTAGGCTTTGCCGTAAAATCCCTTAAGTGCCTTTTCTTTAGACTAAGATTTAGGTACTTTAGAATTTTGCGACGCCTTTTTAAGTTTTAGTTTCTTTTTAAGTTATTGCCATTTGGGATATAATTTTTCTTGTAAGCTTTAATATTTTTATACACCTTTTACTATGTATCAATTATCATTCCAATTAGTAATCTCAATTTGCGATTATAATTTTAAGTTAGTGGTAGTAATAAGGTTGGGTTAGGCAAGTGTTTTAAAGTTTTATAAGTCACTCTTTTTATTTCTTATTTTTCGACGCCTTTTATTTTTTTCGATCTTTTCTTTTTCGACCTTTTCCGACTCACTCTTTTTCTTTCTTATTTCTCGTCATTCTAGTTTTTAGGACTTATAACTTTTTCTACTTCTTATCTAAATTTCTTAAAATTACGAAAATTTATTTTAAGTGGTTAAATTGATAGACATCAAAATTTTCTGGTTCGTAATAATAGTTGGATTTGTACGTGGACCGGGTTATTGGAGCCAAACAGTCCTCAATTATATTGAGACCAAACGAATCCTGCCCCTCTGCTGCATCTTTTGGCTATTCGAAACGTGGGCAAAATCAGAAAAGTCTATTGATTGGATAACTTATATAATTTTTCTTTCCTTTTTAAAAACTAATAGGATATTCAGTGAATGCACCGAGCAAGACGTTCACCACCTGTAACTAGATCAAGACATTTAGCAAATATTACCGCCGTTGATTTTTCTTTAGAATCGTCATCCAGTCGACCAAGTACTCCAGTTCAAATTTCTGATAATCCATTTTTTGAACCCGACCTCACAATTGAGAATCCGGAGAATATTCAGGGACGATTCATAGATCCTGAACCATTAAATTTTCATCCGGAACCACCAATCATTCAAACAGAGATTGTTGAGGAACGAACCATTAAATCAGAATCCTCTAGCGATTCCGATTCAACAAATTCAATTATGGAGAATCTGGAACCTTTAAGTATGGAAGACCGAATGAGAGCTAAACGCACTGGCCAAGGTCACGCAATTACTCATCCAGACATTAATGCGCTAGATTATGAAATCAAAGGACAAATTCTACACATGGTGACTAATCAATGCCAATTTAGTGGTGCGCCGAAGGAAGATCCAAATGAACATCTTCGTACCTTTAATAGGATCTGCACTCTATTTAAAATAAGAGAAGTTGAGGATGAACAGATATATCTCATGTTATTTCCCTGGACTTTAAAGGGAGAAGCCAAAGATTGATTGGAATCGTTACCTGAAGGGGCGATTGATACATGGGACGTTTTAGTTGAAAAATTT
Organism: Rutidosis leptorrhynchoides; assembly: GCF_046630445.1. Taxonomy (NCBI): domain Eukaryota; kingdom Viridiplantae; phylum Streptophyta; class Magnoliopsida; order Asterales; family Asteraceae; genus Rutidosis; species Rutidosis leptorrhynchoides. Next base: position 90,511,991 of record NC_092339.1, on the reverse strand, counting down.
CTTAAACAATTCTTTCCTGCATCTAAAGCCGTAAGACTTCAAGGAGAAATTATTACGTTCACACAGAAACCGAATGAAACTCTATATGAGGCATGGACAAGATTTGGAAAGTTATTAAGTGGATGTCCGCAACATGGTTTAGATACCTGTCAAATAGTACAAATATTCTACCAAGGATGCGACATCACTACAAGGAAAGACATCGATATAGCAGCTGGTGGTTCCATTATGAAGAAAACCGAAACTGATGCTTATAAAATTATTGATAACACTGCTTCCCACTCACATGAGTGGCACCAAGAAAAAGATATCGTTAGATCATCTAAAGCAGCTAGAGCCGATTCTAGCCATGACTTAGATTCCATTTCCGCAAAGATAGATGCTGTCGAGAGACTAATGGAAAAGATGACTAAGGATATTCACTCAATACGAATTAGTTGTGAGCAGTGTGGAGGACCACATTTGACAAAAGATTGTCTCAGTATTGAATTAACAATGGAACAAAGAGAGAATATTTCATACATAAACCAAAGGCCTGGAAATAATTATCAGAATAATTATCAACCGCCAAGACCGATTTACAATCAAAACCAGAATTATAACCAAAATATTCCATACAACAACCAACAAGGTCCTAGCAATCAACAAGTATCCAATAATACTTACAATCAGCAAAGACCTAATTTTCAAAACAAACCACCACAAACCGATGATAAAAAGCCGAATTTAGAAGATATGATGACAAAGCTAGTTGAAACTCAAACGCAGTTTTTCACATCTCAAAAACAAACTAATGAACAAAATGCTCAAGCATTTAGAAATCAACAAGCTTCTATTCAAAACTTGGAACAAGAAGTAAGTAACCTAGCAAGGTTAATAGGTGAAAGATGAAAGGACCTGTTCATATACATTATAAACGATTCACAATAGTTGATTACATTGCAAGGTATTTGACCTCTATATGATACATTTTACAAACATTGCATTCGTTTTTAAAAGACAAACTTTCTTTACATCGAAAATTGACAGGCATGCATACCATTTCATAATATCCACTATCCAACTATAAATTGATTTAATAATAATCTTTGATGAACTCAATGACTCGAATGCAACGTTCTTCGAAATATGCTATGAAAGACTCCAAGTAATATCTTTAAAATGAGCAAATGCACAGCGGAAGATTTCTTTAACACCTGAGAATAAACATGCTTTAAAGTGTCAACCAAAATGTTGGTGAGTTCATTAGTTTATCATAATCATTTATTTCTATCATTTTAATAGACCACAAGAATTTCATTTCCAGTTCTCATAAATATACGTCCCATGCATTGAGACAAAAATAATCATTCATATGGTGAACACCTGGTAACCGACATTAACAATATGCATATAAGAATATCCCCTATCATTCCGGGATCCTCCTTCGGACATGATATAAATTTCGAAGTACTAAAGCATCCGGTACTTTGGATGGGGTTTGTTAGGCCCAATAGATCTATCTTTAGGATTCGCGTCAATTAGGGTGTCTGTTCCCTAATTCTTAGATTACCAGACTTTAATAAAAAGGGGCATATTCGATTTCGATAATTCAACCATAGAATGTAGTTTCAATTACTTGTGTCTATTTCGTCAAACATTTATAAAAGCGCATGTATTCTCAGTCCCAAAAATATAAAGGGTAAAAAGGTAAATGAAACTCACCATACTGTATTTCGTAGTAAAAATACATATAACGTCATTGAACAAGTGCAAGGTTGGCCTCGGATTCACGAACCTATATTAATTATATATATTTATATGTTGGTCAATATTTGTATAGCAATTTAGGTCAGGTCATAGTGTAATCATATCCTATAGCTCGAGTCTGACTCTACAGTATAGTAACATGTTATATTACTCATGCTCAATTAAGATTCTAGTAAAAGGTGACGTGTGAAACAACGTAACACAAATGGTTTCATAATCATAAAATAGTATTTTAGGTTTTTTTTTATAAAGAAAATCAACACAAAAAGTTAACTGAAAAGTTAACAGGAAAAGTCAAAGTTCAAAGTCAAAAGTCAAAGTCAAAAGTCAAAGGTTAAAGTCAAAAGTCAAAGGTCAAAGTAAAAATGAGGTCGCATGCAAATATATAATAACTTATACAAAAATTATTTTCGATCAAACATGACTAAACGGGCCACTTCAGCTATTTTTAGAAAAATTATCGGAACTCCGATTGATAAACGGCCAAAGATAAAAGTTACACATTACCAAAAAGATTAAGCATAAATATTACAGAAGTAAACTAAACCTAGACAACTCGTAGTTGCCAACGCGTTTTCGGCGTTTCAAAGTTAATTTTTCAGCCTTAATAAATTTACAAAAGTGACCGAGTAGCCTACTTTGGAGATTTTTAGAAAATTCCTCAAAACTAGTATTGACAAACGGTCAAAGCCTGCAAATTCTCGTTACCACAAAGATATAACATGATTTTTGGCAAGAGTAAACACATATCATGCTGACCATGACAACTGATACAAAACTGATATTTTTAAATAAAAAAGTTTCAGCTCTTTTTAGAATTTTAAAATGTGACCAAACCGTCAACTTTGATGATTTTTAGAAAAATCGTCGAGACTCGAATTGACAAACGGCCAGAGTCGTTTGTTAGACCTTACAGCAAAGAATTCAGTGGTATTTTTTTTTATATATGAAACAACGCAGATCAGCGAGAATTTCAGTTCCCGTTTCGACATTTCATCAAAATTTGCAAAACTTCTTTTGTCCATAACTGGACAACCGTTCAACGAAACGAGACGTGCTTTATATGAAAATTCATCTAGTCGACGAGTAGAATCCAAATAACCACTTTTTATAACCCAGAAAATTAGTTCACTAATTATCATCAGCAATTTTAATTACGAAATTAATTATGCAATTTGTTTATTTCATAACTTTCTAACCGTTACTTGGATTCAAGTGATTCTTAAACCAAAATTCAACTATTTTTCGCTAGCTTTCCAACGACATGCATATCTTATACCTTATCTCAATCGTATATGTAACTAATTCAGGAATCAACATAACCTATCTAATGGCAATATCAAAAGTACAAGTATGCATAATCCTATATACTCGAGCACTAGTCAGGGATACACTATTAGTATGTAAAAATTAAATTATGAGTACTCACATATCAATATTGAGATTCAATATTTGCAGGAAAGGTACGTAAACGCAACGGAGATGATAAACACTATATTGACCTCACGAGCATACCCATGAACCATACTCAATCACCTCCATAGCTATAACCCATAATTTCCTTAATCCTATCCCACTCGAAAAAACAACTTCGAAATCACTCGAACAGCACTCCGTCGTAATATTTTATGTATACTAATAATATCTTGAGATAATACGGAGTAAATATATATATGTAAATCGATTGAGAGAGTTTAGAGAAAACTATTTTCATGTTTCTATGAAATAATGAAACCTATTGAATTCTATTTATAATAGATTTTTGAATTATTAAAGTGAATTATTAAAGTATGAATTATTAAAGTGAATTATTAAAGTATGAATTATTAAAGTGAATTATTAAAGTATGAATTATTAAAGTGAATTATTAAAGTATGAATTATTAAAGTGAATTATTAAAGTATGAATTATTAAAGTTAAAGTAAAGTAAAAATAAAGTAAATGTAAAGTTTAAGTATAGTAAAAGTATAAAACTATGTACGTATAATACGCGTATAAATATATATAATATTAATTTAAATCGTTATATATATTTAATAAAATAAAATATAAATATCGTTATCTTTATCATACTAGTTAAGTAATGAGTTGTCAAAAGTAGTTCTAGATATTTATAAAAGTTATATACGTTTTAATAATAAAGTTCTTTTTAAACTGAAAACGTTTTTGTACGTTTGAAACTAAATAGATCAATCGAGTCTTTATGAGATTCAATCTTCCACTATCCTTTGTCTAGTTCTCAATGATTGACAATTTGTTCATATTTATAAATCACTTTACCATTTTCCGAATATTGTTAAAATGAAAAGATTTCTCAAATCAACGTGGGCCTTTCAACAGAGACTTGTAATCATAATTCAATATATATGATAATTCAATCATTTGATCTTATCTTCTAATTCCATTGTTAAATATTTTGAAACAGATACAATCATATAAAGTATTTAATCTAATATTTTGTTTACGTTTCAAGTTATAATATATATACACATATACATATATAATCATATTCGTTTAATGGTTCGTGAATCGTTGGAACTTGGTCGAGGTTGAATGAATGTATGAACATAGTTTAAAATTCTTGAAATTTAACTTAATAAATATTGCTTATCGTGTCGGAAACATATAAAGATTAAAGTTTAAATTTGGTTGGAAATTTCCGGGTTGTCACAGTACCTACCCGTTAAAGAAATTTCGTCTCGAAATTTGAGTGGAAAGGTCGTGAATGATAATAAGTATGTTTTCATGATGCATACGGGCTAAAAATTAGAGTTTTATCATCAGCGAATAATTTGGATAAACAATCCATTTATATGAAGAGTACGAATGAAGCTAACATAGAAGAGTGAAATGAGTAAGTGTAGATTCATCTTATCATTTGACGTAGATATGATTGATTCTCAGATTTTAAGGGATTTGAAGAAAATCTTCTTAATAAGATTTGACTCTCCGGTAATCAAGGGAATTAGGATCCGCTTTAAATGCGATCGTCCATTTTAATTGTTCTGTCGGAGATTTTCTTATAAATTCACCTCCTTCGTTTCCTTACAACTCACACCATCTGTTGATGCATTTTATGCAAATCCCTAGACATCTACCCACGTCCATTGCAGGTACAACAGTTTACAGGCCACCATGATTGCTCGTTATTATCCTATCCGTGTTTGTATGTGGTTACAGGAACTGCAGGAACGAGATTTAGATGTTTGACTCTGTTAGACTTAGTCAGATGTAGGAGTGAAGCCTTACTAGTACGGTTGACAGGCTCATACGCATGGTTGATGCTGAGCTAAGTCACAATTACAACTTAAATGATAAGACACGAGTGAGTGATCACCCGTACGGTTGATGAAGCCAACTCATACGTGTGATGAATGAATCGTATGGGTGTGTCAACAGCAGGGGTATATAAAGTCTTATGTTCTTCATTTTAGGTTAAGCCTCTCATTTGTTACACACACTCAGATCTAGTGAGCTCCTTCGATTCTCTCTCAGTCCAAATCACCCAGGTGGTGAATAATAGCTCTAGGTGTTGATCTAATCACACTTGATTTAGTTGTGGTTTAACTAAATTAATCAAAAAAACTTAACCTATTCACTAGAGGGTTTGATTCACTTATTCTGCCATTGTGTGAGTTAAATCTGTTGATTTCTAAGTTCCTAGTCATGTTTTATCACCTTCTATTCTTTCCCCCTCAACTCATATTTTAAAGTATTCATCAATATGCTCCATCCAGTTCTGATTCTCGATATACTTCTAACTTTCATATCGGTCATTCTTCTTTTTTTCATCTACCGCCGGAAGAATCTATTTACTTCTACTATACTCTTGGGTTTATAGTGTTCCTAGTTCTCCCGTGTCTTTATATTGCTATATGCATCGATCTATATGGTTTATAATTTCTGGTTTGTTGTTGGGCTTTATATGTTCCCTTATATTTCAAAGTCTCTGCTTCTGTCTTCTATAATCATTATCATTTACAGTTAATGCTCTCTTTTATTTGCTGCAATTTATACCCCAATTTTTATTTCGGAGTTTTGTCCTTTCGTTTCTTCTTCTTGCGATTAAGCACCGCTTGTAATGGTCCAGAATTCACAGATATGACTTTCGAAATGAACATTGTTAATGTTCTAGGAAGGAAATTGTGATGGCACGATCTTGACTTGTCAAATTACTAAAATACCTTGGAAAAGGCCGAATCATCAAGAAATATTTTCTTGATATTTTAGAGGTTAAATAGAATACAAGAGTCGTATAACATGGCACATGATGATGTTATGATCTGTGAATCATCACGTTCCATTTAGAAACTCAGCATGACTTACTGGAATATAATCACATTGATCAAGTGTCATTATATTATACTAATGTATGCTTCAGTTCCCAACACTACTTCAAAATATTCCTATTTTAAACTTGAATGTTTCAGAATTTAGAAACTAAAATAGTTTCTTTTATGATGTAATACAGATAGCGCGAAGAGGTAAATGATTTCAAATAAGAAAAATTAAGAAAATATCTTCAGAAATATGGAGGATATTTATAATGAAAGATATGATGATATTTTAGAATTTGTAATATCAGAGGATGATGAAGAATATTGTCCGCAGGGGTTTAGAGTCAGGAGCAAGGTATTCGTTAATGACTTCAGCAGATACTGAATTATTTGGATCCTTTGAAGTCAGGTTCAGTCTTTGTAATTTGTCCACAGCCTCCTTCCTACTTTGCTCAATCCGTTTTCCAGTTCCAAGACTTCTCTTTTTCTGCGCTTTGCCAGCACACCTATTCATTATCATCAAACTTTTACTGTTAAGGTCGTTTATAGTTTTTTTGCTGCTTTATCAGTATTTTTCCATTTTCGGAGAACCAATTCGTAGTTCGAAGTGTTTTTCAGAATCTTCACATTCAAATTAAGCCCAGAAGATAGACGTTATATATACACATATAACTGTTGGCGTAGACATGCTGCGAGATTTCAAAATACTGATTGCTAATTCTCAATGATTCGTATGGAAATTCTCATTACAAGATGCGAATGAGTAAATGATGGGGTTTCAATGAATAATTATAATGACTTTTTGGAGAGGCTAAAGTCAAAGGGTAATGAAGTTGTTGATACATCTATTAATAATGTGGTAGAATGTAAAAGGTTCCCTGGTAACGATGGTGTATATCTCAAGATTATAATAAGGTTAGTCTGACTGAAAAGTCGAAGTTGACTTGCTGGAGCTGTGACAAAACTGGCTACTTTGAATAGGAGTTGCAAAGTTATTTTTGCTAATAAATGCTAAAGAATCTGACGCGGATACGTTGTTTAAACTTTTACTTTGGTTTCAAGAGTTTTTCGGGTACACAACTGTGGGTAACATGTGGTTGGATCATCATCTCGATTGCTCATCATTCGAAGTGTCTTCAGAAATTTTTGAAGGGTTTGAACACAGATTGTAATCGTTAACATACATTTGATGTTCTAACACAGTTTTGAAGTCAAAATATAGCTTGTGAAAGATGTAAGGATCTAAGAGTGATGATTTTGGTCATATCTCAAGTTGAATTTTGAGATTTCAAAATCATAATATGTAATTAAATTTTGAATGAGTATGGTTGTTTTGATTTCTATAAAAGAATGTATATTGTTGTGAAAGTAGGGAGTATAATGGATGATTTGCTGAATCAGATTCGAAGAATGTAATATATTAATTGTGAATTTATATATCTCTCGGGTATTACCTACCCGTTAAAAAAATTTCACAATTAATATTTTGTACAAAAGAATTTTATTACAGTCTTTATGAAAATATATATATATATATATATATATATATATATATGTATATATATATATGTATATATGTATATATATATATGTATATTTTCTTCAGATGTAACATAGATTTAATGAGTTAATGTTAAATTAAACTCATTTGATTTACGGTTGAAACTAGAATTGAATAATCCCTAAAGGCTTTAAAAAGTACATAACTTTTACGCAGTATTTCTTTAATGACATTGAAATTATGAATCAATACTTCGTTATTTGTTGATGTATGATGTTCGGTTCGTGGAATTCTTGTGAATTTTGCAAAGTACGAATGATGTTATCTGAAAAGTTTCGGGTACATCGATGATGAAAGTGTAAAATTAAATATATACTTGATTTATTATGAATTGGAATTTGTTGAATTGCGACAGAGATTGTAGTTAACGCTGGTTAAGTTGCGGCCGAAGGACGTACATTATTGCATATTTGTAATATGAATTAACCGAGTAGTTAAGATTCACACACAATAGCTTAGCTCGGAAAGATTTATTTTTATTTCAAAATATATAAAATATACATATAATTTCTTCAAAGGGAATGAGTTAATTCTTCATAACTCGTTGATACAATATACGGGTTTTTGATTCGTAATGATGTCCATAGTGATTCTTGAGCTGACGGAGTTTGTGATGTTATAGGTGTTGTTGATTCTGATGTTGCCTGTACTGATGATGCTGGTGACGCTGACGGTACTGTTGATGCTGTTGGTAAAATAAGTTTAGCTTGTTAATCACACTCCATTTTTGTCAGGGTTTCTACTCTTCCTTCTATCATTTTGGTTCGCTTAACTGATTTATGGTTAGGGCTAGATTAGATAATCTCTAAGACTTTAGAGATTACATAATCTGCGCGGAATGTTTCTCTAATGAAGTTATGAATTAATACTTCGTCGGTTATTGTTGTTGGTATTCCTTGGTATCTACAGGGCGTATGACATTGGTGCTCGTGGGACAGAGTGTAAATTTGAGGTTTACGACGTGGTTGTGGTTGGGGTGGTAATGGTACTATTGGCGTTGATGATGGTGTTACTGGTTATGCTGCTGATGCTGCTGCTGGTGTTTGTAATCTGTGCACCATATTCTCCAAAGCCACTACCCGAGCGAGAAGCTCGTTGACTTCTTCTATTACACCGGGGTGATTGTCGGTTCGGACGAGCGGATAAATAAAATCTAAAATTTGATGTAATATATAATCGTGACGAGATACTCTGGAAATGAGTGAGAAAATGGTGTTTCGGACAGGTTCGCCGGTAAGTGCTTCTGGTTCTTCGTCAAGAGGGAAATGTGGTGGATGGAAGGGATCACCTTCTTCTTGTCTCCAATGATTGAGGAGGCTACGAACCCATCCCCAATTCATCCAGAATAGGTGATGACTGATTGGTTGATCTATTCTGGTCACACTGCTTTCGGAGCTGGAGTGGGATTCCATTTCGAAATCCGAGGAACTTGAATTAATGATGAATTCCATTTCGTACGATTGAATAAGGATTTTTTTTTTTTTTGATATGAAATGATTTTTGGTTATCGGATGGTATTCTAATTACATAGAATATCCATATATATAGAACAAAAGATTTCGTAAATTACGGAGGAATTTACGAGATATATCAGGCAACGTTTACAGTAATAGATACGATAAGATATGATTTAGCAGATACGCTAAGATATGAATTTTTATCTATACACTATTCATGCAATCAATGCAGCAAGACGTGTCTTAGACTAAAAATGATAAGCAGGTAATTTCCTGAGGATGATAAGTAGTTAATTTTTGACACAAAATGATAAGCAAAACTATTGACATGCAGACACGGTCGAAGTCCAGACTCACTAATGCATCCTATCGACTTATCTGTTAGACACACTAATGCAGACCTGGTTCGCTAAGACCACCGCTCTGATACCAACTGAAAGGACCCGTTCATATACATTATAAACGATTCACAATAGTTGATTACATTGCGAGGTATTTGACCTCTATATGATACATTTTACAAACATTGCATTCGTTTTTAAAAGACAAACTTTCTTTACATCGAAAATTGACAGGCATGCATACCATTTCATAATATCCACTATCCAACTATAAATTGATTTAATAATAATCTTTGATGAACTCAATGACTCGAATGCAACGTTCTTCGAAATATGCTATGAAAGACTCCAAGTAATATCTTTAAAATGAGCAAATGCACATCGGAAGATTTCTTTAACACCTGAGAATAAACATGCTTTAAAGTGTCAACCAAAAGGTTGGTGAGTTCATTAGTTTATCATAATCATTTATTTCCATCATTTTAATAGACCACAAGAATTTCATTTCCAGTTCTCATAAATATACGTCCCATGCATAGAGACAAAAATAATCATTCATATGGTGAACACCTGGTAACCGACATTAACAATATGCATATAAGAATATCCCCTATCATTCCGGGATCCTCCTTCGGACATGATATAAATTTCGAAGTACTAAAGCATCCGGTACTTTGGATGGGGTTTGTTAGGCCCAATAGATCTATCTTTAGGATTCGCGTCAATTAGGGTGTCTGTTCCCTAATTCTTAGATTACCAGACTTTAATAAAAAGGGGCATATTCGATTTCGATAATTCAACCATAGAATGTAGTTTCAATTACTTGTGTCTATTTCGTCAAACATTTATAAAAGCGCATGTATTGTCAGTCCCAAAAATATAAAGGGTAAAAAGGTAAATGAAACTCACCATACTGTATTTCGTAGTAAAAATACATATAACGTCATTGAACAAGTGCAAGGTTGGCCTCGGATTCACGAACCTATATTAATTATATATATTTATATGTTGGTCAATATTTGTATAGCAATTTAGGTCAGGTCATAGTGTAATCATATCCTATAGCTCGAGTCTGACTCTACAGTATAGTAACATGTTATATTACTCATGCTCAATTAAGATTCTAGTAAAAGGTGACGTGTGAAACAACGTAACACAAATGGTTTCATAATCATAAAATAGTATTTTAGGTTTTTTTTTTTTTATAGAGAAAATCAACACAAAAAGTTAACTGAAAAGTTAACAGGAAAAGTCAAAGTTCAAAGTCAAAAGTCAAAGTCAAAAGTCAAAGGTTAAAGTCAAAAGTCAAAGGTCAAAGTAAAAATGAGGTCGCATGCAAATATATAATAACTTATACAAAAATGATTTTCGATCAAACATGACTAAACGGGCCACTTCAGCTATTTTTAGAAAAATTATCGGAACTCCGATTGATAAACGGCCAAAGATAAAAGTTAGACATTACCAAAAAGATTAAGCATAAATATTACAGAAGTAAACTAAACCTAGACAACTCGTAGTTGCCAACGCGTTTTCGGCGTTTCAAAGTTAATTTTTCAGCTTTAATAAATTTACAAAAGTGACCGAGTAGCCTACTTTGGAGATTTTTAGAAAATTCCTCAAAACTCGTATTGACAAACGGTCAAAGCCTGCAAATTCTCGTTAGCACAAAGATATAACATGATTTTTGGCAAGAGTAAACACATATCAGGCTGACCATGACAACTGATACAAAACTGACATTTTTAAATAAAAAAGTTTCAGCTCTTTTTAGAATTTTAAAATGTGACCAAACCGTCAACTTTGATGATTTTTAGAAAAATCGTCGAGACTCGAATTGACAAACGGCCAGAGTCGTTTGTTAGACCTTACAGCAAAGAATTCAGTGGTATTTTTTTTTATATATGAAACAACGCAGATCAGCGAGAATTTCAGTTCCCGTTTCGACATTTCATCAAAATTTGCAAAACTTCTTTTGTCCATAACTGGACAACCGTTCAACGAAACGAGACGTGCTTTATATGAAAATTCATCTACTCGACGAGTAGAATCCAAATAACCACTTTTTATAACCCAAAAAATTAGTTCACTAATTATCATCAGCAATTTTAATTACGAAATTAATTATGCAATTTGTTTATTTCATAACTTTCTAACCGTTACTTGGATTCAAGTGATTCTTAAACCAAAATTCAACTATTTTTCGCTAGCTTTCCAACGACATGCATATCTTATACCTTATCTCAATCGTATATGTAACTAATTCAGGAATCAACATAACCTATCTAATGGCAATATCAAAAGTACAAGTATGCATAATCCTATATACTCGAGCACTAGTCAGGGATACACTATTAGTATGTAAAAATTAAATTATGAGTACTCACATATCAATATTGAGATTCAATATTTACAGGAAAGGTACGTAAACGCAACGGAGATGATAAACACTATATTGACCTCACGAGCATACCCATGAACCATACTCAATCACCTCCATAGCTATAACCCATAATTTCCTTAATCCTATCCCACTCGAAAAAACAACTTCGAAATCACTCGAACAGCACTCCGTCGTAATATTTTATGTATACTAATAATATCTTGAGATAATGCGGAGTAAATATATATATGTAAATCGATTGAGAGAGTTTAGAGAAAACTATTTTCAAGTTTCTATGAAATAATGAAACCTATTGAATTCTATTTATAATAGATTTTTGAATTATTAAAGTGAATTATTAAAGTGAATTATTAAAGTATGAATTATTAAAGTGAATTATTAAAGTATGAATTATTAAAGTGAATTATTAAAGTATGAATTATTAAAGTGAATTATTAAAGTATGAATTATTAAAGTTAAAGTAAAGTAAAAATAAAGTAAATGTAAAGTTTAAGTATAGTAAAAGTATAAAACTATGTACGTATAATACGCGTATAAATATATATAATATTAATTTAAATCGTTATATATATTTAATAAAATAAAATATAAATATCGTTATCTTTATCATACTAGTTAAGTAATGAGTTGTCAAAAGTGGTTCTAGATATTTATAAAAGTTATATACGTTTTAATAATAAAGTTCTTTTTAAACTGAAAACGTTTTTGTACGTTTGAAACTAAATAGATCAATCGAGTCTTTATGAGATTCAATCTTCCACTATCCTTTGTCTAGTTCTCAATGATTGACAATTTGTTCATATTTATAAATCACTTTACCATTTTCCGAATATTGTTAAAATGAAAAGATTTCTCAAATCAACGTGGGCCTTTCAACAGAGACTTGTAATCATAATTCAATATATCTGATAATTCAATCATTTGATCTTATCTTCTAATTCCATTGTTAAACATTTTGAAACAGATACAATCATATAAAATATTTAATCTAATATTTTGTTTATGTTTCAAGTTATAATATATATACACATATACATATATAATCATATTCGTTTAATGGTTCGTGAATCGTTGGAACTTGGTCGAGGTTGAATGAATGTATGAACATAGTTTAAAATTCTTGAAATTTAACTTAATAAATATTGCTTATCGTGTCGGAAACATATAAAGATTAAAGTTTAAATTTGGTTGGAAATTTCCGGGTTGTCACAAAAGAAAACTGGGAAGTTTACCTAGTGATACAAATGCTAACCCCCGGAATGAAATAGCTAAAGCCATTACCACAAGAAGTGGTACAACACTTAAACCACCTGAAATACCTGTAACTTCTGATGAAGCTATTCCTACTCCACAAGAACCACAACCTGATCAAGATAAGGAAAAAGAACCGGTAGTTGAAAAGGTTAATGAAGATAACACAGTTAAGGCTAAACCTTATGTTAAACCATACCAACCACCAATTCCTTACCCGAGTAAAATGAAGAAAGAGAAACTTGAAGCCGAGCAATCCAAATTCTTGGATATGTTTAAACAGATAAATGTAAATCTTCCTTTCATTGATGTGATTTCAGGAATGCCTAGATATGCTAAATTCTTGAAAGATCTAATCTCAAATAGAAAGAAAATGGAAGAACTCTCGGCTGTTACCATGAATGCTAATTGTTCAGCAGTGCTGTTGAATAAGATACCAAAAAAACTATCTGATCCAGGAAGTTTCACAATTCCATGTTTTCTGGGTAGTCTTAGTTCAATAGAAGCATTGGCAGACTTAGGTGCTAGTATAAATCTAATGCCGTATTCACTATACGCTAAACTAGACCTTGGAGAATTGAAACCAACCAGAATAAGCATACAACTAGCCGATAGATCAATAAAATATCCTAGAGGGATAATGGAGAACATGCTAGTTAAAGTTGGTACTTTAGTATTTTCAGTAGATTTTGTTGTTCTGGACATGGAAGAAGATTCTCAAGTTCCTCTCATATTAGGAAGACCATTCTTAAATAGGGCTAAAGCAATGATAGACGTGTTCGGTAAGAAATTGACCCTAAGTATAGAGGACGAGAGTGTTACCTTTTCAGTTGATAGAGCAATGCAACAACCACAATATGCAGATGATACATGTTATTATATTCAAACTATAGATGCACATGCAGAATTATTAGAAGAATTTCCAGAATTACAAGGAACAGGAGAATGTTCTTTAGGAGAAGGTAATGAACCAATTGATGAAGCTGAAATGTTAGCTACACTTATAGCTAATGGATATGAACCAACAACAGAAGAAATTCAAATGCTAAAAGAAGAAGACAGATATCGATATAAATCATCGATAGAAGAACCTCCAAAATTAGAGTTAAAGCCACTTCCAAACCATTTGGAATACGCTTATTTACATGGTGAATCTGAATTACCTGTAATAATATCGTCTTCTCTTACTGAAAATGAGAAATCACAACTCATTTCTGTGTTGAAAGCTCATAAACCAGCCATTGCATGGAAGATTCATGATATTAAAGGAATAAGTTCTTCGTATTGCACACATAAAATCCTTATGGAAGAAGGTCATAAAACGTATGTGCAACGCCAACGAAGACTAAATCCTAATATGCAAGATGTAGTTAAAAAAGAAATAATTAAACTACTAGATGCAGGTTTAATAGATCCAATTTCTGATAGTCCATGGGTAAGCCTAGTTCAATGCGTGCCTAAGAAGGGTGGCATGACTGTCATTACAAATGAGAAAAATGAGCTTATTCCTACTAGGACTGTAACAGGATGGCGTGTGTGTATTGATTATAGAAAATTAAATGACGCCACCAGAAAAGATCACTTTCCCTTACCTTTCATTGATCAAATGTTGGAAATATTAGCCGGAAATAGTTACTATTGTTTTCTTGATGGATTTTCCGGATATTTTCAAATTCCAATAGCACCCGAGGACCAAGAGAAAACCACGTTCACGTGCCCTTATGGTACTTTTGCTTACAAACACATGCCATTTGGACTTTGCAACGCCCCTGCAACCTTTCAAAGGTGTATGATGGCGATTTTTCATGACATGATAGAAGAATGCATGGAAGTTTTCATGGATGACTTTTCAGTCTTCGGTGATACATTTGAAACATGTCTAGTTAATCTTGAACGAATGCTTATTAGATGCGAACAATCAAATCTAGTTCTTAATTGGGAGAAATGCCATTTTATGGTTAAAGAATGCATCGTTCTTGGTCATAAAATTTCAAAAGAAGGAATTGAAGTGGATAGAGCTAAAGTAGATGTAATTGCTAAACTTCCACATCCCACCAATGTTAGAGGAGTTAGGAGTTTTCTAAGGCATGCCGGTTTTTACCGACGTTTCATAAAAGATTTTTCTAAAATTGCCACTCCTATGAATAAACTCCTAGAAAAGGATGCTCCATTCATCTTTTCAGATGAATGTATCAAATCTTTTAATATTCTTAAAGAGAAACTCACTAATGCGCCGATCATGATAACACCAAATTGGAATATACCATTTGAACTAATGTGCGATGCAAGTGATTTTGCAATGGGAGCCGTTTTAGGACAAAGGATTGAAAAACGATTTCAACCTATATATTATGCTAGTAAGACGTTACAAGGAGCACAAACAAATTATACAACTACTGAAAAAGAACTCCTTGCTATTGTCTTTGCTTTTGACAAATTTCGATCATATCTCATTCTAGCTAAAACGGTGGTCTATACCGACCATTCTGCTCTTAGATACCTATTTTCGAAAAAAGATGCCAAACCAAGATTAATCTGTTGGATCTTACTCTTACAAGAGTTTGATATTGAAATCCGAGATAAAAAAGGAGCAGAAAATCTGACCGCTGATCATCTTTCTCGTCTTGAAAATCCCGAATTAGAAGTTCTAAATGAATCGGCCATACAAGACAACTTTCCTGATGAATATCTATTGAAGATAGATTATAATGAAATTCCATGGTTTGCAGACTATGCAAACTACTTAGTTTGTGGATTCCTTGAAAAAGGATTATCGTACCAAAAACGAAAGAAATTCTTTAGTGATATAAAACACTATTTTTGGGAAGATCCACATTTGTTTAAAAGTTGTCAAGATGGAATAATACGCCGATGTGTATTCGGAGATGAAGCTAGTAAAATTTTAAACCATTGTCACACAGGACCAACAGGAGGGCATTATGGGCCTCAACTAACAGCAAGAAAAGTTTATGAAGCTGGATTCTATTGGCCCACAATTTACAAAGACGCACACCTTCTTTGCAAATCCTGTGATGCTTGTCAAAGGGCCGGAAAAATAAGTCAACGTGATGAAATGCCACAAAATGTCATACAAGTATGTGAAGTATTTGACATTTGGGGTATTGACTTTATGGGTCCATTTCCAAAATCTCATAATAATTTCTATATTCTCGTAGCCATTGATTATGTATCTAAATGGGCGGAAGCACAAGCTCTCCCAACTAACGATGCACGAGTTGTAGTCAACTTTTTAAAACGTCTTTTTGCAAGGTTTGGAACACCGAAAGCTTTAATAAGTGATCGGGGTACTCATTTCTGTAATAATGAACTTGAGAAAGTTCTCACAAAGATATGGAGTAACTCATAAAATATCCACCGCATATCATCCACAAACAAGTGGAAAAGTTGAAAATACCAACCGAGCTTTAAAACGTATTCTAGAGAAAACCATAGGATCAAATCTGAAGGAATGGTCCATTAAATTGGAGGATGCACTCTGGGCTTTTAGAACAACCTATAAAACTCCAATTGGAACTACACCTTTTAAACTCGTCTACGGAAAAGCATGTCATCTTCCAGTACAAATTGAACACAAAGCATTTTGGGCTTTGAAGACATGTAATCTTGATTTACATGAAGCCAGACGTCTACGATTAAGTCAACTAAACGAATTAGAAGAATTAAGACATGAAGCATACGAAAATTCGTTAATCTATAAAGAAAGAACGAAGAAATGGCATGATAAAAGAATCAGAAGTTCAAAAGAATTTAAAGAAGGAGACAGAGTTCTTCTTTTCAATTCACGATTCAAGCTATTTCCTGGAAAATTGAAATCAAGATGGTCTGGACCATTCATAGTCCAAAGAGTTTTCCCATACGGAACGATAGAATTAATAAATTCAAATGGGATTGAATTTAAAGTTAATGGTCACAGAGTTAAACATTACATACATGGTCCGATGGAAGTTGACAATGAAGTTAATCACAATTTCGATACCACAGCTAACTAAGTGTGAGGAGAATCAAGTCTTTAAAGGATAATATGTATTTCTGTTAGAGTTAGATTGTCTGTTTTCGTGTAGTTCTCGAAAATGGAACTCGAATGGTCTTTCCCTAGCAGACCCTAAAGAACTAGTCTTCTCCCCCCATTCTGAATTTTTATTTTTTTAGGTTTTTACGAAATGAAGACTGCCTGTGAACTAAACCATGGTCTAATGCTACACACTTTGATCACTAAAAATAATAATGACACACTTCTGAGTGAAATAGTATCAGTAATCAGAGAAAGATTGGACGGAGTAAGAAAAGAATCCAGATGCGAAGATAATAAGTTACAATTTGGTAAAGGAAAATCAAAATCCGCAGCGAAAAGAAGAGCACGACACCTTGAAAGATGTCACAAATGCGGAAAATGGTCACATGGAGGTAAATGTTCAAATAATCAAACCTATTCAAATACCGAATTTGTTACTTTATGCAGAGACGGACCGTTCATATGTTTAGAAGAAAAAACACTGAATGCTCGAGGTTACGCCTATGTAGCTATGGAAAACCAATTAAACCGACTATCTTATGAATGGGGTAGATCATATAACTAAGAATACTATCTCACAGGTAAGTCTGTACAGTTTTTATTTTTTTTTAATCTTTTGATAATAAACGCTAATTTGTTCGCTATAAAGTATTAAATTGGTATTGAATAAAATTAGGTTTGGCGACCGAAATTATTGATATCATACAAAAATTTATTACATCACTGCGAAATTTAACGTTTATTCTTAAGGTATAAATATCTTTAATCAATCAACCCAAAATATTTCAAAAATTCGTCATGAGTTAAATTAGGTTTTCGAACCGAAATTACTTTACCGAAAAGAGGGGCGCATATTTTTGATAATATTTGATTGATTAAAGTGGGATAAAAAGCCAAAAAGATTTTTAATTTTATTTTTACCATGTTTTTAAAATTAATATATAAATCTTAAATTAATATTGTAAACTTTGTAAAAACAATATATTTAAAATTGTAAATATTTGAAAAATATAATATAAGTTTGGTGTGATTTTACAATATGAATTTTTAAATTAAGTTTGGTGTGAATTTTTTTTAATTTTTAAAATATGAATTTTATTTTTATGCATTTTAAATTGTAAGTTTGGTGTGAATTTTTATTATTAATTTTGAATTTTATTTATTTTTAATTTAAGTTGGTGTGAATTTAAAAACAAAAATTTACTTTATCTCATTAAGTTAAAAATATGATTTTTAAAATTCGTCGTAAGTTGAAGACTAGGTCGTTGAACCGAAATTGCTTTACCCAAGGGAGGGAAGAGAACTTTTATTATCATTATTTTTAATCTTATTGAATTAAAGTATGCCAAAAACATTAAAAAAAAAAAAACCCAAAAATCTTAGCTTTTAAAACAATCGCTACAAAAAGATAAATTTTAAAATTTTGTCGAAGGACGGACTAGGACATCGATCCGAAACGACCTCGTCCTAAAACAAAGGAAAACAAAATTTTAAATTTATTTATTATATGTTTTATAAGTTAAGGCTTATATAAAAAATAAAAAATAAAAAAACAAACACCGCGACTCGCGGAGGGACCAAAACCCAGAAAAAAATAAAAACGTAATCAGATCAGTATCCTCACACCACAACACAAATACTGCGAAAATAAAACCCGAAAAAACCCGAAAAATACCTCCCAAATTCACAATTTTTCACCGTTAATCATCAAATCTTTTACTAAAATCATGTTAAGAAGGATGCTATCAAGAAATTACTCAAGAAAAACGGTAAATTTTTACACCTAAACACCATTTAATCCGAAAATTGGTGTTCTTGAGCAATTTTATACCCAATTTGATTTTGATGCTTTTTAGTGTAATTATGCTTAAATTGTTTATGTATTATGCTTGTATAACCTAGATTGATGCTATTTAACATGATTAGAAGCCTTAAACTTCAAATTTTGAGTAATCTAGGGTTTGTGTTCTTGAGCAAATTTGGGGCTTTTTGATATAAACAGGTTATGGCCGATTTTTGTCATGAATTGTTGCTAAATTAAGTAGTGTAACATGTTTAGGTAGTTAAATGATCCAAACTTTGAGCCTAAGCATGATTTTGAGAATTAAAGTGGACTTTTTCAAGTCTAAAATTCATGAACTTGATTTTTAAGTGATAATGCCATTTGAAACTTGTTTAATTGCTAGTAATGATTATTTTGACATGCTATTTGAATTGAATGCTTATGAACTTGGCAAACATTTTCGTATATGCTTATTTGAAAAAAGTGTAGATTTGATGAAAATATGAAAATGAGCTTAAGTTTGATATAAATTGGACATGTCATTGTAATTATTTTGATTGATGATTTTGCTGACACTAATGCATATTTGAATGCACAAAAATTGTGTTTGATGTGTTTTGCAGACTGAAAGGGGTGAATCTTCATCCCAAGCTCGCAATGCTCCTGCTGAGAATGCGGAACAACGGGAGGTGGATAACTACTACAAGCAAGATATACCTCATCCAGTCATGACATTTTCTGATATGCACTTGGAAGATTTGCACCCGAACCTGAGATTTGACAGACTTTGGATAGATTATCCAAAATACCAAAGGGGTTTGCATACTCTTCATTCTAAAGCTGTTGAGGTACCTAGGGTCATAGAATGGGGACCATTAGAAGCTGTAGAATTGGCCGGGCCAATTAGGAAATTACTTGCACAGAGGTATGGTAATTCTACTTTTAACGATTGGGTACGGTTATTCAACATGCGTAGACCTGTATATAAAGTATGGTGTGAAGAATTGTTATGTAGTATAGAATTAAATGATCGGGTAGCTAGTTTAACCGATCGATCTTTTATTAGATTTTTGTTAGGAGGTTCGATGCGCCACATGTCTTTACTAGACATGGCTCAGGCTTTACGTATATATACGCCTGAGGAGTTAGCATCTGCCGATTGTAGAGGGTTGATATTGAACGGTAGGAAGATAGACGAAAAATTTGATACTCATGGTGTATGGAGTCAAATGACTAGCCATCACCGATTTAAAGGGGGAAATTACTCTTATTTGGATATAGATAGAGCTGAATTAAGAGTAATTCATAGGTTTTTAGCCAATTCGATTACACAACGAGGTAAGAACAAGGAAAAGGTAAATGAACAGGATTTGTTTTACCACATGTGTATTCGAGACCCACAAAGCGCTGTAAGTGTACCTTATTGTGTGGGTTATTATTTATCAGCTATGGTTAGGGGGATGAGACCGCATAGCATAATAGGAGGTGGTATATTTATTACTTTTATTGCTGAATATCTCGGTGTGGATATAAGTCGGGGGGATTACTAATCGAAGAACCAGAACCCCGAGATACAATAGGTTTAAATGTATACCATGGTGCGAAAGTTTTGAAGATGCGATATAACGCCGCAGTACGATATAATGGTAGACATCTACAGGTCGAGAGAAACCAACAGCAAGGTAATGTAGGAGGGGGAAATGAAATGGCAGAAATGCAAAGGTTTATAGCTTCACAAGAGTATGAAAATGCTAGACATAGAGCATTTGAAGATTGGCAAGTTCATCAAAACCAAATTATAGCTTATTGCCAACATATAGGTAGAAACTATATTCCTACTCCATCGCCCATATTCCCTCCCTGGTCTATAGAGATCCAACCACCGTATCCTACGTATAACCCAGCCGAAGCATTTTATAGCACCTATGGTTATGCATGGAACCCCGACTGGTATCAGTAGCATCCCTAGTCTACTTAGTTTTATTTATTTTGTAATTTGTAATGTTGATACGTTTAATACTTATGTTAATATTGTGATAGTTTTTATAATTTTCTAACTTTTATTCTTAGATTTCAATAATTTTTGAATGTGGGGTAATATACCAAACTTCAAAAATATGTATATATGTTTGCAGTTTATCTTATGTACACAACAGGGTAAAACAACGCATTTTCAAAGACTGGCATTAAGTTCAGCAAAAGCAACTAATTTTGACGACAAGATGCAAAATAAATGTGATATAACAACAAGACGGAATGAACAAATGATGTGCACCATTTATCATTCAACACAAACACAAATATGTTTGGAAACTTTGGTAAAATTTAATCATTTTCACACAAATCACCCTCAATAATTTAAATTGTTACTGATCTCTTACAAATGAGGGCATTGCAAGATCTTAAGTGTGGGAAAGGGTTAAATTCTTTCGGATTTTAAAATTTTTATCTTAAACACTTGGTTACCATTAAAAATACTAGTAAAGCAGTAGTTGTATTAGAATCTAGTGCTCTCTGATAATAAAGAACAGCCCTAGTCTTATATACTGACTACCCAATTCTAGTAAAATTTAAAAAAAAAAAAATTTCAACTAAATGAACTCAAAATCATGTTTATACATATTTATGAACGATAAAACTAGGTGTTAACACCGAAATTATTGTTACCTCGGAAAGGACATAAATTGAGAAACAAACCAAAATGTTAAAATTCATTTAAAATGGAATAGAGGACAATAAAAAGGAAAATAAAAGCCAAGTGTGGGAAAATTCTCCAAGTTATTCAAAACATATGTCACATATTTTTGTACAAATAACTGAAAATACTTTTGCTTTGGACTAAACTAAAAAGTTTTACCTGATTTACTGTAAGAAAGATGGATCTACACGATGAATCAATTCCATCATTAAAAGGAAGTAAAGTCTTCCGAAAAAGAAACGCGCTTCTTGATTTAGGTCAAGAAGTTGTCGTCCAGACCAGCTGTAGGTTGATGAAAAATCCAGAAAAGTCATCACTAAAATCAGCAGGAAATCCACGGACCCAGCATTAAACAGGGTCGCCAAGTGGTCAGATTTATCCCAACCATGAGAAGGATTTATCTCGTACAATGGGGGGCACCGTGCAAATTAGCTGGATAAGACTAATGAATCAGATCCCCAGAAAGGATAATCTCCTTAAAAGATCAAAAATCAGCTTTTAAGCCTGATATTACTCAATCCTTGAGATTGACCTTAAAGATTGAGAATTACAAACTCATGGAATTCAATGATATCTAAACACGAGCCTGAACGAGAAAATATTTTGATCAAAATTACAAACCGATTTGTTTTCTAAAAACCCATTTTCAATGCGTTCATTACCATTGAACGTAAAATCCTAGGAATTCACTTGGAATTCATTAGGTCACCTGAACCAAATCGGGTGTCAACTGTAAGAACGGTGGTTGCATAGCATGGTCAAAGACAGGACCTTGTGCTAGACCGACAAATTAAAAGGGTGAGCTTTACTATTGCTCCTACAAAGGATAGTAATTGCATCCGACACGTTATAGACCAAAATTAAAAGCAAGTCACGGGACATTGCCTTAACATTGGCTTGTTCATCGCTTTCCTTTACAACCGGACGGTAGTTTACCGAAAGGTAATATACGGGACAAGTAAACTGGACGTGTTGCTTTCCTAATACAAGGTTAGCAAGTGGGTGACACAAAACCATAAGTTTTGAGCTAAAATTTTCAAATCTGAAACCCACCAAACCCACAAAAATATTTTGCAAACACCGGTGAAGGGTTATTCCGGAAAACATATCTAGGGTAAAAACTAGATTTAATTTTCAAAAGATCAAATGTTTTCATAAAGATCCAGTTTCCTTAATGGATCTAAATTTTTATAGTCATGTGGGACTGTAAACCATATCGTTACTACCATTGTTTATACCGTCGTATAGAAATCACTGATGTACAAAGTGTGAAGAATAAAGAAGTGATTCTAGTATTTCAAGACTATATTGCTTGAGGACAAGCAACGCTCAAGTGTGGGAATATTTGATAATGCTAAAAATGAACATATATTTCATAGCATTATTCCCCAAGAAAGACAAGCTTTTAGTTGCAAATGCTCTATTTACAAGTGATATTCGTTTAAATATTAAAAGGTGAAGACAAAAGACAGATTCGACGAATTGAAGACGCAAACGACCAAAAAGCTCAAAAGTTCAAAATACAATCAAAGAGGTTCCAATTATTGATAAGAAACGTCTCGAAATTACAAGAGTACAAGATTCAAAACGCAAAGTACAAGATATTAAATTGTACGCAAGGACGTTCGAAAATCCGAAACCGGGACCAGAGTCAACTCTCAACGCTCGACGCAACGGACTAAAAATTACAAGTCAACTATGCACATGAATATAATATAATATATAAATAATTCTTAAAAATTATATATATTATATTAATATTTAAAATCGTCGGCAAGAAAGAAGCCAAAGCTGGTGAGCTGGAATTTCAAACTCCGCGACTCGCGGAGTTTGAAGGCAAAAAATGCCGCGAGTCGCGGAGACCCCCTGAACTCAATTCCCTATAAAAGCAAACGCAGTTTGATCGCAAAAACCACATAATATATCAATCTCTCTATCTATATAAGTAATATTTATATTTATAATTTATATTTTAATTTTAATCCTAATAATAAGGGTATGTTAGCGAATGTTGTAAGGGTGTAAGTCGAAATTCTGTCCGTGTAACGCTACGCTATTTTTAATCATTGTAAGTTATGTTCAACCTTTTTACATTAATGTCTCGTAGCTAAGTTATTATTATGCTTATTTAATCCGAAGTAATCATGATGTTGGGCTAATTACTAAAATTGGGTAATTGGGCCTTGTACCATAATTGGGGTTTGGATAAAAGAACGACACTTGTGGAAATTAGACTATGGGCTATTAATGGGTTTTATATTAACTAAACAATACCTTGTTAATTTAATATACAAACTTATAATTCGACGTATTTATATATAACCACATACGCTTGACTGGGTACGGTGGGGCGGGATATCTATAAATACCAATAATTATTCATTTTACCGGACACAGAACTGGATTAATAGTTAATAGACTTGTTGAAACAGGGGTGAATTGCATTCAAGGGTAATTGGTGTAATTGTTAACAAAGTAGTAAAACCTTGGTTTACACGCAGTCGATAACCTGGTGTATTCATTAAACAAAGTATTAAAACCTTGTTACAATTCGAATCCCCAATTAGTTGAAATATTTGACTTCGGGAATAAGAATAATTTGATGAAGGCTTTCGCTCTTTATATTTATGGCTGATGGACTATTATGGACAAATCCGTATGGACATATTAAATAATCCAGGATAAAGGACAATTAACCCATGGGCATAAAACTAAAATCAACACGTCAAACATCGTGATTACGGAAGTTTAAATAAGCATAATTCTTTTATTTCATATTTAATTCTCTTTATTTTATATTTAATTGCACTTCTAATTATAGCACTTTTATTTATTGTTATTGTATTTAATTGCACTTTTAATTATCGTACTTTTTAATTATCGCAAGTTTATTTTATCGCACTTTTATTTATCGCAATTTCATTATCGTTATTTACTTTACGCTTTAAATTAAGTCTTTTATTTATTTAATATTTTACATTTTGTTTTAACTGCAACTAAAGTTTTTTTTAAAATCGACAAACCGGTCATTAAACGGTAAAAACCCCCCTTTATAATAATAATATTACTTATATATATATTTGTATTTTTATAAATTTAAACTAATATAGCGTTAAGCTTTGTTTAAAGATTTTCCCTGTGGAACGAACCGGACTTACTAAAAACTACACTACTGTACGATTAGGTACACTGCCTATAAGTGTTGTAGCAAGGTTTAAGTATATCCATTCTATAAATAAATAAATATCTTGTGTAAAATTGTATCGTATTTAATAGTATTTCCTTGTAAAATTTAATAGTATTTTATACCCCTTAGCTTTAACATCATATATATATATATATATATATATATATATATATATATATATATATATATATATATATATATATATATATATATATATATATATATATATATATATATATATATATATATATATATATATATATATATATGTTTCAACTATTATATATGAAATTATGCTTTTAAATATTGAGTAGGTAACTATACTACTATGTATAAATTAATTCAAAATATACATTTAATACTTTGTTAACGTTGACTAAATATATTCAAAATCATTTACATTCAGTATACTCTTTATAATAAACTAAACAGTTTTAAATAATAAGTTTTAAGTTATCTTAAGTTATCTTTTATATAACTAAATTACATAATAGTTTAATTTATACTATATAATTATTATCTACATATACATTTTATATATAATACAATATTATAATAATTACTCATAAAAATCATATATATTTATAGCTTCATTTTAAATTACACTTTATTATTTTTGTATCTTATTTTACATTTTTAAATTCTAATATTTAAATTATATTTTATAATTTCGAATCATTATATATACTTACATTTATATATATACATATTTATTTACAAACAATTATTCGTGAATCGTCGAAAATGGTCGAAGTCAAATGTGTAGTGACCCGAACTTTTCCATGTTTATATATATTAAATGAAATTGTTATTTACATGATTAAGTGTTTCCAACATGTTAAGCAATCAAACTTGTTAAGACTTGATTAATTGAAATAGGTTTCATATAGACAATTGGCCACCCAAGTTGACCGGTGATTCACGAACGTTAAAGCTTGTAAAAACTATACGATGACATATATATGAATATATATATATAGTTAACATGATATTATGATAAGTAAACATATCATTAAGTATATTAACAATGAACTACATATGTAAAAGCAAGACTACTAACTTAATGATTTTGAAACGAGACATATATGTAACGATTATTGTTGTAACGACATTTAATGTATATGTATCATATTAAGAGATATTCATACATCATATTATCATGATAATATAATAATTTAAAATCTCATTTGATATTATAAACATTGGGTTAACAACATTTAACAAGATCGTTAACCTAAAGGTTTCAAAACAACACTTACATGTAACGACTAACGATAACTTAACGACTCAGTTAAAATGTATATACATGTAGTGTTTTAATATGTATTCATACACTTTTGAAAGACTTCAAGACACTTATCAAAATACTTCTACTTAACAAAAATGCTTACAATTACATCCTCGTTCAGTTTCATCAACAATTCTACTCGTATGCACCCATATTCGTACTCGTACAATACACAGCTTTTAGATGTATGTACTATTGGTATATACACTCCAATTATCAGCTCTTAGCAGCCCATGTGAGTCACCTAACACATGTGAGAACCATCATTTGGCAACTAGCATGAAATATCTCATAAAATTACAAAAATATGAGTAATCATTCATGACTTATTTACATGAAAACAAAATTACATATCCTTTATATCTAATCCATACACCAACGACCAAAAACACCTACAAACACTTTAATTCTTCAATTCTCTTCATATAATTGATCTCTCTCAAGTTCTATCTTCAAGTTCTAAGTGTTCTTCATAAATTCTACAAGTTCTAGTTTCATAAAATCAAGAATACTTCCAAGTTTGCTAGCTTACTTCCAATCTTGTAGAGTGATCATCCAACCTCAAGAAATCTTTC
This sequence comes from Rutidosis leptorrhynchoides, assembly GCF_046630445.1. Lineage (NCBI taxonomy): Eukaryota > Viridiplantae > Streptophyta > Magnoliopsida > Asterales > Asteraceae > Rutidosis > Rutidosis leptorrhynchoides. The sequence goes on along the minus strand of NC_092339.1, from coordinate 90,485,387 downwards.
TTATTTACAGTAATATATCTTTCTAATACAAGGTAATACTCATATTCAAACTTTGATTCAATTTCTATAACTATAACAATCTTATTTCGAGTGAAAATCTTACTTGAACTTGTTTTTCGTGTCATGATTCTGCTTCAAGAACTTTCAAGCCATCCAAGGATCCTTTGAAGCTAGATCCATTTTTCTCATTTCTAGTAGCTTTATCCAGAAAACTTGAGGTATTAATGATGTTCATAACATCATTCGATTCATACATATATAGCTATCTTATTCGAAGGTTTAAACTTGTAATCACTAGAACATAGTTTAGTTAATTCTAAACTTGTTCGCAAACAAAAGTTAATCCTTATAACTTGACTTTCAAAATCAACTAAACACATGTTCTATATCTATATGATATGCTAACTTAATGATTTAAAACCTGGAAACACGAAGAACACTGTAAAACCGGACATACGCCGTCGTAGTATCACCGCGGGCTGTTTTGGGTTAGTTAATTAAAAACTATGATAAACTTTGATTTAAAAGTTGTTCTTCTGGAAAAATGATTTTTCTTATGAACATGAAACTATATCCAAAAATCATGGTTAAACTCAAAGTGGAAGTATGTTTTCTAAAATGGTCATCTAGACGTCGTTCTTTCGACTGAAATGACTGCCTTTACAAAAATGACTTGTAACTTATATTTATGACTATAAACCTATACTTTTTATGTTTAGATTCATAAAATATAGTTCAATATGAAACCATAGCAATTTGATTCACTCAAAACGGATTTAAAATGAAGAAGTTATGGGTAAAACAAGATTGGATAATTTTTCTTGTTGTGGCAACGTGAAAATTGGAAACAAATCTATATTAAACATATCCTAGCTAAATTATATTGTATTATACATGCATTCTAATATATTATGTAATCTTGGGATACCATAGACACGTATGCAAATGTTTTGACATATCATATCGACCCATGTGTATATATTATTTGGAACAACCATAGACACTCTATATGCAGTAATGAGGGAGTTAGCTATACATGGTTGAGGTTGATTCCAAAAATATATATACTTTGAGTTGTGATCTAGCCTGAGACGTGTATACACTGGGTCGTGGATTGATTCAAGATAATATATATCAATTTTTTTCTGTACATCTAACATTGGATAACTAGTTGTAGGTTACTAACGAGGACATCTGACTTAATAAACTTAAAACATCAAAATGTATTAAAAGTGTTGTAAATATATTTTGAATATACTTTGATATATATGTACATATTTGTTATAGGTTCGTGAATCGACCAGTGGCCAAGTCTTACTTCCCGACGAAGTAAAAATCTGTGAAAGTGAGTTATAGTCCCACTTTTAAAATCTAATATTTTTGGGATGAGAATACATGTAGGTTTTATAAATGATTTACAAAATAGACACAAGTACGTGAAACTACATTCTATGGTTGAATTATCGAAATCGAATATGCCCCTTTTTATTAAGTCTGGTAATCTAAGAATTAGGGAACAGACACCTTAATTGACGCGAATCCTAAAGATAGATCTATTGGGCCTAACAAACCCCATCCAAAGTTCCGGATGCTTTAGTACTTCGAAATTTATATCATATCCGAAGGGTATCCCTGAATGATGGGGATATTCTTATATATGCATCTTGTTAATGTCGGTTACCAGGTGTTCACCATATGAATGAATTTTATCTCTATGTATGAGATGTATATTGAAATATGAAATCTTGTGGTCTTTTATTATGATTTGATAATATATAGGTTAAACCTATAACTCACCAACATTTTTGTTAACTTTTTAAGCATGTTTATTCTCAGATGATTATTAAGAGCTTCCGCTGTTGCATACTAAAATAAGGACAAGATTTGGAGTCCATGCTTGTATGATATTATGTAAAAACTGCATTCAAGAAACTTATTTTTGATGTAATATATTCTTATTGTAAACCATTATGTAATGGTCATGTGTAAACGGTATATTTTAGATTATCATTATTTGATAATCTACGTAATGCTTTTTAAACCTTTATAGGTAAAATAAAGGTTATGGTTGTTTTAAAAATGAATGCAGTCTTTGAAAAACGTCTCATATAGAGGTCAAAACCTCGCGACGAAATCAATTAATATGGAACGTTTATAATCAATATGAACGGGACATTTCAGTTGGTATTCGAGCATTGGTCTTAGAGAACCAGAATTTTGAATTAGTGTGTCTTATCGAGTTTGTTAGGATGCATTAGTGAATCTGGACTTCGACCGTGTTTACTTGAAAAATGATTGTTTAACAAATTTTGTTGGAAACTATATATTTTTGACATGTGAATATTATGTGATTGATAATGCTAAAAACGAACATATATTTCATAGCATTATTCCTCAAGAAAGACAAGCTTTTAGTTGCAATTGTTCTATTTACAAGTGATATTCGTTTAAATAATAAAAGGTGAAGACAAAAGACAGATTCGACGAATTGAAGACGCAAACGACCAAAAAGCTCAAAAGTACAAAAGACAATCAAAGAGGTTCCAATTATTGATAAGAAACGTCTCGAAATTACAAGAGTACAAGATTCAAAACGCAAAGTACAAGATATTAAATTGTACGCAAGGACGTTCGAAAATCCGGAACCGGGACCAGAGTCAACTCTCAACGCTCGACGCAACGGACTAAAAATTACAAGTCAACTATGCACATAAATATAATATAATATTTAAATAATTCTTATAATTATTTATATATTATAATAAATAATAAAAACCGTCGGCAAGAAAGACTCCAAACTGATATGAGCTGTAATTTCAAACTCCGCGACTCGCGGGGTTTGAAGGCAAAAATACCGCGAGTCGCGGAGCCCCTAAAGTCGAAAATCCCTATAAAAGCAACCGAATTCTGATCGCAAATCATCATCTTTTTTCTTCTTCTCCTCATACGTAAAATATATATATATATATAATTTATATTTTAATTTTAATTATAATTCTAATAATAAGGGTATGTTAGCGAATGTTGTAAGGGTGTAAGTCGAAATTCTGTCCGTGTAACACTACGCTATTTTTAATCATTGTAAGTTATGTTCAACCTTTTTATATTAATGTCTCGTAGCTAAGTTATTATTATGCTTATTTAATCCGAAGTAATCATGATGTTGGGCTAATTACTAAAATTGGGTAATTGGGCTTTGTACCATAATTGGGGTTTGGACAAAAGAACGACACTTGTGGAAATTAGACTATGAGCTATTAATGGGTTTTATATTAACTAAACAATACCTTGTTAATTTAATATACAAACTTATAATTCGACGTATTTATATATAACCACATACGCTTGACTGGGTACGGTGGGCGGGATATCTATAAATACCAATAATTATTCATTTTACTGGATACGGAACTGGATTAATAGTTAATAAACTTGTTGAAACAGGGGTGAATTACATTCAAGGGTAATTGGTGTAATTGTTAACAAAGTAGTAAAACCTTGGTTTACACGCAGTCGATAACCTGGTGTATTCATTAAACAAAGTATTAAAACCTTGTTACAATTCGAATCCCCAATTAGTTGGAATATTTGACTTCGGGAATAAGAATAATTTGACGAAGGCTTTCGCTCTTTATATTTATGACTGATGGACTATTATGGACAAATCCGTATGGACATATTAAATAATCCAGGACAAAGGACAATTAACCCATGGGCATAAAACTAAAATCAACACGTCAAACATCATGATTACTGAAGTTTAAATAAGCATAATTCTTTTATTTCATATTTAATTTCCTTTATTTTATATTTAATTGCACTTCTAATTATCGCACTTTTATTTATTGTTATTTAATGGCACTTTTAATTATCGTACTTTTTAATTATCGCAATTTTATTTTATCGCACTTTTATTTATTGCAATTTCATTATCGTTATTTATTTTACTCTTTAAATTAAGTCTTTTATTTATTTAAATATTTTACATTAGGTTTTAACTGCGACTAAAGTTTTAAAATCGACAAACCGGTCATTAAACGGTAAAAACCCCCCTTTATAATAATAATATTACTTATATATATATATGTATTTCTATAAAAGTAAACTAATATAGCGTTGAGCTTTGTTTAAAAAGATTCCCTGTGGAACGAACCGGACTTACTAAAAACTACACTACTGTACGATTAGGTACACTGCCTATAAGTATTGTAGCAAGGTTTAAGTATATCCGTTCTCTAAATAAATAAATATCTTGTGTAAAATTGTATCGTATTTAATAGTATTTTCTGCTAAAATTAATAGCTATTTTATATACACCTCGCGAAACATCAAGTATTTTTGGCGCCGCTGCCGGGGACTCTCTTAAAAGCCGGAAGCGCAACGCTAATATAAAAAAAAAAGATTTTTATTTAACTTTTATTAAAATTCGTTTTTGTAAAAATACGTTTTAATTATTCAAAAATATAAAAAGAAAAACAAAAATATAAGTATTTTTAAGATTTTGTTAAATATTTAAGTTTTATAAGTTTCTTTATTTTTATTTTAGTTTATAAAAATATAAGTTTTATTTAAATATCTTTTATTTATATAAAAACAGAAAAAAATAATAATAAATAAATAAATAAATAAAAAAAACGCGTCGAAGATTAAACCTGTCAGTTGAAATTCTGAACCCCGCGACTCGCGGGGTTTGATGCATTAAATACCGCAACTCGCGGAGATAACCTGACACGCCGAGAGAAGCCCTAATCAGGCATTAATTACGTAATTATTATTATTTTTAATTAAAACCCTAATTAGTTTTTAGTTTTTAATTAGTTTTTAGTGTTTATTATTATTTTGTATATTTAGTTAAATTAGTTTTATTGAATTATAAAATTAATAGTTTTATAAAATAAATAATATAAAAATAATATTTTTATAAAAATTGTAATTTTTACAACTTTTTGTATATTTTTATATTTTGTCCCTTTTTAATCGTTTTAGCGTAATATTTGTATATTTAGCTCATTTTTAGTTTTAAACTCAGTTTTTGCCATAATTATTTTTACTTCTAGATTTTTAGGCTTTGCCGTAGAATTCCTTAAGTTTTTTTTTTTAGACTAAGATTTAAGTGCTTTAGAATTTTGCGACGCCTTTTTAAGTTTTAGTTTCTTTTTAAGTTATTTCCATTTGGGATATAGTTTTTCCTATAAGCTTTAATATTTTTAGACACCTTTTACTATGTATCAATTATCATTCCAATTAGTAATCTCAATTTGCGATTATAATTTTAAGTTAGTTGTAGTAATAAGGTTAGGTTAGTCAAGTATTTTTAAGTTTTATAAGTTTCTTTAATTTTTCCGTCACCTTTTATTTTTCAACCATTTTTCTTTTTCGACATTTTTCCGACGACTCTTTTTCTTTCTTATTTCTCGCTTTTCTAGTTTTAGGACATAGATTTTTATTCTACTTCTTATCTAATTTTCTTAAAATTACGAAAATTTATTTTAAGTGGTTAAATTGATAGACATCAAAATTTTCTGGTTCGTAGTAATAGTTGGATTTGTACGTGGACCGGGTTATTGGAGCCAAACAGTCCTCAATTATATTGAGACCAAACGAATCCTGCCCCTCTGCTGCATCTTTTGGCTATTCGAAACGTGGGCAAAATCAGAAAAGTCTATTGATTGGATAACTTATTATAATTTTTCTTTCCTTTTAAAAACTAATAGGATATTCAGTGAATGCACCGAGCAAGACGTTCACCACCTTTTGTACGTTCACCACCTGTAACTAGATCAAGACATTTAGCAAATATAACCGCCGTTGATTTTTCTTTAGAATCGTCATCCAGTCGACCAAGTACTTCAGTTCAAATTTCCGATAATCCATTTTTTGAACCCAACCTCACAATTGAGAATCCGGAAAATATTCAGGAACGGTTCGTAGATCCTGAACCACTAAACTTTTCTCCGGAACCACCAATCATTCAAACAGAGATTGTTGAGGAACGAACCATTAAATCAGAATCATCTAGTGATTCCGATTCAACAAATTCAATTATGGAGAATCTGGAACCTTTAAGTATGGAAGACCGAATGAGAGCTAAACGCACTGGCCAAGGTCACGCAATTACTCATCCAGACATTAATGCGCCAGATTATGAAATCAAAGGACAAATTCTACACATGGTGACTAATCAATGCCAATTTAGTGGTGCGCCGAAGGAAGATCCAAATGAACATCTACGTACCTTTAATAGAATCTGCACACTATTTAAAATCCGAGAAGTGGAGGATGAACAGATATATCTCATGTTATTTCCCTGGACTTTAAAGGGAGAAGCCAAAGATTGGTTGGAATCGTTACCTGAAGGGGCGATCGATACATGGGATGTTTTAGTTGACAAATTTCTTAAACAATTCTTTCCTGCATCTAAAGCCGTAAGACTTCAAGCAGAAATTGTTACGTTTACACAGAAACCAAATGAAACTCTATATGAGGCATGGACAAGATATGGAAAGTTGTTAAGAGGATGTCCGCAACATGGTTTAGACACCTGTCAAATAGTACAAATATTCTACCAAGGATGCGACATCACTACAAGGAAAGACATAGATATAGCAGCTGGTGGTTCTATTATGAAGAAAACCGAAACTGATGCTTACAAAATTATTGATAACACTGCTTCCCACTCACATGAGTGGCACCAAGAAAAAGATATCATTAGATCATCTAAAGCAGCTAGAGCCGATTCTAGCCATGACTTAGATTCCATTTCCGCAAAGATAGATGCTGTCGAGAGACGAATGGAAAAGATGACTAAAGATATTCACTCAATACGAATTAGTTGTGAGCAGTGTGGAGGACCACATTTGACAAAAGATTGTCTCAGTATTGAATTAACAATGGAACAAAGAGAGAATATTTCATACATAAACCAAAGGCCTGGAAATAATTATCAGAATAATTATCAACCGCCAAGACCGATTTACAATCAAAACCAAAATTATAACCGAAATATTCCATACAACAACCAACAAGGTCCTAGCAATCAACAAGTATCCAATAATACTTACAATTAGCAAAGACCTAATTTTCAAAACAAACCACCACAACAAACCGATGATAAAAAGCCGAATTTAGAAGATATGATGACGAAGCTAGTTGAAACTCAAACGCAGTTTTTCACATCTCAAAAACAAACCAATGAAAAAAATGCTCAAGCATTTAGAAATCAACAAGCTTCTATTCAAAATCTGGAACAAGAAGTGAGTAACCTAGCAAGGTTAATAGGTGAAAGAAAACCAGGAAGTCTACCTAGTGATACAAATGCTAACCCCCGGAATGAAACAGCTAAAGCTATTACCACAAGAAGTGGTACAACACTTAAACCACCTGAAATACCTGTAACTTCTGATGAAGCTATTCCTACTCCACAAGAACCACAACCTGATCAAGATAAGGAAAAAGAACCGGTAGTTGAAAAGGTTAATGAAGATAACACAGTTAAGGCTAAACCTTATGTTAAACCATACCAACCACCACTTCCTTATCCGAGTAAAATGAAGAAAGAGAAACTTGAAGCCAAGCAATCCAAATTCTTGGATATGTTTAAGCAGATAAATGTAAATCTTCCTTTCATTGATGTGATTTCAGGAATGCCTAGATATGCTAAATTCTTGAAAGATCTAATCTCAAATAGAAAGAAAATGGAAGAACTCTCGGCTGTTACTATGAATGCTAATTGTTCAGCAGTGCTGTTGAATAAGATACCAGAAAAATTATCTGATCCAGGAAGTTTCACAATTCCATATTTTCTGGGTAGTCTTAGTTCAATAGAAGCATTGGCAGACTTAGGTGCTAGTATAAATCTAATGCCGTATTCACTATACGCTAAACTAGACCTTGGAGAATTGAAACCAACCAGAATAAGCATACAACTAGCCGATAGATCAATAAAATATCCTAGAGGGATAATGGAGAACATGCTAGTTAAAGTTGGTACTTTAGTATTTCCAGTAGATTTTGTTGTTCTGGACATGGAAGAAGATTCTCAAGTTCCTCTCATATTAGGAAGACCATTCTTAAACACGGCTAAAGCAATGATAGACGTGTTCGGTAAGAAACTGACCCTAAGTATAGAGGATGAGAGTGTTACCTTTTCAGTTGATAGAGCAATGCAACAACCGCAATCTGCAGATGATACATGTTATTATATTCAAACTATAGATGCACATGCAGAATTATTAGAAGAATTTCCAGAATTACAAGGAACAGGAGAATGCTCTTTAGGAGAAGGTAATGAACCAATTGATGAAGCTGAAATGTTAGCTACACTAATAGCTAATGGATATGAACCAACAACAGAAGAAATTCAAATGCTAAAAGAAGAAGACAGATATCGATATAAATCATCGATAGAAGAACCTCCGAAATTAGAGTTAAAGCCACTTCCAAACCATTTGGAATACGCTTATTTACATGGTGAATCTGAATTACCTGTAATAATATCGTCTTCTCTTACTAAAAATGAGAAATCACAACTCATTTCTGTGTTGAAAGCTCATAAACCAGCCATTTCATGGAAGATTCATGATATTAAAGGAATAAGTCCTTCGTATTGCACACATAAAATCCTTATGGAAGAAGGCCATAAAACGTATGTGCAACGCCAACGAAGACTAAATCCTAATATGTAAGATGTAGTTAAGAAAGAGATTATTAAACTGCTAGATGCAGGTCTAATTTATCCAATCTCTGATAGTCCATGGGTAAGCCCAGTTCAATGCGTGCCTAAGAAGGGTGGCATGACTGTCATTACAAATGAGAAAAATGAGCTTATTCCTACTAGGACTGTAACAGGATGGCGTGTGTGTATTGATTATAGAAAATTAAATGACGCCACCAGAAAAGATCACTTTCCCTTACCTTTCATAGATCAAATGTTGGAAAGATTAGCCGGAAATAGTTACTATTGTTTTCTAGATGGATTTTCCGGATATTTTCAAATTCCAATAGCACCCGAGGACCAAGAGAAAACCACATTCACGTGCCCTTATGGTACTTTTGCTTACAAACGCATGCCATTTGGACTTTGTAACGCCCCTGCAACCTTTCAAAGGTGTATGATGGCGATTTTTCATGACATGATAGAAGAATGCATGGAAGTTTTCATGGATGACTTTTCAGTCTTCGGTGATACATTTGAATCATGTCTAGTTAATCTGGAACGAATGCTTCTTAGATGCGAACAATCAAATCTAGTACTTAATTGGGAGAAATGCCATTTCATGGTTAAAGAAGGCATCGTTCTTGGACATAAAATTTCAAAAGAAGGAATTGAAGTGGATAGAGCTAAAGTAGATGTAATTGCTAAACTTCCACATCCCACCAATGTTAGAGGAGTTAGGAGTTTTCTAGGGCATGCCGGTTTTTACCGACGTTTCATAAAATATTTTTCTAAAATTGCCACTCCTATGAATAAACTCCTAGAAAAAGATGCTCCATTCATCTTTTCAGATGAGTGTATCAAATCTTTTAATATTCTTAAAGAGAAACTCACTAATGCACCGATCATGATAACACCAAATTGGAATCTACCATTTGAACTAATGTGCGATGCAAGTGATTTTGCAATGGGAGCCGTTTTAGGACAAAGGATTGAAAAACGATTTCAACATATATATTATGCTAGTAAGACGTTACAAGGAGCACAAACGAACTATACAACTACTGAAAAAGAACTCCTTGCTATTGTCTTTGCTTTTGACAAATTTCGATCATATCTCGTTCTAGCAAAAACGGTGGTCTATACCGACCATTCTGCTCTTAGATACCTATTTTCAAAACAAGATGCTAAACCAAGATTAATCCGTTGGATCTTACTCTTACAAGAGTTTGATATTGAAATCCGAGATAAAAGAGGAGCAGAAAATCTCGCCGCTGATCATCTTTCTCGTCTTGAAAATCCTGAGTTAAAATTTCTAAATGAATCGGCCATACAAGACAACTTTCCTGATGAATATCTATTAAAGATAGATTATAATGAAATCCCATGGTTTGTAGACTATGCAAACTACTTAGTTTGTGGATTCCTTGAAAAAGGATTATCGTACCAAAGACGAAAGAAATTCTTCAGTGATATAAAACACTATTTCTGGGAAGATCCACATCTGTTTAAAAGTTGTCCCGATGGAATAATACGCCGATGTGTATTTGGAGATGAAGCTAGTAAAATTTTAAACCATTGTCACACAGGACCAACAGGAGGGCATTATGGGCCTCAACTAACAGCAAGAAAAGTTTATGAAGCTGGATTCTATTGGCCTACAATTTACAAAGACGCACACCTTCTTTGCAAATCCTGTGATGCATGTCAAAGGGCCGGAAAAATAAATCAACGTGATGAAATGCCACAAAATGTCATCCAAGTATGTGAAGTATTTGATATTTGGGGTATTGACTTTATGGGTCCATTTCCAAAATCTCATAATAATCTATATATACTCGTAGCCATTGATTATGTATCTAAATGGGCGGAAGCACAAGCTCTCCCAACTAACGATGCACGAGTTGTAGTCAACTTTTTAAAACGTCTTTTTGCAAGGTTTGGAACACCGAAAGCTTTAATAAGTGATCGGGGTACTCATTTCTGTAATAATCAACTTGAGAAAGTTCTTAAAAGATATGGAGTAACTCATAAAATCTCCACCGCATATCATCCACAAACAAGTGGACAAGTTGAAAATACCAACCGAGCTTTAAAACGTATTCTAGAGAAAACCGTAGGATCAAATCCGAAGGAATGGTCCATTAAATTGGAGGATGCACTCCGGGCTTTTAGAACAGCCTACAAAACTCCAATTGGAACCACACCTTTTAGACTTATTTATGGAAAAGCATGTCATCTTCCAGTAGAAATTGAACACAAAGCATTTTGGGCTTTGAAGACATGTAATCTTGATTTACATGAAGCCGGACGTCTACGATTAAGTCAACTAAATGAATTAGAAGAATTAAGACATGAAGCATACGAAAATTCGTTAATCTATAAAGAAAGAACGAAGAAATGGCATGATAAAAGAATCAGAAGTTCAAAAGAATTTAAAGAAGGAGACAAAGTTCTTCTTTTCAATTCACGATTCAAGCTATTTCCTGGAAAATTGAAATCAAGATGGTCTGGACCATTCATAGTCAAAAGAGTTTTTCCATACGGAACGATAGAATTAATAAATTCAAAAGGGATTGAATTTAAAGTTAATGGTCACAGAGTTAAACATTACATACATGGTCCAATGAAAGTCGACAACGAAGTTAATCACAATTTCGATACCACAGCCAACTAAGTGTGGGGAGAATCAAAGGGGTTTATGTATTTCTGTTAGAGTTAGATTGTCTGTTTTCGTGTAAGTTCTCGAAAATGGAACCCGAATGGTCTTTCCCTAGCAGACCCTAAAGAACTAGTCTTCTCCCCCCATTCTGAAATTTTTTTTTTTTTTAGGTTTTTACAAAATGAAGACTGTCTGTGAACTAAATCATGGTCTAATGCTACACGCTTTGATCACTAAACGTAATAATGACATACTACCGAGTGAATTAGTATCAGTAATCAGAGAAAGAATGGACGGAGTTAGAAAATAATCCAGATGCGAAGATAATAAGTTACAATTTGGTAAAGGAAAATCAAAATCCGCAGCAAAAAGAAGAGCACGACACCTAGAAAGATGTCACAAATGCGGAAAATGGTCACATGGAGGTAAATGTTCAAATAATCAAACCTATTCAAATACCGAATTTGTTACTTTATGCAGAGACGGACCGTTCATATGTTTAGAAGAAAAGACACTGAATGCTCGAGGTTACGCCTATGTAGCTATGGAAAACCAATTAAACCGACTATCTTATGAATGGGATAGATCATATAACTAAGAAATCTATTTCACAGGTATGTCTGTACAGTTTTTATTTTTATTTTTATTTTTAACCTTTTGATAATAAACGCTAATTTGTTCGCTAAAAAGTATTAAATTGGTATTGAATAAAATTAGGTTTGGCGACCGAAATTATTGATATCATTCAAAAATTTATTACATCACTGCGAAATTTAACGTTTATTCTTAAGGTATAAATATCTTTAAACAATCAACCCAAAATATTTCAAAAATTCGTCATGAGTTAAATTAGGTCTTGAAACCGAAATTACTTTACCGAAAAGAGGGGCGAATATTTTTGATAATATTTGATTGATTAAAGTGGGATAAAAAGCCAAAAAGATTTTTAATTTTATTTTTACCATGTTTTTAAAATTAATATTTAAATCTTAAATTAATATGGTAAACTTTGTAAAAACAATATATTTAAAATTGTAAATATTTGAAAAATTAATATAAGTTTGGTATGAATTTATAAATTTTTAAATTAAGTTTGGTGTGAATTTTTAATTTTTAAAATATAAATTTTTAATTTTATGCATTTCAAATTTTAAGTTTGGTGTGAATTTTAATATAAATTTTGAATTTTATATTTAAGTTGTGTGAATTTAAAAACAAAAATTTACTTTATCTCATTAAGTTAAAAATATGATTTTTAAAATTCGTCGTAAGTTGAAGACTAGGTCTTTGAACCGAAATTGCTTGACCCGAGAGAGGGACGAGAACTTTTATTATCATTATTTTTAATCTTATTGATTTAAAGTATGCCAAAAACATTAAAAAACCAAAAATCTTAGCTTTTAAAACAATCGCTACAAAAAAAAAAGACAAATTTTAAAATTTTGTCGAAGGACGGACTAGGACATCGATCCGAAACGACCTCGTCCTAAATAACAAGGGAAACAAAATTTTAAAATTAAGTACTTAATTGTTTTATAAGTTAATGATTATAAAAAAAAAAAAAAAATAGCAAACTCCGCGACTCGCGGAGTTTGAAGAGTAATTCACCGCGAGTCGCGGAGGGGTCGGATTACAGAAAAAAAAATAAGAGCTGAAACAGCTCAGTCCACACAAAACCCACAGAAGAAAAAATACTGCGAAAACCCACGAAAAAACTCGAGAAAAAACCCCAAAATCACAATTTTTAACCGTTAATCACCAAATCTTTTACTAAAATCATGTTGAGAAGGATGCTATCTAGGAATTACTCAAGAAAAACGGTAAATTTCTACACCTAAACACCATTTAATCCGAAATTTGGTGTTCTTGAGCAATTTTTTCCCCAATTTGATTTTGATGCTTTTTAGTGTAATTATGATTAAATTGTTTATGTATTATGCTTGTATAACCTAGATTGATGCTGTTTAACATGATTAGAAGCCTTAAACTTCAAATTTAGAGTAATCTAGGGTTTGTGTTCTTGAGCAAATTTGGGGCTTTTTGATATAAACAGGTTATGGCCGATTTTTGTCATGAATTATTGTTAAATTAAGTAGTGTAACATGTTTAGGTAGTTAAATGATCCAAACTTTGAGCCTAAACATGATTTTGAGAATTAAAGTGGACTTTTTCAAGTCTAAAATTCATGAACTTGATTTTTGAAAGATAATGCCATTTGAAACTTGTTTAATTGCTAGTAATGATTATTTTGACATGTTATTTGAGTTGAATGCTTATGAACTTGGCGAACATTTTCGTATATGCTTATTTGAAAAAGTGTAGATTTGATGAAAATATGAAAATGAGCTTAAGTTTGATATAAATTGATAATGTCATTGTAATTATTTTGATTGATGATTTTGCTGACACTAATGCATATTTGGATGCACAAAATTTGTGTTTGATGTGTTTTGCAGACTGAAAGGGGTGAATCTTCATCCCAAGCCCGCAATGCTCCTGCTGAGAATGCGGAACAACAGGAGGTGGATAACTACTACAAGCAGGATATACCTCATCCAGTCATGACCTTTTCTGATATGCACTTGGAAGAGTTACACCCGAACCTGAGATTTGACAGACTTTGGATAGATTATCCAAAATATCAAAGGGGTTTGCATACTCTTCATTCTAAGGTTGTTGAGGTACCGAGGGTCATAGAATGGGGACCCTTAGAAGCTGTAGAATTGGCCGGGCCAATTAGAGAATTACTTGTACAGAGGTATGGTAATTCTACTTTTAATGACTGGGTACATTTATTCACCATACATAGACCTGTATATAAAGTATGGTGTGAAGAATTGTTATGTAGTATAGAGTTGAATGATCGGGTAGCTACTTTAACCGATCGTTCTTTTATTAGATTTTTGTTAGGCGGTTCGATGCGCCACATGTCTTTACTGGACATGGCTCAGGCTTTACGTATATATACGCCTGAGGAGTTAGCATCTGCCGATTGTAGAGGGTTGATACTAAACGGTAGAAAGATAGATGAAAATTTTGATACACACGGTGTGTGGAGTCAAATGACAAGCCATCACCGTTTCAAAGGGGGAAATTACTCTTATTTGGATATAGATAGAGCCGAATTAAGAGTGATTCATAGGTTTTTAGCAAATTCGATTACACAAAGGGGTAAAAACAAGGAAAAGGTAAATGAACAGGATTTGTTTTACCATATGTGTATTCGAGACCCACAAAGCGCTGTAAGTATACCGTATTGTGTGGGTTATTATTTATCAGCTATGGTTCGGGGGATGCGACCGCATAGCATAATAGGAGGTGGTATTTTTATTACTTTGATTGGTGAATATCTCGGTGTGGATATAAGTCGGGGGGGATTATTAGTAGAAGAACCGGAACCCCGCGATACTATAGGTTTAAATGTATACCATGGTGCGAAAGTTTTGAAGAGGCGAAATAACGCCGCAGTACAATACCATGGTAGACATCCACAGGTGGAGAGAAACCAACAGCAAGGTAATGTAGGAGGGGGGAATGAGATGCAAGAAATGCAAAGGTTTATAGCTTCTCAGGAATACAAAAATGCTAGACAGAGAGCATTTGAAGATTGGCAAGTTCACCTGAACCAAATCGGGTGTCAACCGTAAGAACGGTGGTTGCATAGTGGTCAAAGACAGGACCTTGTGCCATACCGAAAAATTATAAGGGTGAGCTTTACTATTGCTCCTACCAAGGATAGTAATTGCGTCCGACACGTTATAGACCATAATTAAAAGCATGTCAGGGGACATTGCCTTAACAGTTGCTTGTTCAACGCTTTCCTTTACAACCGGACGGTAGTTTACCGAAAGGTAATATACGGGACAAGTGAACTGGACGTGTTGCTTTCCAAATACAAGGTTAGCAAGTGGGTGACACAAAACCGCAAGTTTTGAGCTAAAATTTTCAAAACTGAAACCCACCAAACCCACAAAAATATTTTGCAAACACCGATAAAGGGTTATCCCGGAAAACTTATCTAGGGTAAAAACTAGATTTAATTTTCAAAAGATCAAATGTTTTCATAAAGATCCAATTTCCTTAATGGATCTAAATTTTTATAGTCATGTGGGACTGTAAACCATATCGTTACTACCATTGTTTATACCGCCGTATAGAAAATCACTGATGTACAAAGTGTGAAGAATAAAGAAGTGATTCTAGTATTTCAAGACGATATTGCTTGAGGACAAGCAACGCTCAAGTGTGGGAATATTTGATAATGCTAAAAACGAACATATATTTCATAGCATTATTCCTCAAGAAAGACAAGCTTTTAGTTGCAATTGTTCTATTTACAAGTGATATTCGTTTAAATAATAAAAGGTGAAGACAAAAGACAGATTCGACGAATTGAAGACGCAAACGACCAAAAAGCTCAAAAGTACAAAAGACAATCAAAGAGGTTCCAATTATTGATAAGAAACGTCTCGAAATTACAAGAGTACAAGATTCAAAACGCAAAGTACAAGATATTAAATTGTACGCAAGGACGTTCGAAAATCCGGAACCGGGACCAGAGTCAACTCTCAACGCTCGACGCAACGGACTAAAAATTACAAGTCAACTATGCACATAAATATAATATAATATTTAAATAATTCTTATAATTATTTATATATTATAATAAATAATAAAAACCGTCGGCAAGAAAGACTCCAAACTGATATGAGCTGTAATTTCAAACTTCGCGACTCGCGGAGTTTGAAGGCAAAAATGCCGCGAGTCGCGGAGCCCCTAAAGTCGAAAATCCCTATAAAAGCAACCGAATTCTGATCGCAAATCATCATCTTTTTTCTTCTTCTCCTCATACGTAAAATATATATATATATATAATTTATATTTTAATTTTAATTATAATTCTAATAATAAGGGTATGTTAGCGAATGTTGTAAGGGTGTAAGTCGAAATTCTGTCCGTGTAACGCTACGCTATTTTTAATCATTGTAAGTTATGTTCAACCTTTTTATATTAATGTCTCGTAGCTAAGTTATTATTATGCTTATTTAATCCGAAGTAATCATGATGTTGGGCTAATTACTAAAATTGGGTAATTGGGCTTTGTACCATAATTGGGGTTTGGACAAAAGAACGACACTTGTGGAAATTAGACTATGAGCTATTAATGGGTTTTATATTAACTAAACAATACCTTGTTAATTTAATATACAAACTTATAATTCGACTATTTATATATAACCACATACGCTTGACTGGGTACGGTGGGCGGGATATCTATAAATACCAATAATTATTCATTTTACCGGATACGGAACTGGATTAATAGTTAATAAACTTGTTGAAACAGGGGTGAATTACATTCAAGGGTAATTGGTGTAATTGTTAACAAAGTAGTAAAACCTTGGTTTACACGCAGTCGATAACCTGGTGTATTCATTAAACAAAGTATTAAAACCTTGTTACAATTCGAATCCCCAATTAGTTGGAATATTTGACTTCGGGAATAAGAATAATTTGACGAAGGCTTTCGCTCTTTATATTTATGACTGATGGACTATTATGGACAAATCCGTATGGACATATTAAATAATCCAGGACAAAGGACAATTAACCCATGGGCATAAAACTAAAATCAACACGTCAAACATCATGATTACTGAAGTTTAAATAAGCATAATTCTTTTATTTCATATTTAATTTCCTTTATTTTATATTTAATTGCACTTCTAATTATCGCACTTTTATTTATTGTTATTTAATCGCACTTTTAATTATCGTACTTTTTAATTATCACAATTTTATTTTATCGCACTTTTATTTATTGCAATTTCATTATCGTTATTTATTTTACGCTTTAAATTAAGTCTTTTATTTATTTAAATATTTTACATTAGGTTTTAACTGCGACTAAAGTTTTAAAATCGACAAACCGGTCATTAAACGGTAAAAACCCCCCTTTATAATAATAATATTACTTATATATATATATGTATTTCTATAAAAGTAAACTAATATAGCGTTGAGCTTTGTTTAAAAAGATTCCCTGTGGAACGAACCGGACTTACTAAAAACTACACTACTGTACGATTAGGTACACTGCCTATAAGTGTTGTAGCAAGGTTTAAGTATATCCGTTCTCTAAATAAATAAATATCTTGTGTAAAATTGTATCGTATTTAATAGTATTTTCTGCTAAAATTAATAGCTATTTTATATACACCTCGCGAAACATCAGTGATATATTAATCTCTTAACGTGTTTGATATTATGTGATAGATGTCTACCTCTAGAACAAGTCCCATTGACTCACCTAATAATAATGAAGAGTCAAATGTAAATTGGAATGATTCGTGGACTGATTCATAAGTTCCCGAAGAGGAACCGGAAGAAGAGTCGGAACTGGAAGAAGAATCGGAACCGGAAGAAGAATCGGAACCGGAAGAAGAAATAGAACCAGTGGGGGAAATAATACAACGGTTAAGTAGAAGAAAATTCTCAACCAACCGACCAAAGTTAATTATGGTCAATGGTGTTTTCGCCAAGGAAGCAAAGTATTGGGAGGATTACCAATTCTCCGATGAATCGGATCCCGACAAGGATTCCGATGATGTTATAGAAATTACCCCAACACAATTTAATAAGGCAAAAGAGAACAATAAGGGAAAGGGCATAAAAATAGAGAAATTTGAAATTGCCCGAACCAGGAGAACACGAATGGACAAGGCCGCGGAAGAGTTTTCAATATTAATGCGGCAGAGGCACAGGAAGACCCGGAGCTTGTTACGGGTACGTTTCTTATTGACGATAAATCTGCTTATGCTTTATTCGATTTACGTTCTGGATATCATCAAATGCGGGTGAAGGAGGATGATATTCCAAAGACTGCTTTTAGGACGCGTTACGATCATTACGAGTTTATGGTTATGCCGTTTGGATTGACTAACGCACCAGCTGTGTTCATGGACCTCATGAACCGAGTGTGTGGGCCATATCTTGACAAGTTTGTCATTGTTTTCATCGATGACATACTTATTTACTCAAAGAATGATCAAGAGCACGAAGAACATTTGAGAAAAGTGCTAGAGTTGCTGAGAAAAGAAAAACTGTACGCTAAGTTTTCAAAGTGTGCATTTTGGTTGGAAGAAGTTCAATTCCTCGGTCACATAGTGAACAAAGAAGGTATTCAGGTGGATCCAGCAAAGATCGAAACCGTTGAAAAGTGGGAAACTCCGAAAACTCCGAAACACATATGCCAGTTTTTAGGACTAGAAGGTTCATCCAAGACTTTTCCAGAATAGCAAAACCCTTGACTGCATTAACGCATAAAGGGAAGAAATTTGAATGGAAAGATGAACAATAGAAAGCGTTTCAATTGTTAAAGAAAAAGTTAACTACGGCACCTATATTGTCATTACCTGAAGGGAATGATGATTTTGTGATATATTGTGACGCCTCAAAGCAAGGTCTCGGTTGTGTATTAATGCAATGAACGAAAGTAATTGCTTATGCGTCTAGACAATTGAAGATTCACGAACAGAATTATACGACGCATGATTTGGAAATAGGCGCGGTTGTTTTTGCATTAAAGACTTGGAGACACTACTTATATGGGGTCAAAAGTATTATATATACCAACCACAAAAGTCTTCAACACATATTTAATCAGAAACAACTGAATATGAGGCAGCGTAGGTGGATTGAATTGTTGAATGATTACGACTTTGAGATTCGTTACCACCCAGGGAAGGCAAATGTGGTAGCCGACGCCTTGAGCAGGAAGGAAAGAGAACCTATTCGAGTAAAATCTATGAATATAATGATTCACAATAACCTTACTACTCAAATAAAGGAGGCACAACAAGGAGTTTTAAAAGAGAGAAATTTAAAGGATGAAATACCCAAAGGATCGAAGAAGCATCTTAATATTCGGGAAGACGGAATCCGGTATAGGGCTGAAAGGATTTGGGTACCAAAATTTGGAAATATGAGAGAAATGGTACTTAGAGAAGCTCATAAAACCAGATACTCAACACATCCTGGAACGGGGAAGATGTACAAGGATCTCAAGAAACATTTTTGGTGGCCGGGTATGAAAGCCGATGTTGCTAAATACGTAGGAGAATGTTTGACGTGTTCTAAGGTCAAAGCTGAGCATCAGAAACCATCAGGTCTACTTCAACAGCCCGAAATCCCGAAATGGAAATGGGAAAACATTACCATGGATTTCATCACTAAATTGCCAAGGACTGCAAGTGGTTTTGATACTATTTGAGTAATAGTTGACCGTCTCACCAAATCAGCACACTTCCTGCCAATAAGAGAAGATGACAAGATGGAGAAGTTAGCACGACTGTATTTGAAGGAAGTCGTCTCCAGACATGGAATACCAATCTCTGTTATCTCTGATAGGGATGGCAGATTTATTTCAAGATTCTGGCAGACATTACAGCAAGCATTAGGAACTCGTCTAGACATGAGTACTGCCTATCATCCACAAACTGATGGGCAGAGTAAAAGGACGATACAAACGCTTGAAAACATGCTACGAGCATGTGTTATTGATTTCGGAAATAGTTGGGATCGACATCTACCGTTAGCCGAATTTTCCTACAACAACAGCTACCATTCAAGCATTGAGATGGCGCCATTTGAAGCACTTTATGGTAGAAAGTGCAGGTCTCCAATTTGTTGGAGTGAATTGGGGGATAGACAGATTACGGATCCAGAGATAATACAAGAAACTACCGAGAAGATTATCCAAATTCAACAACGGTTGAAAACCGCCCAAAGTCGACAAAAGAGCTACGCCGACATTAAAAGAAAAGATATAGAATTTGAAATTAGAGAGATGGTCATGCTTAAGGTTGCACCTTGGAAAGGCGTTGTTCGATTTGGTAAATGAGGTAAATTAAATCCAAGGTATATTGGACCATTCAAGATTATTGATCGTATCGGACAAGTAGCTTACTGACTTGAGTTACCTCAACAACTCACGGCTGTACATAACACTTTCCACGTCTCGAATTTGAAGAAATGTTTTGCTAAAGAAGATTTCACTATTCCGTTAGACGAAATCCAAATCAACGAAAAATTTCAATTCATCGAAGAACCCGTCGAAATAATGGATCGTGAGGTTAAAAGACTTAAACAAAACAAGATACCAATTGTTAAGGTTCGATGGAATGCTCGTAGAGGACTCGAGTTCACCTTGGAACGAGAAGATCAGATGAAGAAGAAATACCCGCACTTATTTCCAGAAGATACGTCAACACCTCCAACTGCTTAAAATTTCGGGACGAAATTTATTTAACGGGTAGGTACTGTAGTGACCCGAACTTTTCCATGTTTATATATATTAAATGAAATTTTTATTTACATGATTAAGTGTTTCCAACATGTTAAGCAATCAAACTTGTTAAGACTTGATTAATTGAAATAGGTTTCATATAGACAATTGGCCACCCAAGTTGACCGGTGATTCACGAACGTTAAAACTTGTAAAAACTATATGATGACATATATATGGATATATATATAGTTAACATGATATTATGATAAGTAAACATATCATTAAGTATATTAACAATGAACTACATATGTAAAAGCAAGACTACTAACTTAATGATTTTGAAACGAGACATATATGTAACGATTATCGTTGTAACGAAATTTAATGTATATATATCATATTAAGAGATATTCATACATCATATTATCATGATAATATAACAATTTAAAATCTCATTTGATATTATAAACATTGGGTTAACAACATTTAACAAGATCGTTAACCTAAAGGTTTCAAAACAACACTTACATGTAACGACTAACGATGACTTAACGACTCAGTTAAAATGTATATACATGTAGTGTTTTAATATGTATTCATACACTTTTGAAAGAATTCAAGACATTTATCAAAATACTTCTACTTAACAAAAATGCTTACAATTACATCCTCGTTCAGTTTCATCAACAATTCTACTCGTATGCACCAGTATTCGTACTCGTACAATACACAGCTTTTAGATGTATGTACTATTAGTATATACACCCTAATGATCAGCTCTTAGTAGCCCATGTGAGTCACCTAACACATGTGGGAACCATCATTTGGCAACTAGCATGAAATATCTCATAAAATTACAAAAATACGAGTAATCATTCATGACTTATTTACATGAAAACAAAATTACATATCCTTTATATCTAATCCATACACCAACGACCAAAAACACCTACAAACACTTTCATTCTTCAATTCTCTTCATCTAATTGATCTCTCTCAAGTTCTATCTTTAAGTTCTAAGTGTTTTTCATAAATTCTACAAGTTCTAGTTTCATAAAATCAAGAATACTTCCAAGTTTGCTAGCTTACTTCCAATCTTGTAGAGTGATCATCCAACCTCAAGAAATCTTTCTTATTTACAGTAAGATATCTTTCTAATACAAAGTAATACTCATATTCAAACTTTGATTCAATTTCTATAGCTATAACAATCTTATTTCGAGTGAAAATCTTACTTGAACTTGTTTTTCGTGTCATGATTCTGCTTCAAGAACTTTCAAGCCATCCAAGGATCCTTTGAAGCTAGATCTATTTTTCTCATTTTCAGTAGCTTTATCCAGAAAACTTGAGGTAGTAATGATGTTCATAACATCATTCGATTCATACATATAAAGCTATCTTATTCGAAGGTTTAAACTTGTAATCACTAGAACAGTTTAGTTAATTCTAAACTTGTTCGCAAACAAAAGTTAATCCTTATAACTTGACTTTTAAAATCAACTAAACATATATTCTATATCTATATGATATGCTAACTTAATGATTTAAAACCTGGAAACACGAAGAACACTGTAAAACCGGACATATGTCGTCGTAGTAACACCGTGGGCTGTTTTGGGTTAGTTAATTAAAAACTATGATAAACTTTGATTTAAAAGTTGTTCTTCTGGAAAAATTATTTTTCTTATGAACATGAAACTATATCCAAAAATCATGGTTAAACTCAAAGTGAAAGTATGTTTTCTAAAATGGTCATCTAGACGTCGTTCTTTCGACTGAAATGACTACCTTTACAAAAACGACTTGTAACTTATATTTCCGACTATAAACCTATACTTTTTCTGTTTAGATTCATAAAATAGAGTTCAATATGAAACCATAGCAATTTGATTCACTCAAAACGGATTTAAAATGAAGAAGTTATGGGTAAATCAAGATTGGATAATTTTTCTTGTTGTAGCAACGTGAAAATTGGAAACAAATCTATATTAATCATATCCTAGCTAACTTATATTATATTATACATGTATTTTAATATATTATGTAATCTTGGGATACCATAGACACGTATGCAAATGTTTTGACATATCATATCGACCCATGTGTATATATTATTTGGAACAACCATAGCCACTTTATATGCAGTAATGAGGGAGTTAGCTATACAGGGTTGAGGTTGATTCCAAAAATATATATACTTTGAGTTGTGATCTAGCCTGAGACGTGTATACACTGGGTCGTGGATTGATTCAAGATAATATATATCAATTTTTTTTCTGTACATCTAACGTTGGACAACTAGTTGTAGGTTACTAACGAGGACAGCTGACTTAATAAACTTAAAACATCAAAATGTATTAAAAGTGTTGTAAATATATTTTGAATATACTTTGATATACATGTACATATTTGTTATAGGTTCGTGAATCGACCAGTGGCCAAGTCTTACTTCCCGACGAAGTAAAAATCTGTGTAAGTGAGTTATAGTCCCACTTTTAAAATCTAATATTTTTGGGATGAGAATACATGCAGGTTGTATAAATGATTTATAAAATAGACACAAGTACGTGAAACTACATTCTATGGTTGAATTATATAAATCGAATATGCCCCTTTTTATTAAGTCTAGTAATCTAAGAATTAGGGAACAGACACCCTAATTGACGCGAATCCTAAAGATAGATCTATTGGGCCTAACAAACCCCATCCAAAGTACCGGATGCTTTAGTACTTCGAAATTTATATCATATCCGAAGGGTGTCCCGGAATGATGGGGATATTCTTATATATGCATCTTGTTAATGTTGGTTACCAGGTGTTCACCATATGAATGAATTTTATCTCTATGTATGGGATGTATATTGAAATATGAAATCTTGTGGTCTATTATTATGATTTGATAATATATAGGTTAAACCTATAACTCACCAACATTTTTGTTGACGTTTTAAGCATGTTTATTCTCAGGTGATTATTAAGAGCTTCCGCTGTTGCATACTAAAATAAGGACAAGATTTGGAGTCCATGCTTGTATGATATTATGTAAAAACTGCATTCAAGAAACTTATTTTTGATGTAATATATTCTTATTGTAAACCATTATGTAATGGTCGTGTGTAAACGGTATATTTTAGATTATCATTATTTGATAATCTACGTAATGCTTTTTAAAACTTTATAGATAAAATAAAGGTTATGGTTGTTTTAAAAATGAATGCAGTCTTTGATAAACGTCTCATATAGAGGTCAAAACCTAGCGACGAAATCAATTAATATGAAACGTTTATAATCAATATGAACGGGACATTTCAAAATGATTTCATGAAATTGTTCAAAAAATTTGAGATTCAATTAATTAGACTTTTCTTACCATATCGAAATCATTTAAAGTTAAAGTTTAAATTTGGTCGGAAATATTCGGGTCGTCACAAATACTTCATCGTTTGTTGTTGTTGGTACTCATTGGTACCTATGGTGCGTATGATGTTGATGCCCGAGGTACAGATTGTGATGTTGAGGCGTGTGATGTGGATGTGGTTGTTGGTGGTGGTAATGATACTGTTGGTATTGATGATGGTGGTACTGTTGATGCTGGTGATGCTGCTGGTGCTTGTGGTATTGAGGCTTGCGATGTGGATGTTGTTGGTGGTACTGGTGTTGTTGCTGGTGCTTGTAATCTTTGCACCATATTCTCCAAAGCCACTACTCGAGCACAATACTCGTTGACTTCTTCTATTACACCGGGATGATTGGCGGTTCGGACGAGCTGTTCTGGAAATGAGGGTGAAAATGGTATTACGGGTTAGCTCGCCGGTAAGTGCTTCAGGTTCTTCGCCCAGCGAAAAATGTGGTGGATGGAAGAGATCACCTTCTTCTTGTCTCCAATGATTAAATAGATTACGAACTCATCTCCAATTCATCCAGAATAGATGATGGCTAATTGGTTGATCCATTCCGATTACGCTGCTTTCGGAGCTCAGGTAGAAATCTATATCGGAATAGCTGTCGGAATCTGAGGAATTTGAACTAGATGCGGGATCCATCTTGTGTAATCAGGGAAATGATTTTTGACGTGAATTAGATTATAGGACTTAGATTTGGTATTCTTCAATACATAATTTACATATGTATATATAATACCAAAATCTCATAAATTACGGAGGAATCGTTGGAAGATGTCAGGAAAAGTTTACAGTAACATATATGCTACAATATGAATTCGTCTATATACTATCTATGCAATAAATGCAGGAAAACGTGTCTAGACTTAAGAATGATAAGTATGTAATTTCCGACAAGAAATGATAAGCAAAAATCGGTAAAAACAGATATGGTCATAGTCCAGACTCACTAATGCATCCTCATAATTACCAGTTAAACACACTAATGCAAATTTTGGTTCCCTATGACCTCAAGCTCGGATACCAACTGTAACGACCCGTCAAAATCGCTATTAACGCGGTACGTTATTCATTGATTTCACAGTGAAGTTTTGACCTCTACATGATACTTTTTGTAACATTTCATTCTTTTGAAAAGGCACACCATAAATGAATATCTAATTTCAAGGTTTTTGACATCTGATGATTTCTACATATAGACAATCACCGTAAATAATAGTTTACAATAATACATCCGTTGACAATGCAGTCAAAATAAGATACATGGTGATGATTTTGTGAATGCAAAGTTTTCTCGAATAAAGCATGTATGACTCCATGCACATAGCTTGTATAACGTATAAGCAAATAACGGAATACTTCTAGGGACCTGTGAATAAACATGCTTAAAAGTGTCAACACAAAGGTAGGTGAGTTCATAGTTTTAATATTGCGCATACTCTGTATATAAAGGTGGATCACAAGATTTCAGTTATTTCATCCAAAACGTTTATCAAAATATTCTACGAAATTGAGCACCCTGGTAACTAAACTTAACGTATATATAATAAGTACCCCTGTTTTAATATACATGCAACCAACATGTACAATACACGCAAACCAACGTGTACTAAACTCAAATAGCATATGTCTGCTTTATAGTTCAGGCTAGGGTCTCTATACCTGGAACAGACGGGGATGTCAAGCCCTATGGATCCATATACAACTACTCGCGCCCATCAGTTCTTCTAACCGGCAGTTACTAGTTGTCAAAGCTAAGGAATTTTCGGTTCAAACTCAGTGTAGAATTTAGTATGTACTTGTGTCCAATGCGTTTAAAATAAAGTGCATGTATTCTCAGCCCAAAAATATAGATTGCAAAAACAATTAAAAAGGGATCTATAAACTCACTGTTCAATATTGAGATTCAATATTGTAGGTAGACGTAACGATAGTGGATGATTGTATGGTTGGTCTTGGATTCACGAACAATACCCTTATTTCCTTAGTTTTAATCGGTTTGAAACTTGTTTTGAAAATCACCCGAGCATAACCCCGTCGTAGTATTTTATGTATACATAACTAATATAAATAATTATATAAGATTAATAATAAAAATAATAATCTTAATAATCATAATAATAATAATAATAATAATAATAATAATAATAATAATAATAATAATAATAATAATAATAATAATAATAATAATAATAATAATAATAATAATAATAAAATAATAATAATAATAATTATGATGATGAATATGAATATGATACGGAGTAATTTATGAATTCAGTTTGTGATTCTCGCAGAACTGATCGACCATATATATAAATGTTATAATAATAAAGGTTAAAGTCATAAATAGACCATATACTTTCATTTTTGTCCCAATGTAGGCTATATACTTCGAAAAATACAAATGTAGGCTATATACTTTCATAAAGTGTACTAATATGAACGAACAAAACTTATTAACCGGATAAACAACTAAACTATGACGTGACATTCTACGTGGAGAATGACGCTGGTGATACAACAGAACAAAAATGAAAGTATATAGCCTACATCGGAACAAAACTGAAAGTATATAGCCTACATCGAAACAAAACTGAAAGTATATGACCTATTTGTAGCCATATAAAATGCAAAAATAAAATAAAATTAAATAATTAACTTTACCAGTTCAGCAGGTAATTTGTTAAATTTGTGTACATCGATACAACTTTTAAGAGTATATTACCTACATTGGTATTTTTCGATGTATATAGGCTACAGTGGGACACAACTGAAAGTATATGGCCTATTTATGGATTTAACCCTAATAGTATTTTAAATAATATAATAATATTAAAATATAATATAAAGGTTAAAGAATTGAAAACGTATGTAATCTTAGCCGCCCCATTTTTGTTAGTTTATGCCGACAGTTTTTCACGGACCATTATTTCGTACTCTGCTGCTAATAATTGACGGGTAAAAGTATAAATAAAAAAAATTCCACTTTTTATAATTGAATACATATATTTATTTTGGTCTTAAGATTTATAAAACTAGTTGTAAAAAGGTCAATTTATTTAAAAAAAAATTACTATATACGTTCGATGTAGAGTGTACGTACTAGTCTGCTGATCATTCCGTGCTACCGTAAATCACGGAATTCATTTAATTCAATCGAATAAATGAATTTTAATATTTTAAAAAGTCATATTTATTAAATACTTCAGAGGTATTTTATGTAACTTATAATTAATAATTTCTATCATATCGCTTTCATGTGAATATTAAATTAATTATTTTCGTTTCATTTACTATTCACATAAATAGTAAATGAATTAATTTCAATTCAACTATTTAAGTTACGTTGTGCTTTACAACTTGTACATCTTTGATTTAACTTCGTGTCTTCTTAAAAATTAAAAAAAATACATCATAAAAATAAAATGATTTAATATGTAAAAATTTTAAATTGAAATTGCATCATTCAATAGTAAATTTTTATCATTTCGTATATAAATATTATTCGCATGTTTCCGTGTATATATATATATATATATATATATATATATATATATATATATATATATATATATATATATATATATATATATCACAAGTTATGACGTTCGTGAATCGTCGGACAAACAGGGTGATCAACCGTTATATAAAAACTCATTTTTAAAAGTTTTAAAACTTATCAAAATTCATTGTTTATCATGACGAAAATATTAAATCATGTAGAGAATTGGTTTAAATAAGTCAAAATTTTCCAGGTCATCACACCAGTTAAAAGCTCAAAATAATTTATACTATACTGGTGTGACTTAAAAAAATTTAGTATCCAATGATATCACTAATTAAAAGCTCAACAAAATTTCTATTGTATCGCATCATTGGTAGCCTATGCTACCACTCAATCAATACTAAATCCGCCTTGATTGTACGAGATTATTGTTGGTGATTTTAGTGTCATCCAACATGCATTTTAGTTAGTTGTGATTTACTTGAATGCAAGAGTTAGCTGGTTTTACTTAACAACGAGTTCAGAGAGTGTGGAGTACACGCCCGTAAGAGTTGGCTACTAACTGACGCGTAATTGTGGGAGGTCAAGGAGGCTGCGCCCCCTTGCGGGGTCCAAGGGGCAGTGCCCCTGGCGGGGTCTAAGGGGCAGCACCCCTGGCTGGGGTCCCCTTGCACTATTCGTTACTTAGAAAATGTGCATTCCAATAGTTATACCTTTTTGGTATAACAGTTTTTTCCGCCAAAAATGAAGGGATACACTCTTTCATTTTCTAACTGTTTTCTATAACAGTTTTATAGACGTTTTGTTCATAATTCTGCATTCATTCAAACAGGCAGAAAACACACAATCTTTCAGATAATTTGATTAGTGATTTCATTACCAAAACCACTAATTGCGTTCTTGTTTTATCCCTGTAAAGATTTCGTGAAACCGAGATAATCGTTGGGTCGAAATACTTTATAGAGAAAATGAACACACGATTCAAGAATCAATCCGGACAGTCAATTCATACCCATTTTCTAATAATTATTAATCCAACCCAGACAGCCAGACTCATCTCAAATATGTTGTTTCTGATTTACTTTGTCTGCCATTAACGAAAAGGCATGATGTTGAGGGTCCTTTTAACATAATTCATTCATATTAATATTTCATTTCATTTAAGCTGTAAATGTAAGAGAATATAAAGGTTGTCAACTTATAGTCTATTTGTCATATAAATTACATTTTCATTTCATCTTTGCTATCATGCTGTTCTCACCAGCTCTATATCTTAAAAATCAATGAACATTATGATATGTACACTTTTTTAGTCTACAAATAGGAGTAAGACACGATTTTTGAAGGCCCTACATCATCTGGTTTGTTTTTATCATAAAAAAAATTGATTATATTATGGAGTACTGTTTATTTACCCTCGATCGAGGACATTCATTATTTGGGATAGATTTGAAAGCCATATTCTGAGATATAAATAGTTTGCAACACTCATTCCACGTTATATGAAATGCACTTAATCAACATATATGCAAAGTTTATTGCATTGTCTTAACGATATAAACATAAACAAACGAAAATTCATTACGTATTTCACAAACGAATTTCTACTTGATACATCAAATCCTAAAACTTAATCTTAATTGCTTAATTATAAGCCAAAAACCTTAGACAAACTTACAACTTAAACTTAATTAAAAATCACAAAACAAAACAGCATGCACTATTTAATCACATGTACAGGAATAAATCAATCTTGCGTGCATTTTCGCAAGACTTGTGAGCATCGAGATCCTTTGATATCGTAATACTCGTGCCGATGATTACCTTGATCGAAATTCTGCGAGTAACTAACAGCATCGTATCGAAATGTTAAAGGTTTTGGTGCTCCGAATATGGTCTTCTTGCTTTCTTGAATCATCTTGTTAATTAGCTTCATCCATTTTCGTCTCCATTGATTTCCACCGTTGATTTGTGAGTGGTGATTGATGGGTTTGTACTGCTCGTAAACGGGAACACATGACGGCGTTATGCAGCCGGCGAAATAAGAAGAATTACGGTGAGGTTTGTTGCCCATTTTTTACGGAGAGAGATTGCTTCTTTCTGTTGTGATTCTTAAAGAAAGATTCAATAGTAGGATTGTAGCATTAGTTTTATTTTATCGTAAGGTGATAATGGTATAATATGATATGGAATGGAATTGTGGGCCGGTGGGCCATATGTGTGAGGGCAATTTGGTAATTTAATATTTAGGTAAGGTTTTGACAGTTTTTTTTTTTTAAAGCCAACAATTTTATTAAAAGTAAATGAACAAATACAATCAGGGGGGCCAAAAGCCATATTACAGACACGAAACTAATCAAGACATGCATGCACACGAAACTAGAATTCAATGGATTACACGAAATTATAAACAGCATGGTTGGTTAATTGAGAGTAGGAAAAAGCTTTCACCCATCGGTTATTATCAAGAAGGATCAACTTGAAAAAAAAAAAACAAGCCGGATTAAAACTCGAAAAACAGTGCTGATCTATTGCAGCGACAAAGTAATCGAGCCTAAAACCACTTAGACCCTTCTAAGCAATAATTCGACGGGATCCGGCATAAAAAACCTACCTTAACCAACGCCTACTCTAGTGTATGAGGCATCAAAACTTTGTGGGTTCGTAATCCAAATTTGCCAATTTAGTGAGCCTTTCTTCCAACGGCAATTAATCCACTCGAAACATTTGCTTTGAATATCTGCAACTAACTTTGAAGAGCTAAGATAATTGTTACCGGAAGTACGTGCATACCCGTTTGACCAAATGATATATGAAGTAACCCAAACCACGGCTTGCCAAATGATTATACCTGGATTTGAGTTTAGGAACGGGTTCGGACTTTTGGCGATATCGGAAATGTTTGAAAGTGGTAAGTGATCAAACTTCCACCATTTACGAATTATTTCCCAAATATCTTTGGCGAATCTACATGTCACTAGCGTATGATGGAGGGTTTCAATATCCTCGTCACAAACCGGGCATCTCAATGAGTGGAGATCAATACCTTTTTTTATCTAGGTCCACCCTTACGGGTAGTTTGTTTTGTTTTGCCCTCCAAATGAAAATACCATTTTTTTGCGGGATAAAGGGATTTAAATCGGTCGGTTGAACGGGCTGTGAAGACAAGAACCTTTCTGCAGATAATGACGTGAGTATATCAGCGATGGAGCTGGACGAAAACTGTCCACTGGTGTTATGTTTCCAAGACTAGAGTGAAGGTTGATTGCTGCAATTAAGGAAGATAATTCATCCACTGTTCTCCATTTTGGTTAGGCGGTCCAGTTTCAGGAGAACTAAAATGGGGAAACAGTGACATTGATTCGGTTTGCAATAGAAATGTCTTTGGTTGTTTCAAGACGGAAGAGTCTTGGAAAAGCTTCTTTTAGTGGGACTTCTCCTAGCCATTTGTCGATCCAAAATCTCGTATCCGCACCATTCCCTACATCTTTGACAAAATCATTAGAAAGATTACACCCTAACTTAGTTAGGGTGTTTTCAATTTTAATTATGTTATACCAAGTCGGCCCGAAAACTTTTTCAATTTATTATTGGGCAAAGGAGAAGTGCATCCCAATCCCCCGCCATTCCCGTATATACTTTTAATAACACGAACCCA
The DNA here is from genome assembly GCF_046630445.1 of Rutidosis leptorrhynchoides. NCBI lineage: Eukaryota > Viridiplantae > Streptophyta > Magnoliopsida > Asterales > Asteraceae > Rutidosis > Rutidosis leptorrhynchoides. The sequence goes on along the minus strand of NC_092339.1, from coordinate 90,454,219 downwards.
AAAGACATTTTCACCCGATAGAAATCTCCACCACCATTTGGCGAGGAGGGAAAGATTTTTTATTTTTAAAGAACAAACGTTTAGACCACCGAATTCATAAGGCAAAACAATTTGGTCCCATTTGACCTAAGCCATTTTTCGTTCGTCATGCGAAACCCCCCCCCCCCCCCCCCCAACAAAGTCTCTACGTAGACCTTCGAGTTCTTTAATCACACTTACCGGGGCTTTGAAAAGTGAGAAATAATAGAGGGGTATGCTAGTTAGCACGACTTTAATGAGAGTGAGTCGACCACCGTAGGAAATAGATTTTGCTTTCCAATCGGACAAACGTTTTTTAAATTTATCGAATATAGGTGACCAATATTTGTGTGAATTTAAGTTTGCACCGATAGGGAGACCGACATAGTTAAACGGGAAAGAACCTTCTTTACAACTAAACCAAAATGCTAAACTATTAAGTTCGGAGTTAGTCGTCCCAATGCCATAAACACTAGTTCGAAGTTAAGACCCGAAAGGTTTTGACAGTTGAATTGAGTCTTTTCTAATGATATCTTGATACAGAGTTTCTAATTTTCTAGTATTTACTAAAAGTATATTTGAAGCAAAAATCGTTATTAGGCTTGCTAAATTTAGGCGAGGAGATTTTTTTTGAACATCGATTGGATCACCCGAGGGGGACTAAACCACCCGTTGTGATCATCTCTCATTTCAACTATGCCGATGCAGCGATAATAACACCGCTCCCATATGTATCTTAATTATAGGCCTGAGTTTGGAGATTAAGAAAACTCACGAAAGCATATGTAGAGGAAGTGTTGGATGAAGATTAGAATTGTATTTGTTATCCAATTAGTTTATTTTTATGTTTTATGTTTATCTCGTATTAATTTGTTACCTTATCAATTTTATATTTTATTATTATTATTATCTAGTCATATATACATAAGGGACCGAGCTCTACCTGACAGGACTACTTGTAATCTTGAAACCTGGTTCAGTTGCATGCTTTACAATAAATTTTATAATATTAATGATATAGATTCGAGGAAGTGTCTTTACGAAGAATGAAAGAATGATTTAGGATTCGTTAGTGGGCTTGCTAAGTTTGGGATAGTAATTTCGAGAGAATTTTTTTCTTTTTATTGTTAAGTAATTTCGTTATTTTTTGTTTCGTTATTTAAGTTTAATGTTGTATTTTTTGTTTCTAGTTATATTAGGCCCACGAAACTAGGCCCAATTACTTCAGTTGGATGTCGAACTGGGAGAATTTACTTTTAATAGTTTTACTAGTGACTCGTGCGAATGGAAATGCTCTTCTGATGGTTCATTTAATGGAAGTGAAACTAGAAAATATTTAAAAGCCTTTACTCTAAACCTTTGGATTAACTTTTGTAAAAAAAAATCCCCTTTTTTCTCTCAACTTCGTATCTCGTGCCAAACGACACTCTAACTTACAATTTCCAAATTGACACCGTAAACAACCCCTCTCTTCTGATTAACCACCGTTAACCACCATCCCTACCGACATGGATTAATTCCACACTTTCAGAATGTGGTGTGCTTGAAAGTATCGCCTTAACCTCCTTGCGGTATGAACCAACGCGTAAACAAGTATAACAACCCGGAAATTTTCGACTAAATTTAAACCTAACCTCGACTAATTTTGACGATTCACGAACCATTATTTGTAAATAATTATGTATAATAATATTATTATTACTTTCATTATTAATATTGATATCAATATTATTATTATTATCAAGACTTATCATTTTATTATTATTAATATTATAAGTATTATCACTTTTACTAAAAGTGATAAGATTATATCACTATTATTAATGCAACTTATTATTAATAATAATAATATTATTATTAATAGTATTAATTACATTTTATAATGATTATTATCAATATTACTAATTATAAATAAAATTATCATTTTTATTATTAATATTGTCATATTAATGTTATTATCATTATTTTTATTATTATTATCATTAATGTTATTATTATTATTTGTATTATTAAATAATATTAATAATTATTATTATCTTTATTATTATTAATATTAATAGAATTACTATTATTAATATATTTTTACTTATTTATTAATATTAAGTCATACATCAAATACCAAATTGATTATTCAGTATCTACCTTTTCTGATTTTTTCTACATATTTTATATAAAGCAGATTAGGTATTAGGTATAGTGATCGAGCTTTATTTTTTTATATTCCATTTTTATTTTAATTTTTGTTATCTGCTTTAATTTTTTTGTGATCTTCTCTACTGGCTTCAATCTTGTTTTTTTTTTGAATCCATAAATTATTATATATAAACATTCAGTCATTGCATCATGAATATCAATTACCAAAAACACTTCATCGTGAAAATTAAATAAAAAGCCATTAAAACAGCTCGACATCACTGTATTGTTCATATTTTCCAAAAACACGAATTCGTAATCCTTTTCAAAATCTACAAATGCAGTCTTGTTAGGATTTCCATGCTCAAACTACCTACAAAATATCATAATCCAATTCATTGAATCAAATTCGAATTTTTGAGTCAAAGCTTTGAAATCAAAAAGTCAAATGAGTGTTCTACAATCGAATTAAAGAATTAGGTGATGTTTCTATTCCAATTAATGATCTCAGAAGATTTGGAAGATGATTTCCTACATAATTCATGCAGAAATCATGATCTAAAACCCTTCGAATTTGAAAATTACGATTTATATTCATAATTATTTTTTCTCGAACAGATACTGTTTTTTTTCTTTTTTTTTTAATTTTATTCTTGGGTCTGTTAAATTAAAATTCACAGTTATAAGTTGTTTTCTGTTTCAATTTAAAAGTCTAAAACCAAAAATCGAATTAGTTGTGATGGTTGTTAAAGTCAGTCGATTAATATGATGAAGAAGATGATAAACACAGTGTACGAGTTATATAGTTTGGGAAGGTAAATAAAATTAGAAAAACAGATTTAGAAGGATGGTTTAGTGTGTTTATGGGTGAGCGGGGGGTCACGGGTTCGAGCCCCGTCTTGGACAATTTTTTTTGGAAAAACTCTTTAAGGTAGCATCTTTATTTATTATTAATTATTATTATTATTCTTGTTATTATTATTATTATTATTAATTATTGTTACTAGTATTAAAAGTATTATTAATATTACTAGTATTATTATTATAATTATTAGTATTAACATTATAATTATTAGTATTATTATTAAAACTATCATTATTATTATCAACATAAATACTATTATCATTATTATGATTAGAATTATTATTATTATTATTATTTTGAAAACAATACAAATTATTGTTATCATTATTGTTATTAGTACTAGTATTATTTTATATTTATAAATATTATTAATGTTATCATTATTATTATTACTAATATGATTATCTTTATTAGTATTTATTATTATTAAAAATTTCTAACGTTATTATTATTTTTACAAAAATTATCATTTTTGCTATCATTAATACTATATTATTATTATTAATATTATTATTATAATTATTATCATTTTTACTATTAATATCATTACTATTGTAAACATATGACATTTTAATTATTATAAGAACTTTAATTTTTACTATTATTATTATTATTATTATTATTATTATTATTATTATTATTATTATTATTATTATTATTATTATTATTATTAAACCTTATTATGATTATTATCATTTTACCACTAGTATTATTATTGTTATTACAAAATAATACAACACATTAATCATTATCATTATTAATATTATTTTATCAAATAAATACTTATATATATATATATATATATATATATATATATATATATATATATATATATATATATATATATATATATATATATATAAGTATATATATATAGAAATATATAACAAATGAAATAATATATATATATAAACTTATTCGATTACGAGTATATGCGTTAATATATATACTTGATATAGGTTCGTGAATCCGAGAACAACTCTGCACTTGTTCAGTGCCATCATACTCGTAATTACTATGAAATATCATACAGTATTGTGAGTTTTCATAGCTCCCTTTTTATATATATTTTTGGGCTGAGAATACATGCGCAACTTTTATAACTGTTTTACGTTTAGACACAAGTACTCAAACTTTTATGCTATATACGTGCTTTGTCATGCTAAATCCCTGCCGTAATATCGTTAATTGCTGAGGTATAAGATGAAAGCTTAGTTATTGTGAGTAGCGCTACTGAGAGTGACGTCTCTAACTATTTGACTGATGGTCTTTGGTTACATAATAATGATTCAACGACACGAATAACAAGTGTCAAGGGGTAACTTTGTTTAGTCGCGATATTACAAACAGCAACTCTTTCGATTGATATTTCTATATCAATCAACTCTTATTAAATCTTGTGGTCTAACACTATTATTGAAATCATTATTTATGATAAACCTATGAACTCACCAACCTTTTGGTTGACACTATTTAGCATGTTTATTCTCAGGTCCTACATAATGCTTCCGCTGTGTATTTGCTAATTGAAAGCAACATTTCAACGAGTCATTCATGGATAATTTGAAGGACTTGCATTTGCTAATTCGATGATGATTGCTTGCTATGCTTGGAGTCTTCATTACATATCATATCAATTAAAAAAATTTAATGCGTTGTTTATTAAATACAATGTAATCTATTTATCTTCCGCTGCAAAACTCAATAAAACGTCTCATATAGAGTCGTTCTCGTTTATACAACTGTGATTTGATATAATTAGTCACAAATACCCCAGGCCCTATTTGGGGGTGTGACAGATTGGTATCAGAGTAGTACAGTTGTAGAGAACCAGGATTGCATTTTATGTGCGCCTTATACAATTAGGTACCTTAGCAATGTAGGACTGCAACTTTCCTTGACTATACTGCCTTTAGTTGTTGCCTTTAATTGATTAAATGCTACACTATACTTTAGAAACTTTACTTATCTTAGAATGCCGAGCCAATCTAAGAACTTTCCTAAGTACTATCCAATTCCGCCACCACATTCAAATGCGACACCATGATTTCTGAAATTCTTGACATTCCTATGCCATCTATCATGGTTTTGTGTATTACATATGTATTACATGAAATATTATCCATGAATTTTGAAACTCCTATATTTGTTATTACTCATACTCAAACATATATAACTCCCTGTTATATCACGTATCTATATGCTTTATGCCTTTATGCATCGGTTTGCGAACCAAAAAATGTAATTAAGTTATCGAAAATCTCAAAGACATTAAAATGTCATCACTATTCATATTCATTACTTTTAAATTTTTGTTTTTCTCGTTATCTTGACGAGTGGCATCTACGAAACTCTAGAATGGAAGAGTTTGGATTACCGATTTAAAGGATCCTATAGCTCAAGCCCCTATACCTGAATAGGCCATTACGAATTGAAAATCTTTAATCGAAAGATTATCAGATTACATACTTATCATTTTATTATCTTGACACGTCATACCGTCATTATTGCATAAATGGAGTATACACACATCATATCTTAACATATCTATTCATATATATCCCAATAGACTTTGTCTAACACTTTTTATAAATTTCCTCCGTAAATTACGAAAATCTTTTTGCTATATATACTATTCGAGGAGACGAATATATCATTCAGTATTCAACACCCACTCGTATCAAAAACCCTAATTCCAAACACATAATATGGATTTCTCACTTGATTCCTCGAGCTCCACAGACAGCGTAACCAGAACAAACGAACCAATAAGCCATCATCTATTTTGGATGAATTGGGGATGGGTTTGTAGTAAACTTAATCAATGGAGACAAGAAGAAGGTGATCCCTTCCACCAACCGAATTCACCTATTGGTGAAGAACCTGAAGCACTTACCGGCGAACCCGTTTGGAACACTATTTTCACCCTCATTTCCAGGATATCCAGTCACGAATATATAATATCTAAAATTCTAGATCTTATTCATCCACTTGTCTGAACCGCCGATCATCCCGGAATAATAGAAGAAGTCAACGAGCTTTACACTTGAGTGGTGGCTCTGGATAATATGGTGCGAATTCTACAAGCATCAGCAGCACCAGCAGCATAACCAGCATCACCAGTACCATCAGTACCACTAACTTCACCAACATCAGCACCACCACAAGCATTGTAAGCACCATCAGCATCACCACCAACAGCATCAGCTTCGCCAATAACAACATCCGTATCCCACGTCTCAACACCACAATCTGTACCTCAAACATCAACATCATACACCCCATAGATACCAAGGAATATTAGTAATAATGAGTTAAGATGTATTGATTCATTCTTCCTGGAGGATTATATATGTATACTTTATATATATATGGTTTGGAACAATAATAAATCTTTTCGTACTAAGCTAGTACGTGTGAATTTTAACTAATATGTACTACTTGGTTAATTCATATCACTAATATGCTATGATGTACATCCTTCGTTAATGACTTAACAATCATTAATCACCGCTTCAACACAATAAACTTCATTTCATAATAAACCAAGTGTATTATTCAAATACATGATTGATTGTATACTTTCATTTTCGATGTACTTGAAACTTTCTAGAAAACATTATTCGTGCCTTGTGAATTTCACAAGAATTCCACGAACACCAACATCATATACCAAGATATATCAATAACAATGAACGACGAAGTATTGATTCATAACTTCATTAGCAAAATATTTCGCGACGATTATGTAATCTCTAAAGTTTTGGAGATTATTTATTATCGTTTCAACCGTAAGTCAAATGAGTTTAATATTATATTAACTCATTAAATTTATATTATACCTGAAGAATACATATATGAACGTATATCTTCGTAAAGATGATAATCCTTTTGTACAAACTGTTAATTGTGAAAATATTTTAACGGGTAGGTAATACCCGATAAATATTTATATCTCACATTAATATGTTACATTGTACATTCTTCAATTCTGATTCAATAATCAGTAACTATACCACTTACATCCACAGATATATGTAGCTGTTCACCAAAGAACAACCAATTTCATACAAATTCAATTACATATTCTGACTTAACAGGTGACATCACTCTTAGATCTCTACATCATTCAAAGCTATACTTTGACTTCAAAACTGTGCTAGAACATCACTTCTATTCGTTCAAAATTCTTGAAAACATCCTTTGTATCTTGACGATCACAATCAGCGTTTAATCATCTAAAAACGAAATTTCTTGAAACCATCTCGGATTGATAACCGATGATTCAAATATGGCTGCATTAAATGCAGAGGAAACAACAAAATTGTAGATGGTCTTAATGGCCAAAAGTTTGATAATAAAGAATGGTACGTTGGAAAAGCTCAAAAGAAAATTTGGAACTGAAAAACGGATTGAGCTAACTATGGAGGAGACCAAGGATAAATACAAGGACCAAACCCTATATTCAAAGAATCCAGGTAATTCTGGATCCGATGAAATCTTTAGAGAATATCTTGCTCCGAAGTCATGTTAAAAGCTTGCGGAAAATTTTTCTTCATCAACTTTCGAACTTAGAAATTCCAAAATATCATCATAAATATCCTCTATATTTCTAAAGATATATTCATAATGATTCTTGTCCGTAATTAAGTATCTCTTTGCGATATCTTTATAAAGGAAACTGTTTTAGTTTCTATATTCTGTAAAATTCGAGTTTAAATTATAAATGTTTTGAGGTAGTGTTGGGAATTGAAGCATGAGTTAGTATAATATAATGACGTCAGGCCAATGTGATTATATTACAGTAAGTTATGCTAAATTTTTAATGAAAGATGATGATTCATAGACTTTATAATCATCATTTTCCATGTTACACGACTCTTACATTCTACTTAATCTCTGAACATATCAAGAAAATATATTCTTGATAGTTCTATCCTCAGTAATTCTGGTAATTTACCAAATCAAATCGTGATATTACGCTTAGAACAGTAGGACCATTCGAAACTTCATACCTACTATAACGACTCTCATTTTTTCATTCTATATTTCTCATTTTTCCATTCTATACTTTTCCTTATTAAATGCCCAACAATATAATTAAACTTAATAATTAAACTTTAATCGATAAAGGTTAAGTTTTAAGAATTATAAAATACGATAATTAACTTTGTACAAGTTAATAAAAATAATAAGTTAATAAACTTTTATGAGTAAATATATAACTATAAAGACTTGTGTAATTAAAATAAATAAACTTGGATAATTAAGGGTTATTAAGCTAAATTAAAGTATAAGGACTTAAGTGAAAATGTTAAACCCTAACCCTAATTAGCCTAGCCGATTTTAGGGAGGGTGAAATACGCTTTTTGCCCCTCAAATTTTCGGCCCATGCATCCCTCCTAACCCCTTCTCCAAGTTAGACTTGTTCCCTAAGTAATTTCTTATAAAACCCCAATTCTAGAATAATCCTAACACTCCTATAAATAGGGACCTAGGCTAAACCATTCCATGTACTAAATCACAATCAAATCTCACTCTCAAATCTCTCCCTTTCTCTCTTGATTTCGGCCCCAAAAACCGAAAACCACCACCACCCCATCAAAATCCTTGAGGGTTTCCAAGTAATCTTCGAGTTGTTCTTCGCGTTCTTCGTGTTCTTCAAGGATATTCAAGAAGTTCTTCAAGATTTTCAAGACTTTGATCTTCAATCTTCAAAGTGTTCATCTTATCTTTGTTAATCTTCTTGGATCTTCAAAGGTATAACATAAAACCCTAAACTATTTCCTTAATTCTTTGATCTTTGTTTTAATCTATAATCATATAAATTTATAAACATATAAACATAAGAACAAACCTAGATCTATACATGTAAGAAAGAAAAAATATAAATCTATACATGTGTGTGTGTGTGTCGACTAGAAAAAAGAAAAAGAAGGAAGGAAACTTTGATCTTTAAAACCCTAGATACACTTAGGAGATTTGTTTGTGTTTAATTAAGGAAACAAAATAAACCTACATATATATACATATAATTCGACATATACATATATACATGTGGAAAATAAATTTTTGTATATATATATATATATATATATATATATATATATATATATATATATATATATATACACACACACGACATCATGTACATATAAACAACTAAAACCCTAAAACCTAAATTAAATTATACTACTTTAATCAAAACCCTAGTTTTATTAAAAACCTAATTAATTATTAAACCCTAATTCATTAAACCTAACCCTAATTAATTAATACCACTTTAATTATTAAACCCTAATCATTACTACATTAAATGAAACCCTAATTTACTAAACCCTAATTTATGAAACCCTAGGACATTAATTACTAAACCCTAGTTATTAAATACTACTTTAAATAACTAACTCTAATTAATGAAATCCTAATACTACTTATACTATCAATTAACATGTATACACTGTTACTATTATTAACACCTAAAACCTATTACTTATATTATAGCACGTAAAGACATTTTGGGATATGTATTAAAGATGTATAGATCTTCGAACTTTCTGGACGAATGGTTTCTACAAAACTCTAGGAGGAAGGGTTTGGATTTCTGATTTAAAGGGTCCTATAGCTCAAGCCCTAGACCTGAAATGGCCATTCGAAGAGAAAAGGGTGATTGGAAGCTTATCTAATACGGCAAGTATCCTAAAATGGAAAACACTCTTAAAGTAGAAACTTTCTAGTTATAGAAACTTAGTAAAACAAGCTATACTTAAAACGCTATCATACTTAAACTTAAACATGGGCAAAACACTTAACTACTCTTAAATGTCAATAGGTTGACTTTCCTGCTCACTCGTCCAGCTTTCTATTCCGAGGAATAACTAACTCTCTCTCTACTTACTAAGGTGAACTTCATAGCCCCACTTTCTATTGTGCACAACTTACTTACTTTACTTGGGGTGAGACACATGCTATTTTTACTTTTTACACTTTAGACACAAGTACCAAACTGTTAAACTATGTTATACCCGGCTATGTCCGACTAAGTCCCTACAGTGATATTTTTAATTGCTGCGACATGCTTAATTATTGGGGGTAGGCCTATCGGGAGTAACGTCCCCGATACATTTGACTAAGTCTTTGTATTACTTGATAATGAAATTAAAACCGACAAGGACAGACACAACTTGTCATGGGGCAAACTTGAACGTTTAGTCTAAATATCACGCTTTGGCATAACTTTTGATCCTGCGGGAGATCAACTTTACAAACTAAATCTTGTGGTCTAAAACAACGGTCAAACTTTTGTTAAACCTATGAACTTCACTCAACCTTTTTGGTTGACACTTTAGCATGTTTTGTCTCAGGTGCTGTTTGATTCAAGCTTACTTATCTACTGCTTATGTGATGCTACTTGGACATAGGATCAAGAGATTATCACATTAATTACTATTGCATTTAAACAATTACTTTATTCCTTTGTAACGACATTTCATTTTCCGCTGCGTACTCATTGAAGTTAATTTTCTCATTTAGTATTGTTCTCGTTATTATAATATGTTGGTATATTTTGATATTAAGTCACATTTCGCCCAGGCCCTAACTGGGGGTGTGATAGATTGGTATCAGAGCATAACCAGGCTGTTATAGAGAACCAGGATTGCATCTTTATGTGTGCCTTATTTGTTGGGATTTAACAAGTTTTATGATACTTAAAACCTTTTAAGAAACTTATCAAAGCGGAAGCATGTTAGTTACATTTTAACTTGTTAATCTTTAAACCATTTTAAAGTTAAATCCCATGGATCAAGTTGTGAAATAATATGCTTACAAACTACAAGATAGTAATTTAGAGGTTATACCTTCTCCAAGTTAGGAGGTTATTTACTTCCAAGAATGATGAATTTGAAGATGAAAACACCAAGCTTATGCTTCTCCAATATCACCCTTAACCTTGGCTAGACTTTGGTACCTTATAACCTTACTAACCAAGCTAGAAAACCACTTTACTAGAACCTTAAAATCTGGACAGCAAGTACCAAGAAAGATGATGATGAATACTAGTTCCAAAACTATGGAACCTCAAGAGATAATACCCCAAGCTTGATGCACCAACACACCTTTGAATTGGTTAGGTTTTAGAGACACTTAATCACTAGAAAACAAGCTTGAAACACACCCTTTTGCAGCCTAGAAGGCCACGGTTTTGCAGCAGCAAGGAGAGGAGAAAGAGAGTGTTTTTCTTGGTTCTTAGATTCTTACTTGAGTCATGCATGTGGTGAATGGAGCCTAGCATGCTTTTATTGGAATGTGCCAACACAAGTAACAATGGAATAAACATGGGGTGTCTTGGAGACCACCCTCAAAAATGGCTCCATCACCAATTCCATATAACAAGACTTTAAATTTTATAAAACTTGCTATTTTGTATAAAATCCCATGATTTTATTAAGATACTTATGTATTTTATAAACCTTTTATAAAATATAACACAACATAATTATTTAAACCCATAAATAATTATATATAAATTATCCAAATAATTTATCTCAAGTGATTATATTTTAGAAAACCGATTTTCTAAAATCCAAGTGTTGTGTATTCATTTAACGATCCATTCGTTAAGCTTAAATACATATACGGTGTTGGTAAGCTTGTTATTAGGTATGACCCGACTTGGATCATAACATATTAGCCACATTAATTTAATATGTCTCTCGGGCATACGAAATACCTTCAATCTCCCACTTGTACGAGAAACATAAGAAATTAATGCAAGTGATGGATACAGCCTAACACACCGTCCATCACCCCTAATATGTTATGACTTTGTGCCATTCAATAACATCATCCCTTTCGAGTTCCCATCTCGAATATGATTAGGTGAATCTTTCATTATTTCCTTTCGTCCTAGATGTCATGTTAAATCCAAGAGATACAGAGTGATCACTCTCTTATAGATTTAACTTTTCAGGCCTTAGACATCTGACTCTCAACGAATAAGAGGGACAAATTCCATCTTGACTACATACGTCCTAGATATACACTTTGTAATATACTTGAGTTCTTCCTTATGTACTACCATGTTTCAGAATAGCGAAGGAAAGAATCAAGGCACAGTACTTGGTGAATATCCGAACCCAATATGTATCTTAGGTCAGAGGATACAATGATATTCGCCTTTACTCAAGATTACATGTGATCAACCACGAAGGCTCTATACAGTAATTCTTGAGAGCGGGTCTTCCAATGTTTGTTTCCCACAAATATCTATGAACCTTGGTTGCAACCTTGCCCCACATTCAACCTATGAATGTATACCAATCCGAGTTCATAATAGTCTAAACCTCACACTTGTTCCCACAAATGTGATCGACTACGGAAATTTAGAATAATTGCTTATTCATGGATGAAATATGCAAAATAGGAACATAACTCAAATAAATTAACACCATAGTTATATTAATGAGTTTGAATAATTTCGTTCCGGTACAATACATAAAATAGATCATATCCAATCACTAGAATATCGAAGCCCTAATGCACAAACATGTCATTCATGTTTTGGCCCATGTAAAAGCTTCGTGAGTGGATCCGCAACATTATGATCTGTATGAACTTTACGAATACATATCTTTCCTTTTTCAACTTCATCTCTTATGTAGTTGAATCTCCGCTCAATGTGACGAGTCTTTTGATGGGCACGAGGTTCCTTGATTTGAGAAATCGCACCCTCGTTGTCACAAAAGATCTCAAGAGGGTCCTGAATGGAAGGGACCACTCCTAAGTCGTCGATGAATTTCTTCATCCATGCAGCTTCCTGTGCTGCCAATGAGGCGGCAATGTACTCCGACTCTGTAGTGGATAACGCAACAACCTCCTGTTTCGAACTCTTCCAAGAGACCGCACCTCCATTTAATGTAAATACATAACCGGATTGTGATCGAGAATCATCTCGATCAGTTTGGAAGCTCGCGTCCACGTAACCTTTTACAGCGAGTTCCTCCTCACCAGATCCGTATATTAGAAACATATCCTTAGTCCTTTTAAGGTATTTCAATATACTTTTAACAGCAATCCAATGACTGTTTCCTGGGTTGTTCTGGTATCTACTTGTCAAGCTTAGAGCGCATGACACATCCGGTCTAGTACATATCATTGCATACATGATAGACCCAATAGCAGATGCGTATGGGACTTTCTTCATTCTTTCTTGTTCATCTTTCGTGGCAGGACACTGAGATGAACTGAGAACGGTTCCCTTTTGAATAGGTACCAAACCTCTCTTAGAGTTTTCCATCTTGAACCTTTTCAAGATTTTATCAATGTATGTACTTTGACTTAAACCTATCAATCTCTTGGATCTATTCCTATAGATCCCTATCCCCAATATGTATTGTGCATCTCCAAGATCCTTAATGGAGAAGCAACTCTTTAGCCAAGTTTTGACTCCTTGCATTGTGGTAATATCATTCCCAAATAATAATATATCATCCACATATAGCACAAGGAACATGATAGTGCTCCCACTAGCTTTCTTATATACACAAGCTTCATCACCATTTTTAATGAAGCCAAATTTCTTGGCTTCCTCATTAAAACGATGATTCCACATTCTAGATGCTTGTTTCAATCCGTAGGTTGACTTCTTTAACTTGCATACCCTTTTAGGATATTTTGGATCAACAAAACCTTCAGGCTGAACCATATAGACATCTTCCATAAGATATCCATTTAGGAAAGCGGTTTTGACATCCATTTGCCATATTTCATAGTCGTAGTGAGCAGCAATGGCAAATAATATCCTAATAGACTTTAGCATTGCCACTGGCGAGAAAGTTTCATCATAATCAACCCCTTGAGTTTGAGTGAAACCTTTTGCTACAAGTCTAGCTTTATATGTATCCAAGTTTCCATGTATGTCGGTTTTCTTCTTGAAAAGCCATTTGCAATCAACTAGCTTAGAGCTAGGAGGTTGCTCAACAAGTTCCCATACTTGGTTTTCATACATGGATTGCATCTCGGCGTTCATGGCATCCTGCCATTTATCTTTATCAATCCTTGATAAAGCATCTTCGTAGTTTGTCGGTTCATCCAAATCAACCGTATAGCAACCATCCACGAGAAACCCATATCTCTCGGGAGGATTACTAATCCTACTAGATCTTCGAACGTCTTGTGTACCTTGATCATCCATTTGATCATTATCAACATTTTCATGTTGAGTGCTAGTGTCAACCAATTGTGTATCATCTATTTGATCTTGAACCTCTTCAAGATCTATCTTCCTTTCACTATTTCCTTCCATTAGGAACTTAGTTTCAAGGAATTCCGCCTTCCGAGCAACAAATACATTTTGTTCAGATGGATCATAGAAATAGTATCCCATATCATCCTTGGGATATCCTATGAAGATACACTTCGTGGATCGAGCATTCAACTTATTAGGGACGTAACGCTTAGGATAAGCTTCACATCCCCATACCTTTAAGTATGATAGAGAAGGAGGTTTTCCAAACCACATCTCGTGAGGAGTTCGTTCCACTTTCTTGGTTGGGGCCATATTTAAAATACGAGCCGCGGAGCTTAGACAATAACCCCAAAATGATAGAGGTAACGAGCTTCTTGCCATCATAGATCGAACCATATCCATTAGGGTTCGGTTCCTCCTTTCGGAAACTCCATTAAGTTGGGGTGTTCCGGGTGGAGTAAGTTGTGAGATAATCCCACAACTCCTAAGATGATCTTGGAAAGCATCGCTTAGGTATTCACCTCCTCTATCGGTACGAAGTACCTTAATTGTCTTATTGAGTTGATTTTGTACTTCGTTTTGATATTCTTTGAATGCTTCAAACGTTTCGTCCTTGTGTCTTAATAAGTAGACATATCCGAAACGACTAAAGTCATCAATGAAAGTAACGAAGTATCTTTCACCATTCCTAGTCATGGGCTTAAAAGGTCCACATACATCCGAATGTATTAATCCCAATAAGTCTTTAGCCCTTTCATAGGTCCCTTTGAAAGGTGATTTAGTCATCTTGCCTTGTAAACAAGATTCACATACATCAAACGAATACATTTCATTTGATTTTAAAAGTCCATTCTTTTGAAGTGTATGCATTCGGTTCTTGTTTATGTGACCAAGGCGACAATGCCATAAGTAGGAATCACTCAAATCCCTTTTGAGTTTCTTGGTGCTTGCATGGTATATTGAGCTACTAGATAATGTGTCATCATGAACCAATTCATAAATTCCATTTGAAGGTGAAGCCTTGAAATAGAATATATTATCTAAATAAATGTGGATATCATCATTAACAAAATTAGGATTAAAACCACATTGTTTCAAACGGGAAATAGAAATAATGTTTTGACATAAGTCGGGTGCATACAAAACATCATTCAAAATAAGTTCCAAGCCACTTGGAAGTTTTAACACAAAGTCTCCTTGAGCTTTCACTTGCACTTTAGCTCCATTCCCCATGAAGAGACTTGATGTTCCCGTTTGCTTGTTACTTCTTTTGAACCCCTGCAAAGAATTGCAAATATGAGTTCCACATCCCGTGTCTAATACCCATGTATTAGAAGAAGCAATACTAAGCTCTATATATACCATATATATATTACCTGAGGTTTGCCCCGCATCCCTCTTCTCCTTCAACTCCTTAAGGTAGACCGGACAGTTTCGTTTCCAATGACCCATCTCACCGCAACCGAAACATGGGTCTTCCTTGGGGTTTGCCTTCTCGGCTACCTTTTGCTTCTTAGCCTTGTTGATGGTTGGGGTAACCATCTTCCCCTTCCCTTTGCCTTGATAGGCGGGTCCTTTTCTCTTAGCCACCTTTGGCTTAGAGGTCTTACCTTTGGACCCACCTTGATCGATTGCTAACACGGGTAAAGCCCTTTTACCCATGCTAGTTTCCGCCGTTCTAAGCATACCGTGAAGCTCACCTATGCTCTTATCCATCCCATTCATATTGTAATTAATTACAAATTGATCAAACCTTTTTGATAGGGAGTTAAGGATAAGATCGGTGGCTAACTCATTAGATATGTTTAGGTTAAGACGGTTAGCACAATCGATAAGGCTTTTCATCTTAAGTACATAAGATGAAACCGATTGGGTATCGTCCATACGACAAGCATGTAGCGCCCGAACCGTTTCGAAGCGCTCGACACGCGCTTGTTGGAGGAACATCTCCTTCAATTGCGTTATCATGTCGTATGCACTATGGTGCTCGAAATCCTTTTGGAGTTCAGGTATCATAGTCCCAAGCATTAAGCATGAGACTTGAAGGGAGTCGTGGCAATACTTATCGTAAGAGGCCATTGCCTCCACATCATTCTCATCCGGTTGATCGGGAATGGGGTCCTCAAGCACATACATTTTATCCTCTTGTTTGAGGACAATCCGAAGATTGCGGAACCAATCCATAAAGTTTGTATGGTTGAGTTTGTCTTTCTCTAAGAGAGACCTTAATGATAGGTGGTTCAGGTTAAGTGGTGCGTTTGGAATGTTATTGTTGTTATTGGCGGCCATCTACAAAATTAACAAAGTTCGTTTAAGTATCGATTTTTAATTTAACATTCAATACCCTTTTAAATTTTAATTGACTTATTAAATATTAGAATCCAACGGTAAATCAAATTTCGGTTAGGTGACCTTTATCCCGTTATTTGATTTAGCTAGGTAGTCATTATATGACAATTGCAATCCTTTTGCAACTTCTAAGTTATGGGATCATGCAATCCTTTTGCATGGCATATTTATCCCATCAACGCCTATTTGTTCATCATGCTTCGGTGACCCTAAGTTTATGATTCCCAAATCAAGTCGTCCTACTTGTGTAAACATGTAGACTTAACATACAAGTGGTTAGGTGACCTTTATCCCACATGTATGCGAAGTGTACCTTATTCATATTAGTTCGCTCATGACGGTTAGGTGACCTTTATCCCATCAAGAGTTTCCTAATACGTCTAAGTGTTTCCACAAAAGGATGGCGTTTAACTTGTTTACCTTGTTAGTGAAAGGGATTTTGAGTTTTCGTTAATTCTAGTTTTAGAAAACATTTATACCATACACCAACATGCATTTAGTGTATGGTACTTATGAAAAACCATTCTCATGTCTTGTAATTAAACCAATTACATGATATAAACCATTTTATATATATGATCCTTATCATGATCTTAATAACCGTTTATTAATGTCCTTTTAGCCATTTCAATTTAACCATTTTAAATTGTTGTTTTGCATGTGTTTAATAACGTCTAATTTAACCAATTAAATTTTAGTTTTATTTGTTGTTAACTTGTGTGATTAACTTGTAGCATACAAACATACAATCCACAATCATACAAGAATTAAAAACAACCACGCATGCAAAACAAAGATGTTCACAATCTAGCCATTTTGGTAGGCATTTGTTTAGCCGAAAACAAATGCCACCGGTTAAGGGGTTATAACACAAAGTAGGAGGTTTTAACCTCCCACTTAATCTTGCATCCAAATGCTTCTTCATGTGTTCTTCAAGTCTTCATCATCTTCATCATTTTACAAAATATATCCTAATACATTTTGTCTAGAAAATGAAAATACAACCTAATCTATTTTACATACCAAATATAAAATAAATTACATAACCAAAATTAATATTATTACAAACCAAATGAATAATTATTACATGCCTTTTGAATGAATAATAATACATACCAAATGAATCATAAATCAACCAAACAAGCATGCATTCAAACATGAGGTCAAGGCCATGATTGTGAACAACAATATACAACAAAATGACCAAAATGGAACAACCCAAAACCCATTTTGGGTGTCCAAGAATTCGGCCATATTAGCAAACCCACCCAAAATCATAAATTTTTGCATTTTACAATCATGCATGTACATAAAATGCAAAAATATAGTGAGTTTAATAACCATCTCGAAGCATATTTCAACAACTTCGGCTCTAGATACCATTGTTGGGATTTAACAAGTTTTATGATACTTAAAACCTTTTAAGAAACTTATCAAAGCGGAAGCATGTTAGTTACATTTTAACTTGTTAATCTTTAAACCATTTTAAAGTTAAATCCCATGGATCAAGTTGTGAAATAATATGCTTACAAACTACAAGATAGTAATTTAGAGGTTATACCTTCTCCAAGTTAGGAGGTTATTTACTTCCAAGAATGATGAATTTGAAGATGAAAACACCAAGCTTATGCTTCTCCAATATCACCCTTAACCTTGGCTAGACTTTGGTACCTTATAACCTTACTAACTAAGCTAGAAAACCACTTTACTAGAACCTTAAAATCTGGACAGCAAGTACCAAGAAAGATGATGATGAATACTAGTTCCAAAACTATGGAACCTCAAGAGATAATACCCCAAGCTTGATGCACCAACACACCTTTGAATTGGTTAGGTTTTAGAGACACTTAATCACTAGAAAACAAGCTTGAAACACACCCTTTTGCAGCCTAGAAGGCCACGGTTTTGCAGCAGCAAGGAGAGGAGAAAGAGAGTGTTTTTCTTGGTTCTTAGATTCTTACTTGAGTCATGCATGTGGTGAATGGAGCCTAGCATGCTTTTATTGGAATGTGCCAACACAAGTAACAATGGAATAAACATGGGGTGTCTTGGAGACCACCCTTAAAAACGGCTCCATCACCAATTCCATATAACAAGACTTTAAATTTTATAAAACTTGCTATTTTGTATAAAATCCCATGATTTTATTAAGATACTTATGTATTTTATAAACCTTTTATAAAATATAACACAACATAATTATTTAAACCCATAAATAATTATATATAAATTATCCAAATAATTTATCTCAAGTGATTATATTTTAGAAAACCGATTTTCTAAAATCCAAGTATCGTGTATTCATTTAACGATCCATTCGTTAAGCTTAAATACATATACGGTGTTGGTAAGCTTGTTATTGGGTATGACCCGACTTGGATCATAACATATTAGCCACATTAATTTAATATGTCTCTCGGACATACGAAATACCTTCATTATTTGCTAGCTAGGGTGCCTTAGTAATCTAGGAAACTATAACCTTTCCTGCCTTAGACTTTAAAGCACTTAGGATTGCCCTATAATCTTAACATTTATGCTTTCCTAAACTTGACTAAAAGATTCTAATCAAAGTCTCTTTCCTAATGATAGGATGTCAAGCTCAAGCGTTAACAAGCCCAACAAGGCAACTCACAACCCTACTACCGAAGTAGGTGTTGGACACTCTGAAACATCAAGACCTGTTCGAAGTCCTTCTTACAGTCCTGCTTCACCAAACTATAGTCCAAATACTCTGCGAAATTCACAAAGGTCTCCTCAATATTATCCAACTACGAGAATCGAAGATAAAGGAAAACGTCATGAAGAAGTCGGTCCATCAAGGAAGAGAGCCCGGACTCCTTCTTATAATGATGCTGCTAAGTATGAGGGTTTGCTTTGCCACATGGCGAGAGTGGAGGTCCGTATGGATGAGAAGGACCGTGAAATTAAGAAGTTGGTGGAGGAAAATGTTGAACTAAGAAAAGAATTAAGGCTCCTAAAGTACGAGGAAGAACGCAACACTCGTTGGGGGAATCAATCACTTGCTCATCTCCAGGAGGATGTTAACTTCCGAATGAAAATGGAGAGAAGCCGAATCGACAAACAACTTACCTTAAGGGAATACGACACCAATGCCATTAACAGTCGTGTTACCAACCTTTATGACAAATCTCGAATATCTCTACAAAAAGCAAAATGGGAAGAACGAGCGATATGATAAGTTTATCAAAGAATCCCTCGAATCTCAAACTGAAAAGCTGGAGAAACTTGTGAAGGATAACATGGAGAAAGTTATGAAGCAGTTTGAGGACGAGAAGAAGAAAGATGATGACTACTTCAATCTTAATATTCTTTAGATATCTTTCTATTTTCCATCTATGTAAAGGCTATGCCTTAAAACTATTTCTATTTCCAAATTGTGTAATAAAAAGGCTTATTTAATGCCTCGTTCCTTAATAATATAAAGTGTTTTATATATATCATGTGATATCAATACTTTATCTTATTCCTACTTGTAATTGCTCAACCCTATAATTTATTAACTTATTCAACTTATGTTCACTTATGTAGCGACATCATGGTTCGTCCAACTGCACCTACTGTTAACAATATTGTTTTGACTACCGAGCAATTCCAACAACTACTCACTGCCGCACAAGGCAACAATCAAGCTAACAATGTTAATCCTCAACCGAAACCTTGTTCCTACAAGGATTTTTCAAACTATCACCCTCCTGCGTTCAAAGGAAATGAAGAAGCTGTCGAGCTAGTTCGCTGGTTCGAGAAGATGGAATCTATTTTTCGTATTTGCAACTGTGGTGATGACAATCGAGTAAAGTATGCCACTAGCTCACTGGGTGGTAATGCTTTAACTTGGTGGTCTGCTCAAGCCAAGTCCGTAGGAATTGACAATGTTAATGCAATTCCATGGGACGAACTCAAAAGCATGATGGTCAACAAATTTTGCCCGAGGAGTCAAGTTCAGAAACTTGAAGCTGAGTTCTGGGAACTCAAGGTCAAGGGTACTGATATTGAGAACTACACCAATCGTTATTTGG
This sequence comes from Rutidosis leptorrhynchoides, assembly GCF_046630445.1. NCBI lineage: Eukaryota > Viridiplantae > Streptophyta > Magnoliopsida > Asterales > Asteraceae > Rutidosis > Rutidosis leptorrhynchoides. The sequence continues at coordinate 90,433,566 of NC_092339.1, read as the reverse complement.
AACTTTCTACTCTATGTCCTGAGATGTTTCCTACCGAAGCTAGAAGAATTGAGCGGTATATTGAAGGTCTTCCCGAGGATGTTCAAGGGAATGTTATAGCTGCTGAGAAGGTTACTTTGGATACTGTGATTCTTATGGCACAAAATCTGATGTTGGTTAAGAGAAGAAGAGCGTCGGCTAGTAAGCAGGTTGAAACCAAGGGTAATGATGGTAAGAGGAAGTTTGAGCCATCTCAAGGTTTGGCTCAGAATGATAATAAGAAGCCTGCGGATAACACAAGGTCGAATTATAAGGGTATTTATCCCTTCTGTATTCGTTGTGAGAGGCATCACCTGGGGAAGTGTACTGCGGTTTGTGTAAGAAAGTGAGACACGTTGCTAAGACGTGTAAGACTCCTCCAAAGGATAAGGCTATTGTTCCAGCCAAAGCTCCTCCAACCTGCTATACTTGTGGAGAAAAGGGACACATTAGTCCTAATTGTCCTAAGAAGAAGGATAATCCCGCTACTGGAGCTAATACTACTGCTGCGAAGGGTCGTGCATTTGTTATTACTGCTGTCGAAGCTCGAGATGAGGATGAGGTCATCACGGGTACGTATCTTGTCAATAATTGTCATGCAACTATTTTATTCAATACTGGTGCCGACCGAAGTTACGTATCTAGTGATTTTTGCACCCTATTTACTGAAAAGCCTCAACCCTTAGAAACTAAACGATTAGTAGAAGTAGCCAATGGAAAGATCATGCAAGTCGATAAAATCTATAAAAACTGCAACTTAATCTTAGCCGATAAGGAATTTAAGATAGATCTTTTGTCGGTCGAGCTCGGAAGTTTTGACGTTGTAGTTGGAATGGATTGGTTACATCCATCACATGCTGCTATCATGTGTTACGATAAAACTGTTCATGTTCCATTGGGAAATGGAGAGACTCTCATCATCCAAGGTGAAAAGAGTGGTTCCAATCTCAACATCATCTCCTGTATTAAAACTCGCAAATACCTTATGAAAGGTTATCCAGCTATTCTAGCCCACGTTAAGATGATTGAATCGAAAGAGAAGCGTATTGAAGATGTACCAGTGGTTAAAGACTTTCCCGATGTGTTTCCCGAAGATCTTCCTGGTCTTCCACCTCCTCGACAAGTTGAATTTCAAATTGATTTGACTCCCGATGCTGCTCCTATTGCTAAAGCACCGTATCGTTTAGCACCCTCTAAGATGAAGGAATTATTCAACCAGCTCCAAGAACTATTGGATAAAGGTTTTATTCATCCAAGCTCGTCCCCATGGGGAGCTCCTATTCTGTTTGTTAAGAAGAAAGATGGTACGTTAAGGATGTGTGTCATAACCCGACCTTAACCATAAGGACGAATACAATAACATATGATTTCATCGCGAGGTATTGACCTCTATATGCGACGTTTTTCAAAAACTGCATTCGTTTTTACAATACAAACCATAACTTTTATTACAAATACAAGGTTTAAACAAGATAATAATGATTATCGTTTAGCGATAATCTTAGACTTACAAACTTTACATGTGATAATAACAATACGACTTCCAACATATTTTACATTACAAATCCTCCGATATGCAGTTTTATTTTTGACACAAATATGCATACTCAAGATCTTGCTTAAATTCAACATGTTGCAGCGGAAGCTTTTAGTTATCACCTGAGAATAAACATGCTTAAAATGTCAACATAAAGTTGGTGAGATATAGGTTTAATGCCGGCAGCGTTATGAATATAGACCACAAGATTTCATATATAAACGTTTTAATAAAAATATTCTAAGTTGTTGAGCACTTGATAACCATACTTAACATTTAATCAACGTCGCATATTCCCTTTATTATGAAATCTTACTACACCGTACTAAGTGTAGTCACCGAAACGAAGTACTGTGCAACCGTTGAATACTGGTCGTCCAGTCCGGTTGGGGTTGTCAGGCCCGATAGATCTATCAACAGGATTCGCGTTTACAATACTGCATGTAAATAGTAGTTACCAAGTTACAGGGAGATATGCCAGTGGTACAACTCAACGTAGAATATATAATTTTAATCACTTGTGTCCATAACGTATATCATAAAATGCATGTATTCTCATCCCGAAATATTTAAAGTTTAAAAGTGGGACTATATACTCACCTTTTCCTTGAAGGTATTTAACTCGACTTGGTCTCCGATAGATATCACGAACCTAACCATATATATAATATATCAACATATTTTCTTTTCAATTAATCGTTACATATATATATACTTATAATACTTTTAATATTTTCTTAGTCCGTAGTTAGCAGTCTGTTGTTAATGGTCCACAATTAGTTGCTCAATAAAATAAATAAAGACCCCATCGTATTCGTATTGATCAGAATTAATCTCGACCCATGGTACCATGTTGTCAAATGACGTGTTGCGTACATAAATTACCGTGTTGTCAGATGACGTGTTGCGTACAATCATGATGTCTTATGATTAATCTTCTCATGTTGTTTACGGGTGGTCCTGAAATATATAAAATCAAATCATAAGTAAATATATATTAAATATTATGTTAATTAGCCAAGATATGATTAATCCTATTTTGTCATAATATGATATATTACAGGTTTTGAAGTATTTTAAAAATCAAATTAGAAGGATCTATTTAGTTTGCGAACAGGTTTGAAATCATTCAAACTATGTTCTTGTTGTTAAAAATTTTATAACACAAAATAAGATAGCTATATAAATATGAATCGAATAAGATTATAAATAAGGTTACTACCTCAAGTTACTTGGATAAAGCTACTGGAAAAGATAGAAAATAATCTTGATCAAACTTTCTTATGATGATTATAGGTTGTTCATGAAGCTAGTTCTTCATGAGTATTTGCTGAGATTGTGAAGAACACTTAGAGTTCCTAAGAGTGTGTTTTTGGTTAGAGAAAGATGGTTGTAAGAATGAAATGAAAAACCAAGGTGATGGTGATACTTATAGGACAGTCTGGTTGTTGAGGGAACAAGGACAAATTATTGTGTTGAATTTTTGAGTAATAATGTATGCTAGCTTACAAATAAGATTCCCTCTTATCTAGGGCAGATCTAAGCCTGATAAGGATATTGATTTGATGTGTATTTATCAATAGTAAATACGTATAGATGATGGGTATGATACGGTAAAAGAAGCTCAAAATCGGGCTTTTATTTTGGGTCCAACCGGGCCAAAAATAAAATTTTAAGACATTTTTAATAAAGCAATGTTAGCCCAAAAAAAAATTTCCAAGCTGACCTGGCAGCTCGACCCCAGCCAGGGGCTCTGCCCCTTGGACCCCGCCAGGTGTAGTGACCCGAACTTTTCCATGTTTATATATATTAATTGAGATTGATATTTACATGATTAAATGTTTCCAACATATTAAGCAATCAAACTTGTTAAGACTTGATTAATTGAAATATGTTTCATATAGACAATTGACCACCCAAGTTGACCGGTGATTCACGAACGTTAAAACTTGTAAAAACTATAAGATGACATATATATGGTTATATATATAGTTAACATGTTTTTATTATAAGTATGTATCTCATTAGGTATTTTAACAATGAGTTATATACATAAAAATGAGACTATTAATTTAAGAAACTCGAAAACGATATATATAACGATTATCGTTATAACAACGTCTTACTAGGTACATATGAATCATATTAAGATATTGATACACTTGGTTAATTATTTTAAATGATAAGTAAATATATTATTAAGTGTATTAACAATGAAATACATATGTAAAAATAAGACTACTAACTTAATGATTTCGAAACGAGACATATATGTAACGATTATCGTTGTAACGACATTTAAATGTATATATATCATACTAATATATATTATATATCATAATATCATGATAATATAACAATTTAACATCTCATTTGTTATAATAAACAATGGGTTAACAACATTCAACAAGATCGTTAACCTAAAGGTTTCAAAACAACATTTACATGTAACGACTAACGATGACTTAACGACTCAGTTAAAATGTATATACATGTAGTGTTTTAATATGTATTCATACACTTTTGAAAGACTTCAAGACACTTATCAAAATACTTCTACTTAACAAAAATGCTTACAATTACATCCTCGTTCAGTTTCATCAACAATTCTACTCGTATGCACCCGTATTCGTACTCGTACAATACACAACTTTTAGATGTATGTACTATTGGTATATACACTCCAATGATCAGCTCTTAGCAGCCCATGTGAGTCTTCTAACACATGTGGGAACCATCATTTGGCAACTAGCATGAAATATCTCATAAAATTACAAAAATATGAGTAATCATTCATGACTTATTTACATGAAAACAAAATTACATATCCTTTATATCTAATCCATACACCAACGACCAAAAACACCTACAAACACTTTCATTCTTCAATTTTCTTCATCTAATTGATCTCTCTCAAGTTCTATCTTCAAGTTCTAAGTGTTCTTCATAAATTCCAAAAGTTCTAGTTTCATAAAATCAAGAATACTTTCAAGTTTGCTAGCTCACTTCCAATCTTGTAAGGTGATCATCCAACCTCAAGAAATCCTTGTTTCTTACAGTAGGTTATCATTCTAATACAAGGTAATAATCATATTCAAACTTTGGTTCAATTTCTATAACTATAACAATCTTATTTCAAGTGATGATCTTACTTGAACTTGTTTTCGTGTCATAATTTTGCTTCAAGAACTTCGAGCCATCCAAGGATCCATTGAAGCTAGATCCATTTTTCTCTTTTCCAGTAGGTTTATCCAAGGAACTTAAGGTAGTAATGATGTTCATAACATCATTCGATTCATACATATAAAGCTATCTTATTCGAAGGTTTAAACTTGTAATCACTAGAACATAGTTTAGTTAATTCTAAACTTGTTCGCAAAAAAAGTTAATCCTTCTAACTTGACTTTTAAAATCAACTAAACACATGTTCTATATCTATATGATATGCTAACTTAATGATTTAAATCCTGGAAACACGAAAAACACCGTAAAACCGGATTTACGCCGTCGTAGTAACACCGCGGGCTGTTTTGGGTTAGTTAATTAAAAACTATGATAAACTTTGATTTAAAAGTTGTTATTCTGAGAAAATGATTTTTATTATGAACATGAAACTATATCCAAAAATTATGGTTAAACTCAAAGTGGAAGTATGTTTTCTAAAATGGTCATCTAGACGTCGTTCTTTCGACTGAAATGACTACCTTTACAAAAACGACTTGTAACTTATTTTTCCGACTATAAACCTATACTTTTCTGTTTAGATTCATAAAATAGAGTTCAATATGAAACCATAGCAATTTGATTCACTCAAAACGGATTTAAAATGAAGAAGTTATGGGTAAAACAAGATTGGATAATTTTTCTCATTTTAGCTACGTGAAAATTGGTAACAAATCTATTTCAACCATAACTTAATCAACTTGTATTGTATATTATGTAATCTTGAGATACCATAGACACGTATACAATGTTTCGACCTATCATGTCGACACATCTATATATATTTCGGAACAACCATAGACACTCTATATGTGAATGTTGGAGTTAGCTATACAGGGTTGAGGTTGATTCCAAAATATATATAGTTTGAGTTGTGATCAATACTGAGATACGTATACACTGGGTCGTGGATTGATTCAAGATAATATTTATCGATTTATTTCTGTACATCTAACTGTGGACAACTAGTTGTAGGTTACTAACGAGGACAGCTGACTTAATAAACTTAAAACATCAAAATATATTAAAAGTGTTGTAAATATATTTTGAACATACTTTGATATATATGTATATATTGTTATAGGTTCGTGAATCAACCAGTGGCCAAGTCTTACTTCCCGACGAAGTAAAAATCTGTGAAAGTGAGTTATAGTCCCACTTTTAAAATCTAATATTTTTAGGATGAGAATACATGCAGGTTTTATAAATGATTTACAAAATAGACACAAGTATGTGAAACTACATTCTATGGTTGAATTATCGAAATCGAATATGCCCCTTTTTATTAAGTCTGGTAATCTAAGAATTTGGGAACAGACACCCTAATTGACACGAATCCTAAAGATAGATCTATTGGGCCTAACAAACCTCATCCAAAGTACCGGATGCTTTAGTACTTCGAAATTTATATCATATCCGAAGGGTGTCCCGGAGTGATGGGGATATTCTTATATATGCATCTTGTTAATGTCGGTTACCAGGTGTTCACCATATGAATGATTTTTATCTCTATGTATGGGATGTGTATTGAAATATGAAATCTTGTGGTCTATTATTATGATTTGATATATATAGGTTAAACCTATAACTCACCAACATTTTTGTTGACGTTTTAAGCATGTTTATTCTCAGGTGATTATTAAGAGCTTCCGCTGTCGCATACTTAAATAAGGACGAGATTTGGAGTCCATGCTTGTATAATATTGTGTAAAAACTGCATTCAAGAAACTTATTTTGTTGTAACATATTTGTATTGTAAACCATTATGTAATGGTCGTGTGTAAACAGGATATTTTAGATTATCATTATTTGATAATCTACCTAAAGCTTTTTAAAAACCTTTATCTATGAAATAAAGGTTATGGTTTGTTTTAAAAATGAATGCAGTCTTTGAAAAACGTCTCATATAGAGGTCAAAACCTCGCAACGAAATCAATTAATATGGAACGTTTTTAATCAATAAGAACGGGACATTTCACCAGGGGTTGCCACCCCTTGGACCCCGCTTATCGGGGGCGCTGCCCCCGAACCCCCGTCATAATCAAGATAAGTTCAAACAAGTGTGCACTCCACACTTCCCCAAACTTGTTCGATATTTATCAAGATTATTTTGGTTACAAATTAATCCCATTACACTTAAATCATATTGGTGACATAAATCACAACACGTTATAGATTGTAAGTATATATGTCAAAGAACGTTACATATAGTTATTGTTTTGAAAACTTAAGTTAGTGGTCTCAAAGTATACTTATAACTCATTGTTGTTAGTTCACAATGAAATGTTAAACCAGTATAGATATGTACATATACATAATCGTATAATTATCGTGTGTTATATAGTTTGTGATATCATCGGTCAAATTGGACGGTCAAACGTTGTGTAAAACTTTTTTCAAAAATATAAGTCTCAACAGTTTGGATTGCTTATCATGTTGGTAAGGTTTAATTTATGTAAATATTAATCTCATAAGTATAGAACGATCGAAAAATTCCGGGTCGTTACAATGTGTATTGATTATCGCGAACTTAACAAGCTTACTATCAAGAACCGTTATCCGTTGTCGAGTATCGATGATCTGTTTGGTCATCTTCAAGGATCAAGCATCTATTCAAAGATTGACTTAAGGTCAGGTTATCACCAACTCAGAGTCAAGGAATCAGATATTCCTAAGACCGCTTTTCGCACTCGCTATGGACACTATGAGTTTTGTGTTATGCCTTTTGGTTTGACTAATGCTCCTGCTATGTTCATGGATCTTATGAACCGTGTTTGCAAACCCTATCTCGATAAATTCGCCATTGTATTCATTGATGACATCTTGATCTATTCCAAGAGTGAGGAAGAACATGAGCAACATTTGCGCATGATTCTCGAACTCTTAAGAAAGGAACAACTCTATGCTAAATTTTCTAAGTGTGAGTTTTGGCTCAAAACCGTACAATTCCTTGGACATGTTGTTGATAGAGACGGAATACATGTCGATCCAGCTAAGATTGCTGCTATTCGGAACTGGGAGATACCAAAGACTGCGAAGCATATTCGCCAATTTTTGGGACTTGTCGGTTACTATCGAAGGTTCATAAAAGATTTTTCTCTCATTGCTAAACCTCTTATGAAGCTAACTCAAAAAGGGAAGAAATTTGAGTGGTCTGAAGAACAGGAATCTGCTTTCAAGATTCTGAAGGAGAAATTGACCACAGCCCCGATTCTATCTTTACCTGAAGGTACTGATGACTTTGTTGTTTACTGCGATGCTTCGAAGCAAGGCTTTGGTTGTGTTCTAATGCAATGAGAAAAGGTTATTGCATACGCATCTAGGCAGTTGAAGAAACATGAAGAGAACTATACCACGCATGACCTTGAGTTAGGTGCCGTGGTATTTGCATTAAAGATATGGAGACATTATTTGTATGGTACCCATTTTACGGTGTACACTGATCATAAAAGTCTTCGACATATCTTTGATCAAAAATAGCTGAACATGAGGCAAAGCCGATGGCTCGAGTTATTGAACGATTATCACTGTGAGCTGAAATATCATCCTGGCAAGGCGAATGTAGTTGCCGATGCTCTTAGTCGGAAAGACGATGTTAAATATGTTCGTGCTCTAAACCTGAAAATCAAATCAAATCTTATCTCACGAATCTGTAAAGCTCAATTGGAAGCCATTAAACCGACACTTATCGAAGGTGAAGGACCCATTGGTTTTGAGAACCAACTTCAAGTGAAAGCTAATGGTACACGGTACTTTGGCAACAGAATTTGGGTTTCTCGTTTCGGTAATCTCCGTGAACTCGTCTTGGATGAAGCACATAAGACTAGATATTCTATTCATCCCGGTTCCGGTAAAATGTATCACGATGTGAAGCAATTTTACTGGTGGCCTAACATGAAAGCCGACATTGCTACTTATGTTAGTAAGTGTCTTACTTGTTTAAAGTTCAAGGCCGAACATCAAAAGCCTTCTGTTCTATTGACACAACCCGATATTCCGCAGTAGAAGTGGGAATGTATCACTATGGACTTTGTTACTAAGTTACCTAAGACTGCGAACGGTAACGATACTATTTGGGTCGTAGTTGATCGTCTTACTAAATCTACACATTTCATACCGATCAAGGAAACCGACAAGATGGAGAGATTAGCACAGCTTTATATTAAAGAAATCGTCTCATGTCATGGTGTTCCTATTTCGATTATTTCTGATCACGACAGTCGATTCATTTCTAGATTTTGGAAAACTTTACAATCTGCTCTTGGAACTCAACTTGACATGAGTACAGCTTATCATCCTCAAACTGATGGTCAAAGTGAACGGACTATTCAAACCATGGAAGATATGCTACGTGTTTGTGCAATTGATTTCGACAAAGGATGGGATAGACATCTACCTTTGGTTAAATTTTCTTACAACAACAGTTATCACTCTAGCATTAAAGCTGCACCTTTTGAAGCTTTGTTTGGACAGAAGTGTAGATCCCCTCTGTGTTGGGATGAACTTGAGGACAGGCATTTAACTGGTCCTGAAATTATCCACGAAACTACTGAAAAGATCGTTCAGATTAAGCAACGTTTAGAAACTGCCCGTACCCAACAGAAGAGCTATGCCGATAAGAAACGAAAAGACATCGAATACCAAGTTGGAGATAAAGTTATGTTGAAAGTATCCCCTTGGAAAGGTGTTGTTCGCTTCGGTAAGCGAAGTAAACTCAGCCCACTGTATGTTGGACCATTCACAATCACTGAAAGAGTCGGTCCTGTGGCATATCGATTAGAACTACCAATCGAACTCAGTCAAGTACATGATGTGTTTCATGTCTCAAATCTTAAATGGTGTCTTGTTAACGACACACTCGTTATTCCTCTGGATGATGTCCGCATTAATGAGCAAATGCACTTCGTTGAAGAACCTATAGAAATCATGGAAGGAGAGGTCAAACAAATGCGTAAAAGCAACATACCTATCGTTAAAGTCCGGTGGAATTCGCGTAGAGGCCCCGAATATACCTGGGAATGCAAAGACCACATGAAATGGAAATATCCCCATCTCTTCTCAACTGCTGATGCAAACGAGGAATCTACCTAAAAACTTCGGGACGAAGTTTTCAATAACGGGGAGGTACTATAACGACTCTCATTTTTCCATTCTATATTTCTCATTTTTCCATTCTATACTTTTCCTTATTAAATGCCCAACAATATAATTAAACTTAATAATTAAACTTTAATCGATAAAGGTTAAGTGTTAAGAAATATAAAATATAATAATTAACTTTGTACAAGTTAATAAAAATAATAAGTTAATAAACTTTTATGAGTAAATATATAACTATAAAGACTTGTGTAATTAAAATAAATAAACTTGGATAATTAAGGGTTATTAAGCTAAATTAAAGTACAAGGACTTAAGTGAAAATGTTAAACCCTAACCCTAATTAGCCTAGCCGATTTTAGGGAGGGTGAAATACCCTTTTTGCCCCTCAAATTTTTGGCCCATGCATCCCTCCTAACCCCTTCTCCAAGTTAGACTTGTTCCCTAAGTAATTCCTTATAAAACCCTAATTCTAGAATAATCCTAACACTCCTATAAATAGGGACCTAGGCTAAACCATTCCATGTACTAAATCACAATCAAATCTCACTCTCAAATCTCTCCCTTTCTCTCTTAATTTCGGCCCCAAAAACCGAAAACCACCACCACCCCATCGAAATCCTTGAGGGTTTCCAAGTAATCTTCGAGTTGTTCTTCGCGTTCTTCATGTTCTTCAAGGATCTTCAAGAAGTTCTTCAAGATTTTCAAGACTTTGATCTTCAATCTTCAAAGTGTTCATCTTATCTTTGTTAATCTTCTTGGATCTCCAAAGGTATAACATAAAACCCTAAACTATTTCCTTAATTATTTGATCTTTGTTTTAATCTATAATCATATAAATTTATAAACATATAAACATAAGAACAAACCTAGATCTATACATGTAAGAAAAAAAATATAAATCTATACATGTGTGTTTGTATGTCGACTAGAAAAAAGAAAAAGAAGGAAGGAAACTTTGATCTTTAAAACCCTAGATACACTTAGGAGATTTATTTGTGTTTAATTAAGGAAATAAAATAAACCTACATATATATACATACAATTCAACATATACATATAAACATGTGGAAAATAAATTTTTGTATACATATATATATATACACGACATCATGTACATATATACACTAAAACCCTAAACCCTAAATTAAATTATACTACTTTAATCAAAACCCTAGTTTTATTAAAAACCTAATTAATTATTAAACCCTAATTCATTAAACCTAACCCTAATTAATTAATACCACTTTAATTATTAAACCCTAATCATTACTACATTAAATGAAACCCTAATTTACTAAACCCTTATTTATGAAACCCTAGGACATTAATTACTAAACCCTAGTTATTAAATACTACTTTAAATAACTAACTCTAATTAATGAAATCCTAATACTATTTATACTATTAATTAACATGTATACACTGTTACTATTATTAACACCTAAAACCTATTACTTATATTATAACACGTAAAGACATTTTGGGATATGTATTAGAGTTGTATAGATCTTCGAACTTTCCAGACGAATGGTTTCTACGAAACTCTAGGCGGAAGGGTTTGGATTTCCGATTTAAAGGGTCCTATAGCTCAAGCCCCTAGACCTGAAATGGCCATTCGAATAGAAAGGGGGTGATTGGAAGCTTATCTAATACGGAAAGTATCCTAAAATGGAAAACACTCTTAAAGTAGAAACTTTCTAGTTGTAGAAACTTTCTAGTTATAGAAACTTAGTAAAACAAGCTATACTTAAAACGCTATCATACTTAAACTTAAACATGGGCAAAACACTTAACTACTCTTAAATGTCAATAGGTTGACTTTCCTGCTCACTCGTCTAACTTTCTATTCCGAGGAATAACTAACTCTCTCTCTACTTACTAAGGTGAACTTCATAGCCCCACTTTCTATTGTGCACAACTTACTTACTTTACTTGGGGTGAGACACATGTTGCTTTTACTTTTTACACTTTAGACACAAGTACCAAACTGTTAAACTATGCTATACCCGGCTATGTCCGACTAAGTCCCTACAGTGATATTTTTAATTGCTGCGGCATGCTTAATTATTGGGGGTAGGCCTATAGGGAGTAACGTCCCCGATACATTTTACTAAGTCTTTGTATTACTTGATAATGAAATTAAAACCGACAAGGACAGACACAACTTGTCATGGGGCAAACTTGAACGTTTAGTCTAAATATCTCACTTTGGCATAACTTTTGATCCTGCGGGAGATCAACTTTACAAACTAAATCTTGTGGTCTAAAACAACGGTCAAACTTTTGTTAAACCTATGAACTTCACTCAACCTTTTTGGTTGACACTTTATCATGTTTTGTCTCAGGTGCTGTTTGATTCAAGCTTACTTATCTACTGCTTATGTGATGCTACTTGGACATATGATCAAGAGATTATCGCATTAATTAATATTGCATTTAAACAATTACTTTATTCCTTTGTAACGATATTTCATTTTCCGCTGCGTACTCATTGAAGTTAATTTTCTCATTTAGTATTGTTCTCGTTATTATAATATGTTGGTATATTTTGATATTAAGTCACATTTCACCCAGGCCCTAATTGGGGGTGTGATACCTACAAATTCTGGACCATTACTCGCTTTACTTAAGAGTCGAGAAGAGAATAAAAAGGCAAAGAGCTCCGACATATATGGGAAAATACAAAGCCCGATAACGACACTGAAATTACAAACCGTGTATATCAATGCGTATAGCAATATAAAGACACGGAAGAACTAAAAACACTATAAAACCAAGAGCATAGTAGAAGTAAATAGATTCCTCTGGTGGTAAATGAAAAAGAAGAATGACTGCATATATGGTAAATATAATAACAAGTATCAATACGGGATTGAGCATATTAACAACTCTTTTGGAAATATGAATTGAGGAAGAAAGTATAGAAATGGTGAAGATAATGAAACGGAAGAAGCTAATTTATAGCGAAATTCTAGACACAGCAATCGAGGCAATTCACCGCATTTAATTAAAGAAAATCCTAATTTCTTTAATTACCGAAGAATTCAATCTTATAAAGATTTCGAAGATTTCTTTAAATCCCCTGAATTCCGAAAATCAACTTTAGCTATGTCAAAAGTTAAGGCGAATATTTAATTTTCTCATTCACTCTTTTACTATAGCTTCGTTTATACTCTTTCTATAACCAAATCATTTTATCCATATTATTCAGTAGTGATAAAACTTTATTTTTCAACTTATATCCATCATTAAAATATTCTTAAATAACGAAGATCTCTATCAAACTTCATGACTATGATTTTCATGAACTCCTCTTTGTTTTGTCCGCCCTAATATTGTGGCATAAACGCTCAAGATTTTAAATGAGCTCAATATTATTCATAACACATTTCATGTATCCAATTTACTGAAATGACTTGTATAACATCATCATTTTGAATGATCTCCGTATTAATAATAAAATGCACTTCGTAGAAGAACTTGTAGAAATTATGGTTTGTATGATTTTAATTCTTGAAACAGAACAATATCCTATCTGTGATGCCCCGTACAAAACCATCGTGTATGAATCATCAACAACAGGATCATTACAAGGTTAAGTACTATATGCTGTAATAAAATAAGTTGCATTCACGATAAAAAAGTGATGTCATAACCGACATCAAATGTTTTACAATCCAAAAGCATGCTTCACTAAGTGGAAGCAAATAATAAGTGCATGTGACCACAATGGTCGTTACAAGTCATAATTCAAAAGTACTAAAGTTTGAATGCAAGGTAAAGTAGTTCATGTGATGACAACTCTAAGCAGCGGGTGTCTACAGCACGACTAGTACACAGCGGAAGCTAACCTCAAGCACCTGAGAAAAACATGCTTAAAACGTCAACACAAAGGTTGGTGAGCTATAGTTTAAGTATAACAGTATGTAAGGTAGGCCACGAGATTTCAGTGCTACAAAGAGCGTTTCAAAACGATATGATAAAGTATATGCTTAACCGTGGGCACTTGGTAACTAACTTAACGTTTATACCCCCTGAAAGTACACTTGGCAAGTGCGTATGATTACGAAGTATTAATCACTCGTTAAATGCTAGCGCGACTAGCCCGAGTGGGGATGTCAAACACTATGGATCCATATCTAAGATTCGCGTTCACGGTTCAAAAACCAATGATTAAACATTACCGAGCTAAAGGGAATGTTTGTGCCGTTGTATAACCCACACATATATAAGTTTTTAAGTACTTGTGCCTAATATGTAAAACATAAAATGTGCATGTATTCTCAGTCCCAAATAGTTAAAGTAAAAAGGGATGCTATAACTCACAATGATAATGTAGTCGTAAAGTCGGTTCGGAAAAGGTGTGCAATTAATTTGTCCGAAGGTCCTCAACCTAAGTCAAATAGTACTAAGTCAGTAAATTGTCCCAAAAGGTTTAAAAGCATGTAAATAAGTTCTTAAGGGTCATCATCATTCATCATCAAACAAAAGGCGTAAAGTAAGTTTCGTTCATGAAAGTAGTTTAAAACAAGGGCCGAGTTCGGTCAGTCACCACGGCCTCTACACCTACTGAAATAAGGTGAGACCAGTGGCCATGGCTCCGTATACGAGTCCTTTAAGAGTGGTAAAATGTACAGAATCAAACTCGTCTTCGCTTGACCGTGGCGACGGTCTAAGTGCGAGTAGGTCAGAAATTTCTGCACAACGTTAAAAGGACATAGTGACGATCGGAGGGCCATAAATCCTAAACCGTAACTCGGATTAAGATGAGTCCTATATGAAAAGTTATCTACACGAACTGAGCTATCTGAAAATCAAGTTTACAGTAACCCAGGTATATTGGTCTGTTACAGAAACCAGAAAAATAGAAACTATAAACAGAAAACAGAAAAATAAATGGACATAGTGACGCTCGGAGGGCCATAGATTCTTAACCGTAACTCGGATTAAGACGAGTCTTATATGAAAAGTTATCTACTAGAAAAGATCTATTTGAAAATAAAGGTCTCAGTAGCCCAGGTATACTGGTCTGTTACAGAAACAGTAGGACAGAGGGCTGTAAACAGAAAACAGGAAGTTAAAAGTGAGTTCCGGTGGTCTTGGTGCTTGATGTTCATCATGGTTCTCATCCTTGATGCATATAGCTTCAAGTGTACAACTCATTGATGTGTTTGCATCATCTTAACCAAGATTTAACCATCATAACACTAGTGTAAGTCTATGATATGAAGCACAACTCACATAAGAGTTGTATGAAGTTTGATGAACCAAAGTTGCATCAAGATCATAGATTCAACACATGCATGAATTAGAAAAGTAATATTGTACTACAAACTTGAAAATAAACTAACTAATCAAGATCTTAAGTGGTTAGTTTGATCTTGAAGATCCAAGACCCAAAAGTTATTAAGTAAATTTTTATGTTCTTGAACCTTTTAAAGTTTATCTTTAGTTCAAGAAAAATGAGATCAAAGTTAACTTGTAACATTTGACCATCTACAACCAAAATCACGATTTTAATACATGAACAAATGGAGAAATAACTAATTACACAAGTAGTAAGTTCATGGGTTTCATACTTTTAAAGATTCAAACCTAAGTCTCGATCTTTAAGGAAGTAAACTTTAAAGTTTACAACATGAGCTTCAAGTATGATTTTTACAACCATGAACTTACAATCTTTTAAAACAATAGAGGTAGAACATAAACTTGGGAGTTTTGTTCTTGCATGTTCTTGTTAACACAAGATAAATGAAGAATCAAACTAGAAAGTTTGCTTCTTAGTAATTTGTACGTAACAATAAGGAACTAGTAATCAAAACAACTACAAGTAAGTAACAATAACAAGAACAAGTAACAATAAGTAAATGATGATGATTAAAGGGGTGTTGTGGTTCGGTTTTAGCAAGGAGAAAGGAGAGAGAATTGCTCATAATACTTACAAGAACTAGAGAGAAAAAGAGAGAAAATAGATGCAAGGTTGAAGTGTGAAAGGGTGAAGTGGAACAAGAGTTTATGTAGTCAAACTTGGAAACCAAAAACCTCCCTCCCCATGCCTTGTGGCCGTGATTTTCCACCACCAATGAGGGTGGGAGATGCCCACTACTACTTGCATGCTTATTGACTAAAAGGATGATAATTAAGGGTGCTTGTATGGGGATGAGGTGCAAGTAAATGGTAAATAGATTTTTACTAAGTTTTTCATCTAGTTAAATCCTAAGGTAGTACTTACATGGGTGTTGGGCTAATTAAGTCCATTAAGGTGTAGGGTGGGCTTATAAGTCCATAACCATGAGTCCACAACTTTTAGCAAGCCTAAGTTCAAGTAATTCACAAATTATTCCAACTAAAGCCCAAGTAGTTAACTAATAACCATAGTTAATCAAAATGATTAATAAAACTAATCATGAATGTAAATAATATTCTAAAAATATTATTCGTGTAATGCACGCGTGTCACAAGGACGTTTCGGGCATTAAAGAATCAAGTACGGGCAGTCATGGCAACATGTAAATGTAATAACATACACTCGTTTAATCACACGTATTAATAATAATAATTATTAATAAATAAATGTTGGAGAATCCAGGGTCGTTACATTACCCACCTGTTAAAGAAAATTTCTTCCCGAAATTTTAAGCTGAGGTAGATGGAGGAGTCGGGAAAAGGTGAGGATACTTCTGCATCATTTGATCCTCTCGTTCCCAAGTAAACTCAGGTCCTCGTTTGGCATTCCATCGTACTCGGACGATCGGAATCTTGTTGCTTTTCAAAGTTTTGATCTCACGATCCATAATTTCAACAGGTTCTTCCACAAAGTGGAATTTGTCATCAATTGTAAGTTCTTCCAGTGGTATGATAAGTTCGGGTGCAGCAAGACACTTCTTCAAGTTTGACACGTGGAAGGTAGGATGAACTGAGCTCAATTGTGCTGGTAGATCCAAACAGTAAGCAACGGGTCCAACACGTTCCAAGATTTCAAAAGGACCAATGTATCGTGGGTTTAACTTTCCACGTTTTCCAAAACGGATCACACCCTTCCAAGGTGCAACCTTCAATATTACATGATCACCAACGTTGAATTCAAAGTCTTTACATTTAAGATCGGCATAACTCTTTTGGCGATCGCGGGCAGTCTTAAGTCTCGCTTGTATCTGAGCAATCTTCTCCGTCGTTTCGTAGACTACCTCGGGTCCGGTGATTTGATTCTCGCCTACGTCGGCCCAACAAATAGGAGATCGGCACTTACGGCCATACAACGCTTCAAAAGGTGCAGCATTAATGCTCGAGTGATAACTGTTGTTGTACGAGAATTCGGCTAACGGCAAATGCCTTTCCCAGGCCTTTCCAAAATCAATGACACATGCACGCAACATGTCTTCCAAGGTCTGAATCGTCCGTTCACTTTGCCCGTCTGTCTGTGGGTGATAATCCGTGCTCATGTCGAGATGAGTTCCCATGGATTCTTGTAAAGAACGCCAAAATCTAGAGGCAAATCGGGGATCGCGATCTGAGATAATCGATAAAGGTACACCATGACGAGATACAACCTCTTTGATGTATAGTTGAGCAAGTCTCTCCATCGTATCCGTTTCCTTCATGGCTAAGAAGTGTGCATATTTGGTAAGACGGTCAACGATAACCCAGATGGTACTGTATCCGCCCGCCGTCTTTGGTAGCTTGGTGATGAAATCCATTGTTATTCTTTCCCACTTCCATTGCGAGATTTTCGGTTGTTGAAGTAACCCAGAAGGTCTCTGATGCTCGGCTTTAACCTTCGAGCAAGTCAAACACTTACCAACATAAGTCGCAACGTCCTTCTTAAGATGCGGCCACCAATACTGTTCCTTAAGGTCGTGGTACATTTTGCCCGCTCCAGGATGAATCGAATATCTTGATTTGTGTGCTTCATCAAGTATAAGGTTCCGTAGATCTCCATAACGAGGTACCCAAATTCTTCCGGCATAACATCGGAGTCCAGTATCTCTAACCTCGAATCGAGAGATAAGTATGTTCAAATGTTCATGAGATATATTCTCCTCCTTGAGAGCCTCATCTTGGGCTACTCGGATCTGATTGTTGAGCTTCGAATGGATGGTGATGTTCAGAGCCCGAACGCGAAGAGGTACCGTCCTCTCCTTTCGACTCAAAGCGTCAGCTACAACATTGGCCTTGCCAGGGTGATAACGGAGTTCACAATCGTAGTCGTTAAGTGTCTCGATCCATCAACGCTGTCTCATATTCAGTTGCTTCTGATCTAAGATGTGTTGAAGACTCTTGTGATCGGTGAAGATAGTACTTTTAGTTCCATACAAATAGTGTCTCCATAATTTGAGCGCAAAGACAACGGCTCCAAGTTTGAGATCGTGAGTTGTGTAGTTCCGCTCGTGAATCTTCAATTGTCGAGAAGCATAGGTAATAACCTTTGATCGTTGCATCAGTACACAACCAAAACCACTCTTCGATGCATCGCAATAAACAACAAAGTCGTCACTGCCCTCAGGAAGTGATAGGATAGGTGCGGTGGTTAACTTCTTTTTCAAAGTTTGAAATGCTGTTTCGTGTGCGGGTTCCCAAATGAACTTCTTACCCTTGTGAGTCAGCGAGGTCAAAGGACACGCAATCAGAGAGAAACCTTCGATAAACCTTCGGTAATAACCGGCGAGACCTACGAATTGGCGAATGTGAGTTAGAGTAGTGGGGGTCTCCCACTTGCTGATGGCTTCAATCTTGGCGGGATCAACTTTGATACCCTGGTCGCTCACAACATGACCCGGAAATTGTACTTCTTTCAACCAAAATTCGCACTTAGAGAATTTCGCATAGAGTTGCTCTTGTCTCAAGAGTTCAAGCATTAATCGAAGATGTTGTTCATGTTCTTCTTCGCTCTTGGAGTAGATGAGGATATCATCTATGAAGACGATAACGAACTTATCCAGGTACGGCTTGCAGACACGATTCATGAGGTCCATGAACACGGCAGGTGCATTGGTTAATCCGAATGGCATCACGAGGAACTCATAATGACCATAACGAGTTCTAAAAGCAGTTTTCATCACATCACTTTCCTTCACCCTCAACTGGTGATAACCGGATTGCAAATCGATCTTAGAGTAAACACTCGATCCTTGAAGTTGATCAAAGAGGTCGTCGATGCGGGGAAGAGGATACCGATTCTTGATTGTCAATTTGTTGAGTTCACGGTAGTCGATACACATACGGAAGGATCCATCCTTCTTCTTCACAAACAACACAGGTGCGCCCCAAGGCGAGAAACTGGGTTGAATAAACCCTCGATCTAGGAGTTCCTGTAGTTGGCTTTGTAACTCTTGCATCTCGGAAGGTGCAAGTCGGTATGGTTCGCGAGCTACAGGTGCAGCTCCTGGCACTAAATAGATCTGAAATTCCACTGCTCTCGGCGGTGGTAATCCAGGTAACTCCTCTGGAAAGACATCAGGAAACTCGTTCACAATCCGTACGTCATTCACACTCTTCACCTCGGTTTCTACCGTTTTCACATGTGCTAGGACAGCAAAACGTCCCTTCTTCATAATCTTTTGTGCCTTCACGTAACTAATGAGGTTCAGCTTCAACGTACATCTCTCCCCATAGATTAAAAGCTCTACCTCGCGATGGTCCACCGTCTTTTCGCTTGTCGGGACACTCATTCCTGAAGTGACCCATCTTTCCGCATCCGTAGCACTTCTTCGGCCCAGTGGGGTTCGCCCTTACATTCAAAGTTGTGACCTTGCAATCCTTTCCTATATGTCCAGACCGTTGGCACTTCTCACAAACCACATTACAATACCCAGTGTGGTGTTTGTAACACCTCTTGCATTGCGGTAGGGTACCTTTGTAGTTCGGGTTGGAGCTTGTGCCGGGGTTGGGATTTCCACCATTGTTGTGTCTCTTAGCGGGGGTCTGATCATAGGTTCTCCCCCTGTTGTTGTTGTTGTTGTTGTTGTTATTATCCCACTTTCGCTTTTCACTACTTCCAGATTCAAACTTAGCCTTCTCCGGCTCATCAATGAGAATCTGATTCATGAGGGTATGCGCCATGCGCATTGCTTCGGGAACATTCCGTGGTTTGGACGATGTGATGTTTCCTTTGATGGACTTAGGGAGTCCCCATAAGTATCTCTCCATACGCTTGAATTCCGGGGTGACCATGGTCGGACACATCAGGGCTAGTTCCAAAAATCTCCTGTTGTAACTATCAAGGTCGTTCCCAACGGCCTTTAACTGCATGAATTCCATTTCCATCTTTTGTATTTCAGTCCTCGAACAATACTCATCAATCATAGCCGCTTTGAATTCCTCCCATGGCGTAGCATACGCCTCATCGATACCTTTCGCTTGAGCTAACGTGTTCCACCACATTAGCGCGCCGTCAGATAGCGTGCAAGAAGCAAATTTGGTCTTGTTGTCCTCCGAACATTTGCTAACTCGGAATACTGATTCAAGTTTCTCGAACCATCTGATGAGACCAACCGGTCCCTCGGTTCTACCGAAGTTATGTGGTTTGCAGCTCTGGAATTTCTTGTAAGTACACCCATTTCGAACGGGTGGGATAACCGGTGGTGGTGGCGATGGAGCTTGGAGGTTTCTTTCTGCTAGGGCTGCGGCTACACATTCTTGGATCATCTCTTCAATTTGAGCAGCAGTAGGTGTGGATCGACCGTTAGCCATGGTATTCTAAACAAAAATTTTGACTTAAGTCAAAATCCAGCATTCAATATGTAATAATATAGTATATAACAACCAACATGGAATCAAAACATCACATGTTATTAAATAATGTATCTAGGTACAAATACCACAGAATCATGGTACAGTAATGTAAATAGAACATCGTGCAAGAATTAAATAACGCAAAGTTCCATTCATTAATAATAATAAGTTTCATACATCCGAATAAGTCTGTACAATACATGAGGAATACAATCAACTACAACTAGATTACATCATGAAATCTAATACAAAAGTCCTACGGTGGAGGTGGGTGTAGGATGTCCAAAACCTGAGCCAACTGCTCCTCAAGCTCAGTAACCCGAGCTCGGAGGATTCCCACCTCCCTTGTCAATTCCTCGACTGTGGGAGATGGTGGGGCAGGAGGTGCCAGCGGTGCAGGTGGTGCCGGTGGTGCAGGCGGGGCTGGTGGAGCGGATGGTGCTGGTGCTGCCGATGGTGCGGGTGGAGCAGGTGATGCGGACCGCACGAAGCGGGGTGCAGATGTCCCGGCTCCAGAAATAGTCAGCACGTAACGAGGTGTCTTACGTATGAGTGGGTCGGCAGGGTATGGCACGAGCCGCTTACGGGCAGTAACCCTCCGACGTCGACCGAAAGCGTTAGTGAAAGCACGACCTCCATTCACCCCTGGAATGACGGTGCCGTCAGGACGGTACCGCTTCTTCGGCGGGGTGGAGGGTGCCTGTATAGGTACGTCATCAAGGTTCTCCTCGTCGGAGTCACTGGAGTCATCTGTAGAGGAGTCATCGGATGAAGCATCATCAGAATCATGTGGTGGTGACACGGGTGGCTGAACTGGTAGTCCGAAGGCGGCCAACATCTCTCTGTGTCTGCCTGGCAGAATCGGCACTAAACGTCCATCTGGAGTGCGTCGGCACGGCATGCGCATATGGTTACGGAATGGCCCTTCCCCGAACTCCGCGGGGATCACAACACCACCAATGCGGGGCTGTGACTCCAAGGGTCCGGGAGCAGACGGAGCTGGAATCTCCGCAGGGCTCACGTGTCCATCAGAAGTAGTCACTGGTGTAGGCGGCTGGCTGCTAGTCCCGGAAGATGAAGCGTCGGGGTCACTCGTGCGTATCGGGATCAGTGGATCGGCAACGGTGGTAGGTGGAGTAGCTGAAGAGCCTAAACTGCCCAAAACGCTAGCAGGTGGTACATCCGACATCTGAACAAGGAAAAATGAATTTTCCATGTCAGTAAGTCATAAAGCAAGCACGTATTAGGCCAACAGTTTAAATCATGTATAACAATAAGTAGCATGGAAATAACAGTAAATCGTACGAAGGTAGCATGCAATCGAAAGCAAGTAATATCATACAGTAGTGAAATCATGTAGTAGCATACGGCATATAGCAGTAAAAGTAAGCAGCAGCATGCAGTAAGTTCAGCAGAAACACGTAAACTAGCAAGTTGTAGATTAGTCCTATTAGTGAATCCTACTTGGGTCGGTCTTAGACTCACTAATGCAACCTAATTCCCTACAACCAATGCTCTGATACCAAATGTGATGCCCCGTACAAAACCATCGTGTACGAATCATCAACAACAGGATTATTACAAGGTTAAGTACTATATGCTGTAATAAAATAAGTTGCATTCACGATAAAAAAGTGATGTCATAACCGACATCAAATGTTTTACAATCCAAAAGCATGCTTCACTAAGTGGAAGCAAATAATAAGTGTATGTGACCACAATGGTCGTTACAAGTCATAATTCAAAAGTACTAAAGTTTGAATGCAAGGTAAAGTAGTTCATGCGATGACAACTCTAAGCAGCGGGTGTCTACAGCACGACTAGTACACAGCGGAAGCTAACCTCAAGCACCTGAGAAAAACATGCTTAAAATGTCAACACAAAGGTTGGTGAGCTATAGTTTAAGTATAACAGTATGTAAGGTAGGCCACGAGATTTCAGTGCTACAAAGAGCGTTTCAAAACGATATGATAAAGTATATGCTTAACCGTGGGCACTTGGTAACTAACTTAACGTTTATACCCCCTGAAAGTACACTTGGAAAGTGCGTATGATTACGAAGTATTAATCATTCGTTAAATGCTAGCGCGACTAGCCTGAGTGGGGATGTCAAACCCTATGGATCCATATCTAAGATTCGCGTTCACGGTTCAAAAACCAATGATTAAACGTTACCGAGCTAAAGGGAATGTTTGTGCCGTTGTATAACCCACACATATATAAGTTTTTAAGTACTGGTGCCTAGTATGTAAAACATAAAACGTGCATGTATTCTCAGTCCCAAATAGTTAAAGTAAAAAGGGATGCTATAACTCACAATGATAATGTAGTCGTAAAGTCGGTTCGGAAAAGGTGTGCAAGTAATCGGTCCGAAGGTCCTCAACCTAAGTCAAATAGTACTAAGTCAGTAAATCATCCCAAAAGGTTTAAAAGCATGTAAATAAGGTCTTAAGGGTCATCATCATTCATCATCAAACAAAAGGCGTAAAGTAAGTTTCGTTCATGAAAGTAGTTTAAAACAAGGGCCGAGTTCGGTCAGTCACCACGGCCTCTACACCTACTGAAATAAGGTGAGACTAGTGGCCATGGCTCCGTATACGAGTCCTTTAAGAGTGTTAAAATGTACAGAATCAAACTCGTCTTCGCTTGACCGTGGCGACGGTCTAAGTGCGAGTAGGTCAGAAATGTCTGCAAAACGTTAAAAGGACATAGTGACGATCGGAAGGCCATAAATCCTAAACCGTAACTCGGATTAAGACGAGTCCTATATGAAAAGTTATCTACACGAACTGAGCTATCTGAAAATAAAGTTTACAGTAACCCAGGTGTACTGGTCTGTTACAGAAACCAGAAAAACAGAAACTATAAACAGAAAACAGAAAAATAAATGGACATAGTGACGCTCGGAGGGCCATAGATTCTAAACCGTAACTCGGATTAAGACGAGTATTATATGAAAAGTTATCTACTAGAAAAGATATATTTGAAAATAAAGGTCTCAGTAGCCCAGGTATACTGTTCTGTTACAGAAACAGTAGGACAGAGGGCTGTAAACAGAAAACAGGAAGTTAAAAGTGAGTTCCGGTGGTCTTGGTGCTTGATGTTCATCATGGTTCTCATCCTTGATGCATATAGCTTCAAGTGTACAACTCATTGATGTGTTTGCATCATCTTAACCAAGATTTAACCATCATAACACTAGTGTAAGTCTATGATATGAAGCACAACTCACATAAGAGTTGTATGAAGTTTGATGAACCAAAGCTGCATCAAGATCATAGATTCAACACATGCATGAATTAGAAAAGTAATATTGTACTACAAACTTGAAAATAAACTAACTAATCAAGATCTTAAGTGGTTAGTTTGATCTTGAAGATCCAAGACCCAAAAGTTATTAAGTAAATTTTTATGTTCTTGAACCTTTTAAAGTTTATCTTTAGTTCAAGAAAAATGAGATCAAAGTTAACTTGTAACATTTGACCATCTACAACCAAAATCACGATTTTAATACATGAACAAATGGAGAAATAACTAATTACACAAGTAGTAAGTTCATGGGTTTCATACTTTTAAAGATTCAAACCTAAGTCTCGATCTTTAAGGAAGTAAACTTTAAAGTTTACAACATGAGCTTCAAGTATGGTTTTTACAACCATGAACTTACAATCTTTTAAAACAATAGAGGTAGAACATAAACTTGGGAGTTTTGTTCTTGCATGTTCTTGTTAACACAAGATAAATGAAGAATCAAACTAGAAAGTTTGCTTCTTAGTAATTTGTACGTAACAATAAGGAACTAGTAATCAAAACAACTACAAGTAAGTAACAATAACAAGAACAAGTAACAACAAGTAAATGATGGTGATTAAAGGGGTGTTGTGGTTCGGTTTTAGCAAGGAGAAAGAAGAGAGAATTGCTCATAATACTTACAAGAACTAGAGAGAAAAAGAGAGAAAATAGATGCAAGGTTGAAGTGTGAAAGGGTGAAGTGGAACAAGAGTTTATGTAGTCAAACTTGGAAACCAAAAACCTCCCTCCCCATGCCTTGTGGCCGTGATTTTCCACCACCAATGAGGGTGGGAGATGCCCACTACTACTTGCATGCTTATTGACTAAAAGGATGGTAATTAAGGGTGCTTGTATTGGGATGAGGTGCAAGTAAATGGTAAATAGATTTTTACTAAGTTTTTCATCTAGTTAAATCCTAAGGTAGTACTTACATGGGTGTTGGGCTAATTAAGTCCATTAAGGTGGAGGGTGGGCTTATAAGTCCATGACCATGAGTCCACAACTTTTAGCAAGCCCAAGTTCAAGTAATTCACAAATTATTCCAACTAAAGCCCAAGTAGTTAACTAATAACCATAGTTAATCAAAATGATTAATAAAACTAATCATGAATATAAATAATATTCTAAAAATATTATTCGTGTAATGCACGCGTGTCACAAGGACATTTCGGGCATTAAAGAATCAAGTACGGGCAGTCATGGCAACATGTAAATGTAATAACATACATTCGTTTAATCACACGTATTATTAATAATAATTATTAATAAATAAATGTTGGAGAATCCAGGGTCGTTACACTATCTGTTGGAATTCACACAAGGCCCCGAGTATACCTAGGAACGTGAACACCAAATAAAATGAAAATATCCTCATCTAATTACGAACAACGCCGATTGATGGCAACAACTAAATTTTGGGACGAAATTTCTTTTAACGGGTAGGTACTATAACAACCCGGAAATTTTGACTAAATTTAAACCTAACCTCGACTAATTTCGACGATTCACGAACCATTATTTGTAAATAATTATGTATAATAATATTATTATTACTTTCATTATTAATATTGATATCAATATTATTATTATTATCAAAGGTTATCATTTTATTATTATTAATATTATAAGTATTATCACTTTTACTAAAAGTGATAAGATTATATCACTATTATTAATGCAACTTATTATTAATAATAATATTATTATTATTAATAGTATTAATTACATTTTATAATGATTATTATCATTATTACTAATTATAAATAAAATTATCATTTTTATTATTAATATTGTCATATTAATATTATTATCATTATTTTTATTATTATTATCATTAATGTTATTATTATTATTTGTATTATTAATATTAATTAATATTAATAATTATTATTATCTTTATTATTATTAATATTAATAGAATTATTATTATTAATATATTTTTACTTATTTATTAATATTAAGTCATACAACAAATACCAAATTGATTATTCAGTATCTACCTTTTCTGATTTTTTCTACATATTTTATATAAAGCAGATTAGGTATTAGGTATAGTGATCGAGCTTTATTTTTTTTATATTCCATTTTTATTTTATTTTTTGTTATCTGCTTTAATTTTTTCGTGATCTTCTTTACTGGCTTCAATGTTGTTTTCTTTTGAATCCATAAATTATTATATATAAACATTCAGTCATTGCATCATGAATATCAATTACCAAAAACACTTCATCGTGAAAATTAAATAAAAAGCCATTAAAACAGCTCGACATCACTGTATTGTTCATATTTTCCAAAAACACGAATTCGTAATCCTTTTCAAAATCTACAAATGCAGTCTTGTTAGGATTTCCATGCTTAAACTACCTACAAAATATCAGAATCCAATTCATTGAATCAAATTCGAATTTTCGAGTCAAAGCTTTGAAATCAAAAAGTCAAACGAGTGTTCTACAATCGAATTAAAGAATTAGGTGATGTTTCTATTCCAATTAATGATCTCAGAAGATTTGGAAGATGATTTCCTACATAATTCATGTAGAAATCATAATCTAAAACCCTTCAAATTTGAAAATCACGATTTATATTCATAATTATTTTTTCTCGAACATATACTGTTTTTTTTCTTTTTTTTTAATTTTATTCTTGGGTCTGTTAAATTAAAATTCACAGTTATAAGTTGTTTTCTGTTTCAATTTAAAAGTCTAAAACCAAAAATCGAATTAGTTGTGATGGTTATTAAAGTCAGTTGATTAATATGATGAAGAAGATGATAAACACAGTGTACGAGTTATATATTTTGGGAAGGTAAATAAAATCAGAAAAACAGATTTGGAAGGATGGTTTAGTGTGTTTATGGGTGAGCGGGAGGTCACGGGTTCGAGCCCCGTCTTGGGCAATTTTTTTTGGAAAAACTCTTTAAGGTAGCATCTTTATTTATTATTAATTATTATTATTATTCTTGTTATTATTATTATTATTAATAATTATTGTTACTAGTATTAAAAGTATTATTAACATTACTAGTATTATTATTATAATTATTAGTATTAACATTATACTTATTAGTATTATTATTAAAACTATCATTATTATTATCATTTTAAATACTATTATCATTATTATGATTAGAATTATTATTATTATTATTATTTTGAAAACAATACAAATTATTGTTATCATTATTGTTATTAGTACTAGTATTATTTTATATTTATAAATATTATTAATGTTATCATTATTATTATTACTAATATATGATTATCTTTATTAGTATTTATTATTATTAAAAATTTATATCGTTATTATCATTTTTACAAAAATTATCATTTTTGCTATCATTAATACTATATTATTATTATTATTATTATTATTATTATTATTATTATTATTATTATTATTTTTACTATTAATATCATTACTATTGTAAACATATAACATTTTAATTAATATAAGAACTTTCATTTTTACTATTACTATTATTATTATTATTATTATT
Source organism: Rutidosis leptorrhynchoides (assembly GCF_046630445.1). Lineage (NCBI taxonomy): Eukaryota > Viridiplantae > Streptophyta > Magnoliopsida > Asterales > Asteraceae > Rutidosis > Rutidosis leptorrhynchoides. The sequence goes on along the minus strand of NC_092339.1, from coordinate 90,406,171 downwards.
ATTATTATTATTATTATTATTATTATTATTATTATTATTATTATTATTATTATTATTATTATTATTAAACTTTATTATGATTATTATCATTTTACCACTAGTATTATTATTGTTATTACAAAATAATACAACACATTAATCATTATCATTATTAATATTATTTTATCAAACAAATACTTATATATATATATATATATAAGTATATATATAAGTATATATATATAGAAATATATAACAAATAAAATAATATATATATAAACTTAATCGATTACGAGTATATGCGTTAATATATATACTTGATATAGGTTCGTGAATCCGAGGACAACTCTGCACTTGTTCAGTGCCATCATACTCGTAATTACTACGAAATATCATACAGTATTGTGAGTTTTCATAGCTCCCTTTTTATATATATTTTTGGGCTGAGAATACATGCGCAACTTTTATAACTGTTTTACATTTAGACACAAGTACTCAAACTTTTATGCTATATACGTGCTTTGTCATGCTAAATTCCTGTCGTAATATCGTTAATTGCTGAGGTATAAGATGCAAGCTTAGTTATTGTGAGTAGCGCTACTGAGAGTGACGTCTCTAACTATTTGACTGATGGTCTTTGTTTATGAAAGGACCCATCCTAATCCACCTGGATGAGGTCATCAACATTTGGTCCCATTGCGATGATCAGCTCCAAGTAATGTCCTTATATTGAGCAAATGCACAGCCGAAGACTTAATTCGTACCTGAGAATAAACATGCTTTAAAGTGTCAACCAAAAGGTTGGTGAGTTCATAGGTTTATCATAACAATCATTTCAATATGTTAATAGACCACAAGATTTCATAATCATAAACATAATACACTCGCAAGTGTATGTAAAGCATTCTAAGTGGTTGAGCACTTGGTAACCATACTTAACATTTAATCAACGTCGCATATTCCCTTTATTATGAAATCTCCCTACACTGTACCAAGTGTAGTAACGAAACGAAGTACTGTGCAACCGTTGAATACTGGTCGTCCAGTCCGGTTGGGGTTGTCAGGCCCGATAGATCTATCAACAGGATTCGCGTTTACAATACCACATGTAAATAGTAGTTACCAAGCTACAGGGAAGTATGCCAGTGGTACAACTCAACGTAGAATATATTTTTAAGTACTTGTGTCTATTTCGTAAACATTTATAAAAGCAGCGCATGTATTCTCAGCCCAAAAATATATATTGCAAAAGCAATTAAAAAGGGAGCAAATGAAACTCACTTTTGCCTTGAAGGTATTTAATTCGACTTGGTCTCCGATAGATATCACGAACCTCAAGTTACTTGGATAAAGTTAATGCAAAAGATAAGAAATAATCTTGGAATCAAAGAGTGGTGGAGTTAGATCAAAAGGTTGGAAGTAAACTTCTTCAAATGGGTGGTTATTTTGATATGTTCTTGAAAGAGTTTTCTTATAGTGTTTAAGGCTTGTAATTGAAGCTAAATGATGGGGAAAATGCTTGGAGATGATCAAGTATGAAGTTAGGAGTATTTTGAGAGAGAAATGAGGGTGTAGGTATGAGAAAATGGAGTGAAGAAATGGTGTTCATTTATAAAAACGTTTTTAGTTTATAAAGAAAGAAAAGGATTCTTAATTTTGTTTTCTTACTAATAATTCATACTACTTGACAAATCCTAGTTATCTCATATCTAGGGCAGTAATAATGTTGATTAGGATGTTGATTTGATGTGTATATACTAATAGTAAATACATATAGAAGCTGGGTATGATACGGGTACATATACCCTAGATATACGTATAGAAATCTTGAGGAAACGGAACGAGAATTTAAATATAGCTATCTTTTGTGAATATACTTATATTGTTTTATGTATTTAAGTCCTTAAAAAGTGATTAAATACATTATATATACGATACATGTATAAGCATTATAGATTATAAGTATATATATCAAAGAATGTTACGTATAGTTATCGTTTTGAAAACTTAAGTTAGTAGTTTCAAAATATACTTATAACTCATTGTCATTAGTACACAATGAGATGTTAAACCATCCTTAGATCATGTTAAATATATATAAATACATATATATACACAAACGTATAATTATCGTATGTTATATAGTTCGTGATATCATCGGTCATATTGGACGGTCAAACGTTGTGTAAAACTCTTTTCAAAAACACAAGTCTCAACAATTTGGATTGCTTATCATGTTGGTATGGTTTAATTTATGTAAATACTAATCTCATAAGTATAATTTGGTCGGAAAATTCTGGGTCATTACAGTACCTACCGGTTAAAGAAATTTCGCCCCCGAAATTTGATAGAGATTGTTATGGATAACAATAAGAAGGTTTTCATGAAAAATATAAGGTGATAATGGAGTTTTATCATCATTGAGTAATGTAGATAAAATGATTCGATTATGCGAAGAATATAAATGAGACTATCGTAAAAGAGTGAGATGAGTAAAAAATATTCGTCCTAACCGATGACGGAGTTATGATTGATTTTCAGGATTTAAGGGATTTAAAGAGAATCTTACGTAATAAGATTTGGTTCTTTGGTGATTAAGGAAATCAGGATCTTTTTTGATTATATGCAATAATCTGTTTCGATTGCTCTGTCGGATATTTCACTATAAATTCACCCCTTCGTTTCCTTATTTTCCACGACTCACACCTTATATTCTTTCTCCCTTGATTCTTACTTTAAAGCATTCATCAATATGCTCCATCCAGTCCTGATTCTTGATATACTCCTAACTTTTATATCTGTCATTCTTCTTTTTCATCTACCACCAGAAGAATCTATTTACTTCTACTATACTCTTGTGTTTATAGTGTTTCTAATTCTCCCGTGTCTCTATATTGCTATCTGCATCAATATACACGGTTTGTAATTTCGGGGTTATTATCAGAGTTTATATTCTTCATTATTTTTCGGAGCTTCATGCTTTCGTTTTCTCTTTCCGACTTCGAGTCAAGCTAGTAATGGTCCGGAATTCGTAGATATGAAATTCAGAATGAACATAGCTAATGCTCTAAGAAGAAAATGGTAATAGAACGATTTTGATTTGTTAAATTACCAGAATACCCTGGAGAAGACCGAGTCATCCAGAAAAATATTCTCTTGATATGTTTAGAGATTAGATAGAATATAAGAGTCATGTAAATGGCACATGATGACGGTACTGTGAATCATCATGCTTCATTAGAAACTCAGCATGACTTACTGTAATATAATGACTTTGATCAAGTGTCATTATATTATACTAATCCATGCTTCAGTTCCCAACACTACTTCAAAACATTCATATTTTAAACTCGAAGGTTTCAGAATTTAGAAACTAACACAGTTTCTTTTATGTTGCAGATATTACGGAGAGATAAATGATCTCAGATAAGAATAGTTGTGAAAATATCGCCAGAAATATGGAGGATATTTATAATAGAACATACGAGAATATCTTAGAATTTCTAATATCAATGGATGATGAAGAAGATTTGTCTGTGAAGGTTTAGAATGAGAAATAAGGTGTTTGCTAACGATTTCAGCAGGCACAGAATCATTTGGATTCTTTGAAGGCAAACTTATTCTTTGTGATTTGTCCACGGCTTTCTTCATAGTTTCGCATAATCCACTTTTCGGTACTAAATTTTCTATCGAGCGTTCCTAACACTCCTTTCTTTATCATCAAACTTTTGGCCATTAAGATCATCTACAACATGCTGCTTCGTCAGCATTTTCAAAGTTAACTGATCTGGGTCATCGGTTATCAAACCGAGGTAGTTTCAGGAGAATTGTGTTTTTAGAATGATTAATTGCTGATGGTAATATTGTGAAATATAAAAGGTTCCCCAGTAACAATAAAGAGTACGCATATATATCGCGGTTATAATAAAGTTGTTTCGGATGAAAAGTCGGAGTTGACTTGTTGGAGCTGTGACAAAATTAGCTACTTTGAAAAGGGATTGCAAAACGATCTTCGGTAATAACAATGTCAAAGGAACTAGAACAGATACGTGTCAAACATTTACTCAGTTTCCGAGGGTTTTTCAGGTGCATAACTATATGCATCAATCTTTTCTTTCGTAGATGAAGTGCGGTTGGTTTATCCTCTCGATTGAGGTGTTTTTAAGAATCATGATAGATTTGAACGCTGATTGTAATCGTCGAGATACAATGAGGTTTAAGATGAAATCAAGTGGCAATCTTGAAGAAATGTTTAGTTTCATATGTTATAATCAATATTTTAATTCATTTTAATTGTCCAATGTCATTAGTCCACAGTCGATAGTCCACAGTAACAGTCCAATAATTCATATATAGTTTAATATATAATATACGAATTAATTAATACGTGTCGTGACCCGTATACGTCTCAGACTCAATCACAACTCAAACTATATATATTATTGTAGAATCAACCTCAACCCTGTATAGAGAACTCGATCATTACTGCATATAGAGTGTCTATGGTGATTCCAAATAATATATATAGATGCGTCGATATGATATGTCAAAACATTGTATACGTATCCCGATATTTAAAGTGCATAAAATAATTACAGAAATTAAATGACGATAAATAAAAGTGCGATAATTAAATTGCGATAAATAAACTGCGATAAATAAAATGTAATTAGTTAGCTAGGAACAGTTAGCTGAAACAGTTAGCGTGGATTCTTAACAAAATTTTTCATAGTTAATTTGTTTGTTTCTAACAGGTTTTATTTTGTCATATGTTTTCTTTATATGCCACTTGTTGGATTCTGAGAAGTCAAAATCCAAATATGAAATTGAATGAAAATGGTTATTCTGCGGTGAACGGATACGTATATCGGTGGTTGTAAGTAGGATAGTAAATGACTGTTGAATCAGCTTCAACGAATGTACAATGTAACTTATTAAGATGAAATCTAATTATTCCTCGGGTATTACCTACCCGTTAAAAAAAATTCACCATTAATATTTTGTACAAAAGAACTTTTAATTACAATCTTTATGAAAACATATATACATATATATTTTCTTCAGATGAAATCATGAATTTAATGAGTTAATATGATATTAATCTCATTTGCTTTTCGGTTTGAGCTAGAATAACAAAACTCTAAAACTTTTTGAAACCACATATTCTTCGCAGAATATCAATGAAGTTATGGACAACACTTCATCGTTCATTATTGTTGGTACTCCTTGGTATCTATGGTGCGTATGATGTTGATGTTGATGTTTGTGGGACAGATTATGATGTCGAGACGTGTGATGCGGATGTTGTTTGTTAGTGGTGATGATGGCATTGTTGATGTTATTGATGGTGGTGCTGATTATGCTGCTGGTGCTGTTGCTGGTGTTTGCAACCTTCGCACCATGTTCTCCAAAGCCGTCACGCGAGCGCGAAGTTCGTTAACTCTGCTAGTACACCGGGATGATTGGCGGTTGGAGCGAGCGAATGAACAAGATTTGTAATATGGGATAGTATATAATCGTGACGAGCTACTCTAGAAATGAGAGAGAAAATGGTGTTTCGAATAGGTTCGCCGGTAAGTGCTTCAGGTTCATCGCCAAGAGGGCAATTTGGTGGATGGAATGGATCACCTTCTTCTTGTCTCCAGTGATTTAGTATATTACGAACCCATCCCCAATTCATCCAGAATAGATGATAGGAAATTGGTTGATCCATTCCGGTGACGCTGCTTTCGGAGCCCGAATGGAAATCCATATCGGCATAACTGTCGGAATCTGAAGAATTCGAACTAGATGCGGAATCCATCTTGTATAATGGGAAAAATGAATTTTTAGTATGGAATAGATTATAGGAGTTAGATTTGGTACTCTTCAATACATAATTTACATATGTATATATAATACCAAAATCCCGTAAATTACGGAGAATCTTTGAAAAGATATCAGTCAAAGTTCGCAATAACAGATATGCTAAGATAAGAATTCGTCTATACACTATCAATGCAGTAAATGCAGTAAAACGTGTCTAGACTTATGAATGATAAGCAGGTAATTTCCTAAGGATGATAAGCAGATGATTTTCGACTAGAAATGATAAGCAAAACTTTTGACATGTAGACACGGTCGAAGTCCAGACTCATTAATGCATCCTAACAACTACTAGTTAGACACACTAATGCAAGACCTGGTTCGCTACAACCACCGCTCTGATACCAACTGAAAGGACCCGTCCTAATCCACCTGGACGAAGTCATCAACATTTGGTCCCATTGCGATGATCGGCTCCAAGTAATGTCCTTATATTGAACAAATGCACAGCGGAAGACTTAATTCTTACCTGAGAATAAACATGCTTTAAAGTGTCAACAAAAAGGTTAGTGAGTTCATAGGTTTATCATAACAATCATTTCAATATGTTAATAGACCACAAGATTTCATAATCATAAACATAATACACTCGCAAGTGTATGTAAAGCATTCTAAGTGGTTGAGCACTTGGTAACCATACTTAACATTTAATCAACGTCGCATATTCCCTTTATTATAAAATCTCCCTACACTGTACCAAGTGTAGTAACGAAATGAAGTACTGTGCAACCGTTGAATACTGATTGTCCAGTCCGGTTGGGGTTGTCAGGCCTGATAGATCTATCAACAGGATTCGCGTTTACAATACCACATGTAAATAGTAGTTACCAAGCTACAGGGAAGTATGCCAGTGGTACAAATCAACGTAGAATATATTTTTAAGTACTTGTGTCTATTTCGTAAACATTTATAAAAGCAGCGCATGTATTCTCAACCCAAAAATATATATTGCAAAAGCAATTAAAAAGGGAGCAAATGAAACTCACTTTTGCCTTGAAGGTATTTAATTCGACTTGGTCTCCGATAGATATCACGAACCTCAAGTTACTTGGATAAAGTTAATGCAAAAGATAAGAAATAATCTTGGAATCAAAGAGTGGTGGAGTTAGATCAAAAGGTTGGAAGTAAACTTCTTCAAATGGGTGGTTATTTTGATATGTTCTTGAAAGAGTTTTCTTATAGTGTTTAAGGCTTGTAATTGAAGCTAAATGATGGGGAAAATGCTTGGAGATGATCAAGTATGAAGTTAGGAGTATTTTGAGAGAGAAATGAGGGTGTAGGTATGAGAAAATGGAGTGAAGAAATGGTGTTCATTTATAAAAACGTTTTTAGTTTATAAAGAAAGAAAAGGATTCCTAATTTTGTTTTCTTACTAATAATTCATACTACTTGACAAATCCTAGTTACCTCATATCTAGGGCAGTAATAATGTTGATTAGGATGTTGATTTGATGTGTATATACCAATAGTAAATACGTATAGAAGCTGGGTATGATACGGGTACATATACCCTAGATATACGTTTAGAAATCTTGAGGAAACGGAACGAGAATTCAAATATAGCTATCTTTTGTGAATATACTTATATTGTTTTATGTATTTAAGTCCTTAAAAAGTGATTAAATACATTATATATACGATACATGTATAAGAATTATAGATTATAAGTATATATATCAAATAATGTTACGTATAGTTATCGTTTTGAAAACTTAAGTTAGTAGTTTCAAAATATACTTATAACTCATTGTCATTAGTACACAATGAGATGTTAAACCATCCTTAGATCATGTTAAATATATATAAATACATATATATATACACAAACGTATAATTATCGTATGTTATATAGTTCGTGATATCATCGGTCATATTGGACGGTCAAACGTTGTGTAAAACTCTTTTCAAAAACACAAGTCTCAACAATTTGGATTGCTTATCATGTTGGTATGGTTTAATTTATGTAAATATTAATCTCATAAGTATAATTTGGTCGGAAAATTCCGGGTCATTACAGGTTACATAATAATGATTCAACGACACGAATAACAAGTGTCACGGGGTAACTTTGTTTAGTCGCGATATTACAAACAGCAACTCTTTCGATTGATATTTCTATATCAATAAACTCTTATTAAATCTTGTGGTCTAACACTATTATTGAAATCATTATTTATGATAAACCTATGAACTCACCAACCTTTTGGTTGACACTATTTAGCATGTTTATTCTCAGGTCCTACATAATGCTTCCGCTGTGTATTTGCTAATTGAAAGCAACATTTCAAGGAGTCATTCATGGATAATTTGAAGGACTTGCATTTGCTAATTCAATGATGATTGCTTGCTATGCTTGGAGTCTTCATTACATATCATATCAATTAAAGACATTTAATGCGTTGTTTATTAAATACAATGTAATCTATTTATCTTCCGCTGCAAAACTCAATAAAACGTCTCATATAGAGTCGTTTTCGTTTATACAACTGTGATTTGATATAATTAGTCACAAATACCTCAGGCCCTATTTGAGGGTGTGACAACAAGCTTTTCAACAGGATTATAGTTAACTTCGCCATGCTGCAAAACCTTGCTAATAAAGTACACCGGCATCTGAGTCCCTTCACGTTCCGCTATGAGTACCGAGCTAATGGCATCAGCACCCGCAGCTAGGTATGCAGTCAAAGTTTCGCCTGAAATTTTGAAAATGCTAGCGAATATGCATAAAATGATAGCGCCGTCAACCGGAACGAATACTTTACCCGGTACCGGAGCGGTTAGCGTAGGTAGGGTCCTGATCAAGGCTTCCATCTCCTGGAAGGCGTTTTCTGCTTCTGGTGTCTAGTTAAAGTTCTTCCCAACACTAGCCTTCAAGACTTGAAAGAATGGTAGCGAGCGTTCTGCTGCCTTTGACAAGAACCTGGATAACGCCGCTAACTTTCTGTTTAAGCTCTGGACCTCCTTTTTTGTTTTTGGCGCTGCCATCTTGTCTGCCGCCTGAATCTTTTTTGAGTTGGCCCTTATTCCGCGTGGTGTGACAACATGGCCAAGGAAATTGCCTTCTTCAAAACCAAAGCTGCATTTTTTCTGGATTAGGCTTCATGTTAATTTTTCTTAAAGAATTAAACGTTTCTTGGATATCCTTGAGAAGATCAACTTCTGTGTGACTTGTGATCACGATGTCATCGACGTAAGCCTCGACGTTGCGACCAATCTGGTCCTTAATTGCTCTCAGATACATTGCACCAGTGTTCTTTAGTTCAAATGGCATCTTGAAACGGCGGCATCTTGATGTAGCAAAATGTATGTTATGGTAGGCCAAAAAAATCTGGTCCATCAATTCTAATTTAAATTTTACTCCGTAACACGTTTAACCAATTTTTTTTCCCACATTAAAATGTGATGAAGTGTAGAAATGAAATATTGAACACGAACTGAATTCATGACCACAGCCATGGCATCTTTCATGTCCATTGTTCATCATCACCATCATCCTCTACGTTCTTCAATCCCTAAACTCCTCCTTAATAAATCTCCATTCTCTCCCCTACGATCACACTCCGTCTACTTCCGCCTCAAACCTTCTCCTCCTCACACCACACTCCGCCGCCGCCGTTCCTCCACCACCGCGTTCTTTTCCGACCAATCTCCGTCGTCAATTTCAGACAATCCTCTATTACAGGACTTTGATTTCCCTCCGTTTGATGTAATTGATGCTTCACATGTACGCCCTGGAATGCGTGCCTTGCTTAACAAGCTAGTAAGTGTGTCGCCTTATTAAAAATTAATCTGATTAGTTGATTTTAGTTATTTGATGAAAGATGAATGTTGTTACAGGATGATGAATTAACGGAATTAGAGAAGACAGTTGATCCTACGTGGCCGAAGTTAGTGGAGCCGTTAGAGAGGATAGTTGATAGGTTAAGTGTTGTTTGGGGAGCAATTAATCATCTTAAAGCAGTTAGAGATACGCCTGAGCTTCGTTCAGCCATCGAAGATATTCAGGTGTCAATTAATTTCTACGTATATGAAATAATTATCTATGTGTAGTTGAATTTGAAAGAATATGATATGGTTATTAATTAATTGTTGTTGTAACTTGTAAGTACTCTATATGGTAATTGTGTTTGAATTTGAATACCGGTGCATAATGTAATCGCTTGTGTTTGATGGTTTATTTACTACAATGACATTAACATTGAGGTTTTTATACTGTGAATGATGCTTACTTAAATCAGTGGCGATTTCATAATGCAAATTCAATGGAGTCCTGAAATTGTTTTTAAAACTAATTATATTTGTATGCTATTTTATTGATTGTTTACTTTCAAAAAACTACAAGTTTGGAAAATATATTGGGTCCGAGTGGTTAAATATATACATTTTAAAGAAAAAACTATAAATTCGGAAAAGATATAGGGTCCTCCAGTTAAATTTAGTGGTGTCCTGTACAATTTACAGGGTATTTTCTACTAAAAGTTTTCGAACTAGCGGTGTCCCGTGACCCCACGGAACACCATGTAAACTCGCCACTGACTCAAATCCATGTGCAGCCTGAGAGAATCACATTTGGCTTAAAGTTGGATCAAAGTAAACCGATTTATAATGCTTTCAAGGCTATAAAGGAATCACCAGACTGGGAAACACTAAGTGATTCTCGTAAACGTATAGTTGAATGTAAGCATTATGAGTTAGTTGAATCGTTTTCACTTCTTATATAAAAATTCATGTTATCTGATCCTGCTACAGCTAAATTACAATATCTGATTCTGCAAATTGCAATCACCGTACATGGGATATCGTAGATAATTAGATATGTAATGTGTAGGGTTGCTTTGACATCTATCTGCTAATTGTGTACACCTGCAGCATCAATAAAGGATGCTGTTCTCAGTGGTATCTCACTTGAAGATAATGAAAGGGAAGAGTTTAATAATATTCAACAGGTGTGTTCATATTATATGTAGGGTAAACAGATTTGATTTTACTGTTAAGTATAAACTTTGTGTTTTCTTTTTTTAAGCTTTTGGTGATTGCCATTTACCTGATGTAGCTATCCATGTTGATCACATTGTAGACATTACGAATTTCTTAAGGGCATTGCCCTATTATTTAATCATATAACTGTATCTGGATTAGTTAATGCAAGCATTGTATTTTTGACTAAATTTCTGAACCTTGCAGTTACCGTTAATCATAAGTGAATACTTCATATTTTATTGTAATTAAGATTACTAATTACTAATTGTTTAGCATTTACTATAACTTGATTACAGGAGTTAGCAAAACTTTCTAAAAAATTTGGGGAAAATGTTCTGGATGCAACAAAGAAGTTTGAAATATTAATAACAGATAAAAAAGAAATTGAAGGATTGCCAGCTACCGCTCTTGGATTGGCTGCACAAATAGCCTCATCTAAGGTTCATAAAGAAGATTTATCACTTGTGTTCACGCGTTAATTACAGAATCCTTTTTAAGTTAGTACAAGTTGATCATATTATGCGTATCCAGGGTCATGAAAATGCCACTGCAGAAAATGGGCCATGGATGATTACATTGGATGGGCCAAGTTTTATGTCTGTTATGCAACATGCTAGAAACCGAACTTTGCGAGAGGAAATTTACCGTGCTTATGTAACCCGTGCTTCTAGCGGAGAGCTAGATAACACTCCAATTATCGACCAGATTCTAAAGCTTAGGTTGGCAAAAGCTAAGCTTCTCGGCTATAATAACTATGCTGAGGTATAAGTTTGTATGTTACGGTATTTTACTTCGTATCTGATCCGCCTTCTGTTTGTTTCTAAAATTTTTTGCTTCTGATAATCTTTAGTTAAGCATGGCTTCAAAAATGGCTACTGTTGCTAAAGCCGAAGAGCTTCTCGAAAAGTTGAGGACTGCTTCTTGGGATGCTGCAGTTCAAGGTCATGGTCAATTATTAGATTTTCTTGGAATTTTCAATTGATCTATCAATCGACTTTCATTGGTTAAATGTCGATGTCTTTTTAGATTAAATTTGAAATTTTGTTCCCTGCTCTTACATATTCTAGATATGGAAGAGCTCAAGCAATTTTCCAGAAGTCAAGGTGCTCCTGAAGCTGATGAGCTGGCCTACTGGGATATTACCTTCTGGAGTGAGAGGCTAAGAGAATCAAAATACGAAATAAATGAGGTTCTCTGTCTATTCTCGTATATCTAATGATGCCAAAAGTGACTGTTTTATTATAATTTTTGTGGATGTAGATAGTTTATTTATTTATGTGTTGCGTATATGTATTCTTAAGAGGTTCTATATTGGATTCTACAGGAAGAATTGCGACCTTACTTTTCTTTACCTAAAGTTATGGACGGCCTTTTCAACCTCGTGAAAATGCTATTTGACATTGATGTGGTACCAGCCGACGGTTTAGCTCCAGTAAGATAACCAAACTTTTTAATTTTCCTAGTAATCGTATTTGCCTCGTCACTTGCTTCATAGATACTGCTAAATTATTCTGTAGGTTTGGAACAAAGATGTGAAATTTTACTGCATCAAGGATTCATCAGGCACACCTATTTCCTACTTTTACTTTGATCCATATTCTCGCCCATCTGAAAAGCGTGGTGGTGCATGGATGGGTGAAGTTTTTGCACGAACTAGTGTATTTTCTCATGACAAGACGTCTGTTAGGTTACCTGTCGCACACATGGTCTGCAATCAAATGCCACCTGTTGGTGACAAGCCAAGCCTTATGACTTTCCGTGAGGTACCATCAAATATATCTTACAGACCCAGTGACGAAGAGTCTATTTTACATCTCACAATATACAAAATATTTCTATTTACTAAGATTACGTCACTCATATTTTCAGGTGGAGACTGTTTTCCATGAGTTTGGTCACGCACTTCAGCATATGCTAACAAAACAAGACGAGGGACTTGTTGCTGGTATACGTGGCATAGAGTGGGATGCAGTAGAGTTACCTTCACAATTTATGGAAAACTGGTGCTACCATAGGTATCGTTGATTGGAAAATTAATTGATACACGTGTCAGCTATCCAAAATGTATGAGAAATAATATAATATAATTCTTCAAATGAATTCCACAGGGATACGCTGATGAGTATTGCCAGACATTATGAAACCGGAGAGTGTCTCCCTGAAGACATATATCAAAAGCTTCTAGCTGCCAGAACTTTTCGTGCTGGTACTATCAGTCTTCGCCAGGTCAGCATAACATTCATTAGTTGCAATGAGGATTTGTATACCTTTTGAATTAATAGTAATAGTAATATAATATATAATATATAATATAATGATGTTTTGTAGATCAAGTTTGCAAGTCTTGATTTGGAGTTGCATAGTAAGTATGTTCCTGGTGGACCTGAATCTATCTATGATGTTGACCAAAGGGTTGGTAGAAAAACTCAGTTGCTTCCTCCACTTCCAGAGGACCGGTTCCTTTGTGGTTTTAGCCATATTTTTGCAGGTTAGTTCTTCATAATCATTGGTTTCGTGTTGTTAGTGTATGCATCATACTTATTCATTTGTTATCTTTGTTTATTTGTTTTGACGGTTGATTACAGGTGGATATGCTGCTGGATATTACAGTTACAAGGTATTATTCGTCTTTTTTTCTTTTTAGTCTTTCTTTAATTGTTTGAAGCGTCTCTCTTCTGCCAACCAGTTGTGATGGTTAATTACTTATTAATTTTTGCAGTGGGCTGAGGTGTTATCTGCAGATGCTTTCTCAGCATTCGAAGATGCAGGTTTACATGATGAAAGGGTATGAATGTGTTTGTAAATGTGTTTTCAATATCATTCTTAATGACCGTATAAGTAATTATGTATTAAAAATCATCTTACTAATGAACAGGCGTTAAGAGATACGGGATACAGATTTCGAGATACTGTACTTGCTCTTGGAGGTGGAAAAGATCCATTAGAGGTTATGTGTTTTTTATTTCCCTTTTTATGTTTAGAAGCTTTGGGGCACATATGAAAATATAATTAAGATCCAAATTGTTCCAAATGCAGGTTTTCATCGACTTTCGAGGTCGTGAACCCTCTCCAGAGCCTCTACTCAGGCACAATGGGCTGTTACTGGTGGCTAAATAAGCATCCGACAAAGTAGTTGGGAGGTATGAACTTTCGGGTACGATAGATAACTAAATTTGGTCGAAGGACTTGTGGATCAGTTATGTATATGTACTTATAAAAAGGAATGTATATAAATTTATAATCCGATACCATGTTCTTCTACAAAGACCTCACGACTCAAATGTTCAATGATTTAGTTGTTAATAATACAACAGTTATTGGATTTGACATACGTGTCACTGTTGGTTTCCGATATAAAATTTGTTTTAATATGAATATGAACTACATGTACAAACAATGTAGTTAAACCACAAGTTAGACACGAATGTAACTCTCCGAGTCTACCTCTTTTGCCTTCTCCAGTCAACACTACTGCCAAAGCCTCCATAAGGTACAAATATACAACCCATTGTTGACTATTTGAACTGAATGTGCTCAATTAGTGTGATAACTGTATTTTTTTTACTTGTCTCCTCTAGTTTAGTTTTCGTCTGTTCTGCTTAATGTTAAAGTTGGAAAACCGAGCTGAACGTCAGTTTGACATGTTTAGGTAACAGGCGATTATGCAATTTTGAACACCTAGATATAGAACAAAAACTTTTGTTGTAACTTGTGAATGATGATTATTAGCACTTTGTTTTTCTGACATAAATCATGACTATTTGAAATTGAAGATTCTTTTATATTATTTGTGCATTATTCCTCTTAGTTTTCTGATTTAGCCCTCTAAATTCCTTTGGAATATGTTTTCATCTGTTATCGGGAAAATAACAATTATTCTCCTAACGTTGAAACCCCGCCTCCTTCCTTTTGTGCTGCCACGGCTTACGGCATCGGCATCTTGCCGGTGGTCGACTCTCCTCCATCTTCCCCTTTTTTCCGTCCTTCTTGGTCTTCTTTTCCTTCCCTCCGTCCGATTTGGCGTTAATTTTGGGTTTTCCGTCATCATCCCGGGCCATCGTTCGGTAAACTCAGGCGGCAAGTTCAAGTTTAGGTACTGGAGGTTGTCGTAGGTTTAGGTGTGGTGGTCTTTGTTAAAAACAGCAAGTAAATATCACCCTTTGGATAGGGATATCCTCCATATATTTTGGGATTGTAATTGATTTGATTTAATTAGAGAATCCTTTGTATAATGGGATTATGATTTCCTGTATATTTTAGATTAGGAAAGTTTGTATGTTCGGTGTATAAATACACATCTTGTAATTCTTGAATGAATAAGAAAATAATTTTCCTCTTCAATTGTTAATAGTCTTAATGGTTTTCGTTCGTTGATGCCGGTTTTTTTTTTTTTTTCTTTCTCCGCATTTTCTGGTTTTGTTTGGGGTTTTGGTTGCTTTGGTCGACGCTTTTACTCTTGGCCGTTGTTTCATTTTTCCACCACCTCGCTACAGACTACGAGCTCTGTGGGTGACCACAATGCTATGTGGTGGTGGTGATGGGTGCTAAGGCGGCGGTGTATTTTGTTATGGTGGTTGGAATTTTTGGCTCCTTTTCTCAGTTTTCCGGCTTGATTGGGTTGTGTTGCCCGGATTTAATTTTGTTTGCTTTTTTTCTTTCTTTTTCTCGTGTTTCTGGTTTCTGGTGACCGAACTTTCATCATTGTTGCCGGCAGCCACCTTCTTGATGGTTGTTGGTTGTTTGTGGTGAGTGGGAGGGCCGTCGAGACTGCTCTTTTCTGTCTAGTCGGTTTGTTGCCGGAATATTCTAAGGTGGTTGCCGGTTTTTTCTTCTTGTCGGGTTGTTTTGGGTCAGTTGATCACTTCCGTATCACTGGCACTGGCGAATCCACCTTGTAGTGAGTGGGGTCCTAGGACACCATTGGTGCAAAAATACTACTTGAGTTGTACGGGACTTCACTAAATCCCATATATTTTGAAAATTATAGGTGTTAAGGAAGTAAAAGATCATGTTTTATGGAAAAAGATCACGGAGTACAAAGCATCTTGTATAGGACCCCATTGAGTTTTTATCCTAGAATCGTCACTGATCACTGGGTGTCTTGCTCTTGTCTAAAACTTTACATTATCTTCCTTTGTCTCCACTGGACTAGACCTTTGTAGGTGTCCGGTGATTGAGCTTGTTGTTCAGTTACTAGAGTTTAGATATTGTGCTTATATGTGACGGATTTAGGGTGATTTCTACGGGTTTCTTTATTGCGGTTCTTGGATAGTGCGGTTGATGTGTATAACTGGTTCGTAATGCTTTAGGGTTTTGCGGCTAGTTAGCCACAGGTTACGGTAGGTTCTCGGGTGGAGATGGAGTTTCATTTGGGTTTTTAGTGGCGGGTTTGACTTGTTTTCATTTTGCGGTGTTTAGCGGTGTTTAGGCTCCTGTATTTTATACGGTTCGTTTCGTTGTTCGTGGAGTTAGGTATTTAGATTCGATGATGTGTATTTTGGTTCAATAGGTTGGTGTTCACGGATCTAGGTGGTCGTTAGGACTCATGTCATTGGTCAGTGTAATATATCGTTGGTTGTCACTTGTTATCCTAATGTATTTTTTTCTAATTTTTGTTTAGAACGACAATTTTGGGATCAAATCCTCTCATTTGTCACTCACACTCTCATTAGGAAGAAATTCCTCGCATTCATCGCGCATGAAATGCGTTAGGTTAACCGCTTGGCCCGCACAGAGTGAATGATACCAGAGGCACAACCTTAGAGAAAACTGGGAATTTGAACTTGCATATATTTTTTCAAGGATATGAGCCCGTAACCATCTAAGGCTTTTACCACTCAACCAATAGTAATAGTTGAGTGGTTTTCGTCATGTATTATTGGTTCTAGATCGTTAGATCTTTCACACTGGCTCTTTAGTTTGTCGTTTGTAACTCATATGATGTTCGGATCTTTATTAATGTATTATACTATGTATTTTAGAAAGAAAAAAAAGCCTCAGGACACTAGTAGCTTTTCTGATTTTAGCGCACTATTTAAAACCACTTCAGTCACTCTATTCAATTTTATAGTCATACAAGGTCACAAATATCAATCAATAAAACAGAACCTGCAACATTAAAGGTTCGTACATGATAATTCACAATCTCCTTTCCTTTAAGCCTTAACTTCTCTGGTTCTTGGAAGCAAAACGAAGAACAACATAAAACAAGATCCTATATAAAGCTGCCCATCCCAACATTACATAAATCTTGGACCATTTCGGATCTTTCGCATGATAAATGTTAAGCGATTGTAAGATATCGATTCCCGTCACGTTGGTCCCACCAAGAGTCGAACCGAAAATTTCAGTCCTCTGATACTCATTTATCAAAAGCCCTTCATATGGATACGTCATCGTTGATACCTTATTCATCCAACACCAATAACCCGGAATATCATGATTGTTCAAAAAATACCCGCAAAACAAGAAAAATAGAGCCGTAAACGCGATGACAGCCGCATACCCGAGTATATAATTTGGAACAACCGAGCTCACAAACACAACAAACGAGTTTGTAGTGAGAAGCGACACGTATAACATGATCAAAAAGTAAACGAACGGGCCTTCGAGCTTTAACGCGAACCAGGTGATTACAGCATACACTAAAGCTTGTAATAGGAGAAAGGGTAGATAGGTAATTACACCGGCAATGGTGTAAGAAGAAGCCCGATACGCGTTATGTGAAGTCTCGCGAACAAATATGAACCGTTCTTGAATGAAAGCGGGGACCGCATCGTTTGAAGAGAAGAAAAAGAGACATACTGTGAATATAAAGAAGCTGAGCCGGTTCGTTACTCCTTGCATGGTTCGATCGGGGTTAGCGAACAATGTAGCCATCATGATCCCCATTATGGTTAACACCATGAGCCGCGACATAAACAGCTCGGGTGTTCGTCTTATGTTTATGAAGTTTCTACGCATCAGAACCCACGTTTCTTCAAAAAACGAGTTTGAGAATTTAGGACCTGTATGGTTGTATTTTGAACCATTTGGTGCGTTTTTGGGGGTTCGATAGTCATCTTCGTTGACCGTGTAGTCACTACTATGTGGGGTCGGGGTGCCTGCTATAATATCGCTCGAGTACGTGTAATAAGGAGCTTCACTCGAGTGCGTGTAGTCACTACTGTAAAAGATAGGATGAAGGTTAGATCATAAATCAACAGAAACTGCATAAAGTGTTAAATGAGATGTTATCAAAGTTCTGTTTTGGTTAACCATTTACTCCTATTTTGAATTAGAAAGATGTTTAAACATTAGAAAAGTTATTTTATGAAATATATATGAACTTATCAAATATATATGAAAGGTGGTTTATATGAGTATAAATAAAGATGGTTACCCAAACATAAATGAGAGCAAAGTTGCTTATGCACTTTTCCTCACATGGTGTTTACTGTTTTGGTTTTGGTTTCAAAACCTAAACCGAACAAAAAATCATATTCGAATTCGGTTCAGTTTCGGTTAATACTGAAAAACCCAAAAGATCATAATTGAATCAAAATAATCATATCCAATCGAATTTAAATTCAACTTTTGATTTTAAAAGCGATTTCTTGTCTATATATTAATAATTTGATATATTATATATTGAATTCGATTTTCGATTAAACTGAATTCGAAAAATAAAATCGAAAACCAACTCATTAATCGAATTCAAATTTGAAAACGAACTGAAACTTAACCGGAAAAAAAAATTCAGATTCGATTTGGTTTTTTCCAATTTACATTCAGTTCGGTTTTTGGTTTAATCAGTTTGAAATCAAATATTGAACACCCCTACCTCATATTATATCTACTCACTCATTGTTACTGTGGTTTACCTTGCATGATGTGGTGTTCTCTGATCACTACGCTTACGAGTAGGTGTGAGGTTAATCGATTGCATGATTACGCTCGGACTCCATGTTTTTGAATTATTCCATGGGCTTCGTACACTATGATCGAAATCCGTTTCTTGATTAGCCCGGCCCGCAGTTTGCAAGTGAAACCGTTTGGCTAAGTAATTTTTGTCATGGCCCGTTCTATTCGGGCGGGCGGTTGGGTTCGGAGTAGGAATGATTGTTGAAAATGACATCTCGATTTCAGAAAGTTGTGGTGGTTTCGTACCCGTAAGAACGAATTCAGCCAAGGCATCAACTCCGTATTCGGATTGATCATATTGTTGTATCACATCAATTAGAAACTCGATAGCGTTTTCTCCTTGAGGAAGCTTTCGGCCCAAACGGGTCAAATGGAGCCCGACGTCTTTTGGGGATCCTTGGTACATGAGTTGACCGCGGGCCAATATAATGAGGTGGTCAAGTAGAAGTTGTATTCTGTGTGAAGGCTGATGGATGGTTAGAACCACTGTGGATCCCGCTCGAGCAATATCGTGAACCTTCTCGATCACGCTTTGAGCACTTGTTGAGTCTAAACCCGAAGTGGGTTCATCGAGAAAAAGCAGTGATGGTCCATGGATGATGTCTACACCAATTGATACTCTACGTCGTTCACCCCCTGACACTCCTCGAGACCCTTCGTCTCCGATGTATGTGTTTCTCGCTGTCTACAATTCAATAAATCATCCACTAAGGCTTCGTTTAATAAAACATAATGGTTAAACACTGAATGAAAAGGTTCTGAATAAACTTGGTTCTGAATGATAATAACATGTTTAATAGTTATTCTGAATGAACAATATGAATATGTAAAATTACGTTATTAACTTTTTACATGAATTAAGAATTCATTACCATTGTTTGATAAATGTTCTTCATATAACTTTAAAAAGATATTACATAAAATTAATTTAGGTGATTAATGATTAAGAGATTGTTTCAACTCTGAACGGTTCAGCACTGAATGTTGCACCATTCAGCATCATATGTTATTCAGTTTTCAAAAAAAAAATAAAAAAAAAATAAAACGCGAGGATGCTGAATGGTCCAGTAGATTTGGTTTGAAAAAAAAAAATTGAAATAAAGTTTAGCTTCCTTACCAATAACCCGAGTTGCTCAATCATAGTTTCGACCCGTTGCCTCTTATCGGCCCTTGAGATCGAGCCCAAACGAAAATCAGCAGCAAACATCAAAGTTTCATAAACCGTTAGCATCGGGAACAATCGATCATCCTGCATGATGTAAGCTGACGTTCTCTTGATCAAGCTCGGGCTCATCTCAGTCCCGTCCAACGACACCTTCCCCTTAAGGCTTCCACTAGCTATGCGGCCCGCTAACCCATCCAAAAAAGTCGATTTCCCTGCGCCACTGGGACCCATAACTGCAGTCACGCACCCTTTCGGTGCGTAACCTGTGATCCTATTCAATAAATCAGCTTCTTGATTAACCCATTTTCCTTCATCACTTTTCTTCTTCTTCTTCATGACTGTATATGTTAGATTAACAAACTCTAACCCACCCGTAAAATTCATCGACTTTTGTATATCAATAGCGATGTCTTTATTATAATTATGATTCATTTTTAACAAAATCTTCAAGATCTTTTGCACAAATCCTTTTTTAAATTGTTGAAAATTTTGGGAGGATCAGGTATAAGAAGGAATTAAAAAGACGTTTTTTACAGTTGGTTATGTGCATAGAATACATGGAGTTAGACACAAAGTTGCTTTGTTTTATCCGTTTCTAACATATATTTTTGTATCCATTGATGATAATGAAAAGGATATCCTTGTTTCCTTCATCGTCTGTTTTTGTTACTTTCTTAAAAATTACCACCACTACCCTTTTCTGCATTACTCGGGCCTTATAACCGGCTACTGGTACTGGCATGTTTTAAAATAGTGATTAAGAATATTAATCCATAATTTGATAAAACAGGCAGTAAAGTATCAGAAGAATATACTACGTGATAGGATATCGTTTTGTTAAGTATTAACATGTCAACTTTTGACGTAGCTGTTAGTTGAACGATATCGTAGAGGTACATAATTTGGACATAGTAAAATGAAAGCTTATTAATAAGATGCTAAAAATGAACAGGTAATAATTAACTGATGCAACTGTTAGTTGATTTAGCTGTTATCAGCTGGTTGTTGTGTCCTGACTTTTCCTTGCATTTCGGAGGATGGACAAAATTAATGGCAAGTATATATAAAATATCAAAAAAAAAAAAAAAAAAAAGAAGATAAAAAAAGTATTTCATTGTGTAATATCACATAGAAACTGCAAATCCACAAATTAGTTTGGCATTAACTTATCATTATGCCCACTTAAAGACTTGAAGTCCACAGTTTTAACTTGTACGCTGTGTTCACAAGGTTTTTTTTTTTTTTTTTTTTTTTTTTTTTTTTTTTTAGTGGAAAGGAATGTGTAGGAATAGAAAGGAGAAAATAATATAATATAATATATGTTACGTGCATTCTCGAGTTGGGAGGGCACTGATCAGGCAAAAAGTCGTCTTGACCTAAATTGTCCCCCAACCTCAGATTGAGTAATCCTCGGTTAAGAAAATAGGGGCCGGTGGTTGGGCAAATACTAGGATTTTTGTTACTTATGGGTCTCACATGCTAAGGCGTCATTTCTTATTGGGCTTTGATCAATTATAGGGAATTGAGTCCACATCATTAAATGCCACTTATTCAAGAACCTTCAAGAACCTCCTTGTCTGGAATCTTCTAGAAATCTTCTATTCATATCCACTACTTACTCCTTGTTCTCCATATTTTCACAACTATTTGGGGATGTTTTGCGTCACGCGCCACACGCTCCTGGAGTCCTGGTGGCGTGACGTACATCATTAAGTCTCCCAGTTTGGTTACGTACAATATTAACATTGTACGTGGCCAAACTATTAAGTTGTCTTCTCTGAAATCCAAAAGGTCCCGCATTAAATGATGCTGACAATTGGGCCCATCTTGATCATAACTCTTTTCAAACGTCCCTTCATGCGCCGTTTAAATCATTACAACGGTAACTTTTCCTAGGATGGAAATCTGATGGTCAGAATCGACTGAGTGCCTTACACGTATACGCTCGAGATTCAAGCCCAAAAGGTGAAAGCCCATTTGACCGCCCCCTATAAATATGTGGGTTTTACTCTTCATTTTTTACTTCTGCTTACTCTCGTCTTCAAAAGATTTCTTCCTTCTGCTTCTGTATACGCTATCACGCTACGTTTACGTTCGTTGAAGGTTGGTATTCCATAATGTCATGGGCTAACGTAGAACAAGAGACGAGCTCCATTACCACGGACTTGTTGGCAAGAATTTTTGAGATGTTTTTCTAACCTGCTGGTACGCCTTAGCGTTTTCTGTGCCGTCTTTATGCTAACGGCCTCCGGCAAGGGTTGGTACACTTTTGAGAGGAAATGAAACTTCATCACAAAGAAATCTCCTTCCCTTCATGATTGGAGAGATCTTTATTTTTTTTGTACACCGTTCCGCTATTGGTGAAGGACATGCCCACCTACTTCCATGGCAATTCACACGATCTGCCGATCTGTCGAAGATGCCAGCTTTGGATGCAGACAACTAGCAGTTATTGACCTGGACGCAGAGTTGAAGATGCGTCAATACGGAGAAGTTATGCTGAAACTTGACAAGGTTTAGTGTTATTTGTCATGGGAGAAGAGAGTTCTTTTAATTTTGTTTAAGGGAGAGTGTATGCTCTTGGTGCCGTAGCGTTTATTATGTAAGTGATACCTCGTCCCATTTTTTCCTCACTTAAGCTATATTGTTTTGCAGAGATGGATTTTTCACACGCCTTGAAGCGTCCTACCCTCCAAGGCTTGGAGTTCAAGCAGATCAAGACATTCGCTATGCCTGAAGGCGACCCGCACAAAGGGGAGGAGCATGGCCTTTCATCCTCTACTACAGCTGTTGGCGGGCCAACTACCGCCACTCAAACTGGAATGTCCACTCCAACGACGAATCCAGATCATATATCAACAGCTCCCCCCATTTTACAACGGGAGACTACCTACGTCCCTGCCACTTTCTTGGTGACGCTAACGGGGCGTAAAAAACAAAAGACCGCGAAGGAGATTGTTGAAAGTAACCTCCATACTTTTGAGAAGGTGCCGAGTTCGGGTGGGTTTTAACTGATAACAATTAAGCTATGTCACCCGATTCTCAATGCTGAAAATTAATTAAAGTTTTTATTTCAGGCCAGACTGTTCCTCCGGTGATTAACTTGAGTGACGAACCGCGCCCTACACTTCAAAAATCTCACAGCACGACGGTCTCGTCATTTGACAAGCGAGCCGGTTCGGACCATCGTCCGTTAGAAGAAAGCAGCAGGTCCCAAGAAATTTCTTATTCTCCTAGCTTTGGGAAACCCCCCACATTCAACCACCTTGATAATATATGGGACATTCCTCACAGCGACGCCATGTCGCAACTTTAATTTCTCCCAAGGTGTGCCCCTGCCCTGCTTGGGGAGATCAAGAAAATGCCCGACGGCGCTGCCCGTCGCACCAGGACCCTTCACATCAATCAAGGCATCGCCTTGACCTATGATGAGATTGTGCGGTCCAACTCCATGGACCAAAGGTGTCGCAGAGCGGAGTCCATGAAGAAGGATTAGACAGCTGAGATTGTGTCTGTCCGTGCTGTGTTGGAAGAAGCCAAAAAATAGGATGCTGTTGCTGAAGAAAATGAGAAGCAAGCCCGACGAGAGGCGCAGAGGGCAATAAAGAACATGGGCGTTATTGCTGAAAAAGAGAAAAAAGCCCTGAGTGACTTAGTTGTTGCTCAAAAAGAGGTGGCGGAGCAGCAAGCTGCTAAGAAGCTTCTAGCTACAAAGAATCAAGAGCTCGAAGCTGCCAACAAAAAGGCAGTAGACGAGTTTGAAAAGCTACGATTCGCTATCCCTGCCATTTTCCATAAGGCCCTTGCCTCACCTCAGGTTATAGGGCCTTTTACCAAGCTTCTCGACGCCGCCCGTGGCGTTGAGCGTATCGAGGCATATAACGTGTTTAACGCCAACTTAGCGCTCCCAGAACCACTCCCTCAGGCTATTGAGGACTATGTTGACCCGGACGCGTTCAAAAAGTACGAGTCCGTCATGGCAGAGGTGAGAGCGGTGAGGGTGCCGTTTATAGACGCTATAGGTAGTCATCCAGGCTTAGATGCTGACAAGATTTTGAGCATGAACCCATAGGTAGTATCGATGTAAGGGTTCATGGTTCCACCGTGTGTCCGTGTAATTTATTTTACACACACACACACACACACACACATATATATATATATATATATATATATATATATATATATATATATATATATATATATATATATATTATATATATATATATATATATATATATATATATATGTATATATATATATATATAAATAAAGTTTGTTCTGCGTTTCAATTTTCATTTGTAATTTTTCCATGTGTTGAAGTTATAAACGCTAAGCGCTACCATCATCACGGCGTGCACCATAATCAAGGCTACGCTTGTATTTGTCATGACATGCAAGTGTTCTAGACCATGCCGAATCTTATGCGACGCGTATGAAACCCGGAGGCAAGATTTGTTTCGGTGTCGTATGCGTATCTCAAAAAAGCAAAACGTCGCTTCTGCCGTCTGAAGGCTAGAACGCACTTCGTTTGGGAAAGGTGTAACACATGTGGACTTACTAAATTATTCACCTGAGTGTGGCCTTACATAGTTACATAACATATTGATTTATAAAATTTAAAATTTTATTAGAAACTTAAAGCAACCAAATAACTTCAAGGCGCACATCGCTTACAAAGTTGTGGTGATCAATCATATTGTAACATTTAAACATAAAAAAAATTTCAAATTGGTTGAGTGCCACAGTCATGGCACAAACTTTCCGTCATGCGTCTTCAAGTTGTACGAACCGCCGGCAAGTACCTCAGCCACTTCATAAGGACCCTCCCAATTTGGTCCGAGCTTGCCAACGTCCTCTACCCAGCTTACATTATTGTTACGCCAAACAAGATCACCTGGGCGAAAGGAACGGGTGCGAACACGTTGATTATAGTAATTTGGCAATTTTTGTTTATTTGACGTTTCCTTAATGGCGGCGATTGTTCTTATTTCTTACAGAAAAACTGATGTTCTCTTGAAGTAAGACCAGGTTAGAATCCTCATTGAAAGACGCTATACGCTGTGTTGGAACGACTATTTATGCAGGGATGACGACTTCTGAACCATAGACCAAGCTGAATGGCGTCTCCCTGTTACTTCCCTTGGGTGTTGTTCTGAACGCCCACAACACATTTGCCACCTCTTCTGCCCAACCCATTCTGCTTGTTCCCAATCTTGCTTTGAAACCAGCAACAATGTCTCTGTTTGTTACATCCACTTGGCCATTTTCTTGAGGGTGATACACTGAAGTGAAATTTTGCTTCATATTGAGCTCTGTGCACCAGTCGTGAAACAGATTGTTTGTAAATTGATTTCCATTATCAGTGACAATTTCATGTACATCTACTTATAGAGTATTTAATAAAAAAATGTAATCAAAACAAACGAACTAACCACCGATTGAAGATTCAATCTCATTTATAATATGTAAGTAACTAGAGGGGGTGAATAGTTACTTCTTCGATGATCAATAAGATTTGAACAATACTTGATCACCTTAATCAACTTAAACTAATGTGTGGTGTGTTTATGTTTGTAATAATGCGAAATGTAAAGTAAAGAACATAAACACAAGGATTTATAGTGGTTCGGGTGGATATTAACTAATCCACCTTAATTCAGTCCCCAATTCACTAATCGGGATTTTTGCTTCGCTAAGCACTTTTCTCCAAATCCGGTAGAGATCCGATTTACAAGCCTTGTACTTCTCTTTAGACAACAAACCTAATCCTTCTATCCCTTTAAAGGATTACCTCCAACTTAGATCAACTTGTCTTCACCTTGGACAAGTATTAATCCCCAATGAGATTAATCAACTCCCTATTTCCCTTTAAGGAAGATGATAGTTAAGCTAGCATATGCTTCTATTTACAAAGTACAAAGACTCTCCCTTTTTCAGTGATGACAATCCTAAGACAATTCTAAGGATTAATACAATACTATGTAAACTTACAAAGATAAGAATTTAAAAGTAAGTTTATAAAGACCCCTTTTATTATCTATGAGATTATAAAACTTCTCTTGCTAATCAGAAACATATGTAGAAGTGTTATGTTCTTGTGATTCTCTGATGATTTTGAGTTGTAGCATGCAAGAGGTCCAAGCCTTCAAAGTTCTCCAAGACTTGTTATTTATATGGAGAGATAAAAAAAGTCAGCCACTTCTGCGGCTTGGACCACGGTCGATCGTGGGTCGACCGCACGTGATCCAGTCCAAAAAACCTATCCGTTGTATAGTCTTTTGAATCAGTTTTGGACATCACTCTTTAGACACTTTACTTCATTTAACACCTGCAAAAAATACCCAACATCCTATACAAGTACTATATGCATTAAAGCCACTTTACCTTAGATGTGTTACCTTGATAGTGACTTATCATGTTCAAAGTAGAAAGTCTAACATTCTTGGATACAAATCATGATAATCATTTGAGGCAACTCAGTTTTGTCATAATCCTTTATTTGTAATTAACACAATTGCTAAATCACTATTGGTTGGTCAACATATCATTGATGACACAAAGCCACTTTAATCAAAAAACATGTAATTAATTAAGTGTGTTAATAATGTCTTGACAAATTAAGCAAGTAATAACAATTAAGCATGTTGCAAGACATCAAGTTAAATCACGTTTAAACTTATTCATAAACTTAATTTTAGACTTAAGCAACCCTATGTGTGTTAATGTTTCATTGTTTTTAAGTTTACTAGATTATGACATTCTAAATATTATACAAGTAACACAAGCATATATCGAAGTAGTCCAAATACTAGTTCCAACTTGTAACAAATAGCAAGACAAGTTTGATACATATACATATTAACTAACTACTTAACATTTAGCACTTAACACATAGTCAATAATACACATGTACTAATAGCAAGTAGTCAAGTAATATTCATGTAATGACTAGCAAGAGATCACTAAATTATTTCGAATTAAACATATAGTGATAACATAGCATTAAACTAAGGCTATGTAAGTTTTACTTGCAAAGTGGCATTTGCAAGATCAATGTATAAGCATACATTAATATCCAACACATGTAAAAGGAAAGAGCAACTCTTGGTTGGGACTTGGTGACCATCCTAGGTATGTCTAGATATATTTTAAATGTAAATGTTTTCCTATAACACTTATGTGTTATCCTTAATCAAGCCTTAATCGTCATTAAGTGTCATTAACCAAGATTAGTGTTCTAGTGACCAAAACTCCTTTGGGAATTAAGGAGTTAACTATCCTACGCATGTTTAAACAGGTTTTATAAATTATAGATGCCCGGAAGTGGTCAAACATTTTTCGATCAAAATCCGGACAGTAGGATTCTGCGGTCGATCCACGGTCAACCGTGGAGTCGACCGTGCAACCCTGATTTCATAAATCTGGGTGCAAGTCTGCACGGTCTGACCTGCAGTCGATCGTGGTTCTAGCCGTGTACCTCAGTTTTCATTTTAAGCTTTCTTTGGTTTTGGTCTTTTTCTAGAGTAAGTGTGGATTAGTGAACTTGTTTATTTATGTCAAGATGTCTATCATCATCTTTAGCTATGTGCATATGTCATCATCAAAACACTTATTGTTATGAGTTAAGATTAGTATAGTCATTAAGCATAATCTCATGTTAACCCACATTCTCCCCCAACATAATCAATGATTAAACTTTGTTGAAGATTTAAGCATTTTTTGCCTTTTATTTTAGATCAAGTGATACAAAGATGATGCAAAAAGAATCGAAGAAAACAAGCTTAAAACAAACAAATTAAAGCGAATACGGTAAAATTCAAGTTACGATCCCCTTCACGAAGTTACGACTAGGCCACAACCTTAGCCATGACCTAGAAAATGGCGTAGGCCGTGACCAAGTCTTGGCCCATTATGAACCAGACTATATAAACGGCTTGGCCCAAATCAGGACCCAAAAATGGCCTGCGTTAACGTTCTTGGTAAGTTTTTTTCTTTTTCTTTTTTTGCTTAAAATTGATGCCCTTGTTATCATTTCAAACACACTCCCACACTTCAAATTTCACTCTTTCTCACTCTAGAAACTTCCTGTCACTAAAAAGTAAGCTAGTTACTCTCGAATGTTTCTCACCTCTAGGCTAGATACACAATTAGAGGTTAGCGTTGAAGATTGTAATTGAGCAGGAGTGCGACTTGGGAATGTCAAACATTTGTAATAGTCAACTTCAGTTCTATACGCTGAACACTTTCCTTTATTTATTGGTTATGTTATTTGAAGTGTTTTCATCTTATCCATAATTGCCTGTTATGATTGTTCTTATTTTGAAAAATTATCTGAAAACTTCATACTTTATTATGCTTAAACCTTGTTCGAATTAGAAGTCTAGTTTATGTATAACTCTTTCCAATTACTCATGTGGCTATAACCTAGCATTAAAACTTAACCACTTCTGATAGGGGTAAGTAGTTATATGTGTTAAACACCGAAATGGTTTAGAAAGCTATGAGTGGATAACATTTTTGTAAATTGTATAATAGTTATCTATTTCTCTTAGTAAATTTTCCTCCTCAAGATTATGGTCGACGTAAGAATCACGGTGTCTACGATTTCATAGTAATCCACAATTTAACTTACCTAAAAACATGGTCCGCGTCACAAGCAGGACCCTTTGACATGTTGTGAATGATACGGGGTTGTGTAGTTGTACGGTAAAGGAGAGACTTCTAGTTTAATTATCGCTACCTTAGAAAATCTAAGATTGCATGATTGTTAATGTTTAATTCTAATTAAGTACTTAGTGGTAATCCCATTAAGAGTTCGGCTATCTAGGTTTAAGAACAACCAAAATCTATTCTTCGATATGTCACTTTAAATTATTCATGAGTCTAGGATTCAATCCAGAAAGTTCGTTTCGGTCAATTAAGATTAATGTTGAGAGTTAGACATATTGTTTTGGTTAGAATATTCAAACCTGACCAATGTAGCAGTAGCTCAGTGGTACCCAGTACCTTTGAAGCTAAGACCCGCCATATGAAAGCTTTGGATTTAAAATAGGCGCAGATTCAATCCCTACTCGCGACAAGAATTTACCACTCTTTACCACTCTGTATTTATCTCTATTTATCATCAAAATGCAATGGTACAACTAACTATAGTAAATTTTTTTCACTCACCATTTCCCTCACTACTCATTCGAATAATCACCTCATATTGTTTTGCCTTATCTATGTAACATAACAGTTGGAAAACAATGGAAACATTTATGCATATAACCCTTTAAAGCATTGTATTCAAAACATTTGATTTCTTTTTAAAAATAGGACTCTTTTGCTCTGTTGGTCCCTCTATTGTACCCCATATTGCTAACAGCGTCCATTGGGTTATTTTTTTGCATTTAATATCAAATTTTTATCAAAATTTGGCAATCTGCATCCCTCCGTCAACCTGCCGTCCAAAAGTTCTGGTAAGTACCATCGCGTGACTAACACATGATGGGTATTTTCGTTCGTTTACTCATTTTCCAGCCTTTAAAACCCTCACGTGCTTATGTTCATCCATTTACTCAAATGGTGGAAGTTCGATCCACCCTCTAATTTAACCCTCGAACTTATCCTTTCGGGTGCAATGCGTCCTTTCTGCTCTACAATCTTCTCATATGCATGGCAATCTACTATTTGGGTGACTTGCTATTACTTATGGCAAAACAGAAACTACACTGCGTTTTCTAAAAATAATAAGGGTGCAGCTGTTTTGACTAACGAGATACAACTGAAAAGCTACGATTAGATCTCGAACCGCACAAGTAAACCGAATATGGCTTGGTTTCGTTGGCTAAATGATCCACTCTCTTTGGACGGTCCAAGTGCAAGCATGAGTGGTATCGTCTAAATCAACTCATGTTTAAGTCAACATATATCGAGTTTAGGACTACCAATATGTAGATTTATGTCGTTGTCATATCTGTTTATTTTTTCGAGCTGCTATCTGAATGCCTGTTAACCCCATGCTTTCGAATTTAAATGGGTGGTTAAAGAAAACTTTGTCGCTGTGAATTTCCAGCACTGTTTCCATTTTAACTCCCCAGCTTGTTTTCGCAAGTAAGAATTGAGGGTGTGGTGATTCTCATGGTATTCGATGCCTATAAAAATATTGTATATCTCGTGTATGTACATTCTAAAATAATATTAATAAAATTTCTGCTTTAAAAAAACTCAAAAACTGAAGCAAAAAAAAAAAAAACGCAAGTTGTATCTTATGAACCCTAGAATTATCCCCAAATCTTAAAATCTAAAATTGTAGCCCTAATTGTTAGCAATGGATTGCTGGTGTGGTCGAGCTTGTGTAATTCGAATTTCAACAACTGAATCCAACCCTGGACGTCGTTTCTATACTTGCAAAAAAGGTAACAAATCCGACTCAGATTCGTGCATTATTGATCGATTTAATTACGAATTCATGTTTTTCTTTTGGTTCAGACCACAAGTTGTCCGTTCTTCTTGGTATGATCCTCCGAATACAGTAAATGGCATAGTTGTACTTATGTATGCCAAAATGTTTTTGATGAAAAGCTTAGAAATTTCGAAAAAAGAAAGACGAACCTAAAGATCATGTTGATTGTTAGCTATGTTATCTTTGCTATGTATTTTTTTAGTAATTGAAATGTGTTTTGTACTTGGTTTGTTTTTTGAAAGACTAGTCTTTTTGGAATGATGTAATGCATGACAGTTGAATGTTATTAAAATGAAATTTGTTTTGTACTTGTTTGTTTACTAGTAAGTTTTATAACATTCATACCATTTGTTTGCAATTGATTTTGAACCCAAATTAACCCACTATGTTGACTGTAATTTGAACAAGATTTCACAACATATTCAACAAAAACTAGTAAGCTGAAGCAAATTACCATAAAGAAACATTAGTGCCATCATTCATACAAACTGTCTGAAGCAAAATACCGGAATACATAGTGTCATCATTCATACAAATTGGCATAACAAGTTTAACTAGGTTTAAAAGTTACCAAAACACAAAGTACCATAACAAGTTTAACTTAAAATACATTGAACTACAAACATAACATTCTAGAACCATCATTCAAATCTTTTCCTTCCCTTTTCGACCAGCCTTTCTTTTCTTCACCGGAGAAGTTTGATCTTTTATTAAATCTTTTGAACATTTTCCTTTTGTCTCTTTCCCTTTTTTCTCACTTTCACAACCACTTGTAAAAGCACCATTCTTGCATCTTCTTTTATTGTGTCCATAAATACCACATTTTCCACATTTCTTTAGCTTAACTATTGTTTACAATTAACAAAATAAATGTTTTAATAGTAACTATAAAGCTTAAGATATTCAAAGTAACTAAATTGTAATCATACATTCTGAACCAAGTTTACCACTTGCAACAATCTCATCCACTTCACTTGTCGACATCCTTCTTTTTTTCTTGGGTAGACCAGGAGTTGATACCTTCTTAGGTGCTACCAGTGTGTACAAGTCTTCTGCTTTTGGCCATAAACTTCTTTCATTCAAAGGCTCAATGGTAAATTGGTATGTGTTGGTCCATGTACTTAACAAATAAATTGGATGAACCCACATTTCTGGTTCACCAAGTTCCATACCATTTTCTACCATGTTATGTTATAGAAAACTGCAATAGCATGCTTGCAAGGTATGCTAGTTATTTCCCTTTCCTACATGCACAAGTCTTTGTCCCCATATTAACTACAAACTACTCATTTCCTTTTCCACTAACTTGGTAAGTTTAGTTTTCACCCCCCATTACACTTGTGAGCCTCAGATTTAATCTTGTAAAACATTTTAGTGGTTACAGGAGTTAAAAGTCCATCAGACTTGGAAATGACCTTTTTAACATTGACAATCCTTTTCATACAATACTCTCTGATGTAATCTAGAGCTGTAACAATGGGTTTGTCTCTTGCATCAACTAACCATATGTTGAAAACCTCACACATGTTACTAAGCACTAGATAACTTTTAGCCCGACCAGTAAAGTAACTCCTAGCCCACTGATGAGGAGGAATATCAGTTAACCAAACATAGGCTTCATTATCAAACTCTTTCAACTGTTGCATAGCTTGTTCAAACTCAGGAATTGTTGTCACACTAGGACACCTCCACAAATGGTTCTTATATGCTACACCTCAAAACCGTCCTTTCATATTGCCATGAATATGTCTTAAGCAATGTCTGTGCTCAGCACGTGGATACAAACTGCCTACATCTTGTATCAAACCCTAACAAGATAAATTTATCAAAGGTTAAAATAATTAAATGTTAATGCTACTAAAGTAAGATAGTGAAAGTGAATACTGTCTAATATAAATGTGAAGTTAGAGTTGGTAGCCAAGTCAAGATCTTCACCCAAACATTCTAAGAACCAAGTCTAAGAAACACCACATTCTTGCTCAATAATGGCATATGCAACAGGATAAATCGAAATAACACAGCTTTCATGGGATCATAACCTAATTCTTTCATAACCTCATGCAATTTTGCGATAGAAAACTTATCAATATCAATGTAGGTTATCATACCATTCGTGTAAACTAGTTAACTAACCATATTTAAATACCTAACACAACAGTAAACAACAGGGTATACATATGCAAAAATGTACAAAATTGAAGTTATACACAATAATCGATTTAGGGTTTCTTAGTCAGCAAAATTGAACGACTCGTGATAGATTTTGGGTTTATAAAAGATAAGGTATATGTGATCGATATCCTTTTGCTCTATTTCTGGTGTAAGAAAAGTCCAATTATTAGACATTTTGGATTTTTAGTGTTGGGGCTTTTGCTCGTATGTGTAGAAATCGAGGGATGAAACTCATAAGTGTATGGTAAAATGAGCCACCAACCATTTTTGAAGGGTTTAAAGGCTGGAAAATGAGTAAACATGCGAAAATACCTATCACGTGTTAGTCACATGATGGTACTTAACGGACCTTTTGGACGGCAGGTTGACGGAGGATTAACAGACCAAAAAAGTCAAAATATAAATGGTATTTTTGTGAAGGAACTATTTTGTGTAAACAACGACGATGACGACACAATGACGACCACGACCCCGACAACGACCACGAAAAGGACAACGACAACAACAATAATTTTGGCGTCGCTGCCAGGGAATTTTCTGCTTTATTCGCTGCCAGGGAATTTTCTGCTTTATTAAGTGATAAATGCTCTCATTAATTTATCTGGAAAAGTTGATTGGTGTCTTGAAAGTCTAGTCGGACTTGGTTGTTGGAAAACCGAACGGTCTGACTAAAAAAGAGGATCCTTCCTCTCCGCTTGTCCAGCATGACCACACGATTCGAAAGTTATATTGTGTGAAACATTGCCACTTATTCATCAATAAATTTGTCAGTAGAGGATTTAAAGCCAACTTAGAAAATCATCCATAGGTAATATATAAAAATTTAAAAATAAGTATATGCCTTATCACACTTAGTCGATTACGTAGAAAGTGAGGAAAGCGTTAGCTTTTCCACCATTTCGAAATCCGGAAAAAAAATTTACCTTCAAGAGCAACAAATCAAAAACCTTAATTCCTTTTATCAACATGAATCTAAACCCTAAAAAATCTCATCAGGAAAATCAAACTAATAACACCTTTACAACAAAATCCTTGATAAATAAGGAATTTACGGGTTAAACGTGACGATATTGATAAGAAAGAGTGGTGGACCGTCTATGTTATAGGGCTAAATATAGTCATGGACTTGAAGGTAAGTCTTTTGGGAATTATCACCAAAAAGCCCATTTTTTTTTACCCTTCTTGCGTGAGAGCCCAAAAAAAAAAAAAAAAATTGCCAATTTGCCCTCGCAAGGAGCAAGGTGCCTTGCTCCCTTGGGCCTTGCGTCCTTGCGACCTTGCTTCCATTGGGGAGCAAGGAGCAAGGCACCTTGCTCCTTGCTCCCAGGTGGAAGCAAGGACGCAAGGTGCATCTTGCTCCCTTGCTTCCACCTAGGAGCAAGGACGCAAGATGCGTTTTGCTCCCTTGCTTCCACCTAGGAGCAAGGACGCAAGGTGCATCTTGCTCCCTTGCTTCCACCTGGGAGCAAGGACGCAAGGTGCCTCTTGCTCCCAGGTGGAAGCAAGGGAGCAAGATGCACCTTGCGTCCTTGCTCCCAGGTGGAAGCAAGGGAGCAAGATGCACCTTGCGTCCCCCTTGCTCTCAGGTGGAAGCAAGGGAGCAAGAGGCACCTTGCGTCCTTGCTCCCAGGTGGAAGCAATGGAGCAAGAGGCACCTTGCTCCTTGCTCTCATGTGAAACCAAGGTCGCAAGGACGCAAGGGAGCAAGGCGCCTTGCTCCTTGCGAGGGCAAATTGACAATTTTTTTATTTTTTGGGCTCTCACGCACAAAGGGTCGAAAAAATGGGCTTTTTGGTGATAATCCCTTAAGAATCAAAATATTAGCCCAATTCATAAAAGTGATGCAAATGGATTTTCAAAATCGGGTTATTCATATTTTGTTGGACCAAGGACTACGATTTTCATCTCTTATATAAAATTAGATAGATAGATACATAGATAGATAGATAGATAATAGTGCTCGTACAATTTCTTTTTTGGGTAAGCAAAGAAACCCTCCTATTAACGAGTACATTGACTCCCTCATAGAAGGTAAAACATCTGGTAATCAAGCCTCCCGAGCGCGAGACCTGGTACCGGGTGAATTGCGCATTATGCGCACCCTCTAGTCACACTCCCTTTTTGAACAATTTGGCATAGCCAGGAATTGAACCCGGATGGTGTGCTTCATTGGGCAACTCGTACAATTTAGAACACGTCATATAATTATAATTATTATTACATATTTATAGTTATAACTTCAATTTATTTATAATACCATTAATAAAGCAATGCGTCAATAACATCTTTTTAAAGGTGGGTTTGAACACGATGTCGGAAGCCACCCATCCGATCATTTTTTAGACAAATAACTAAAGTTCTGCCGCTCCTCTGGAGAAAAGACAAATTCATATGGACGACGTGTGTGGTAAGACCCACTCGTCTGAGGCTCACATATATAGACGTCCGAAAACCTCTGAGGTCTATAAAATGGACTGGTAATCACAAGAAAAATATTTTTGCAGCACATGAGTGTCGAACATCCAACATTTCTTATGAAAAATCAAGTCACATCAATGCACTCACACCTTGAGGCTAATGCTTCAATACCATTTGTTGTATAAACTTAAATTTATTCAATGGAGGTAATTTTGTTTATAACTTCTTAAGGATTATATTGAATTCTTATTCTTGCTTTTTTACTGTGGAAAATAAAATAATTTTTTTTAACATATATTAAAAATAAGAAAGTCAAAGGAGACAAGAAACAAAAGAACACACCATGTGTATTGTGTAGGAGAAGAATATATCAGTTTGTACGCACGTGACCCATGTCGAGGTTATTATCCGCATGTACATTTTATTGTCCACTATTTTACCCGGTCTTCATTTACCACACCATCTACGGCAATATCACTTTCTCAGACAACGTGTCAAATTCCTATTCGATAAATCACTAATACTACTCCGTATAATGTATTCTTCTTTTTCCTTTTATACATGTAATGGTCAAACATTAGCAATTTGTGTAAATCTACTAAGAATAGTTCTAACCGCTTCCTCTTTTAAAATCCTCGAAAAAATTTGTAGGCGTATGGTTTTTTAACAAAAAAATTAATACTATAGAAACGAATTTGTTTCTCGAAAAAGAAAAGAACTAAACAAAATACAACTAATAAACGATTTGGCTGAAGACAAAAGACCAAACATATCCGCTACAAACAAAAAGGAACTTTAGTTAAATCGCTAAGTAGCAAAAAATTGAAAACTTAAACAAACTCGAACCAAATTCAGCCATTGAAAGAATGTCAGATTACTTGACAAACGATTTACCCTTGCTAGAATGTAGGTGTATGCTATATCTAAAAAAAGTAAATAAATTTATTACGGAGTGAATATTTGAAATATTTATATTTATAGTAAGTTAAATAAAGAGTTAATTATACCATTGGTCCCTGTGATTTACCCAAAATTATACCGGTAGTCATTTTCTTTTTAAAATTATACCGGTAGTCCCTGTGGTATTATAGTTGTATGGCGATGGTCCAAACCTAACGTCATGTAATTGGTTAACGGGACAAATTAACTGGCATTAATTTTAGGACCAGCGTCATGCATTTTATCTAACCACATTGACTAACAAAATAACTTTCTTCTCTTTTCTCACCTTCTCTTCATCTTCATCTTCATCTTCAACTTCATCATCTCAAAATTATAAACCCTAATTTTATAAACCTTTATCTTCATTATTCCAATTACAATAACCCTAATTTTATAAACCTTCTCATCTTCATCAAGAATAATGCAAAGAAATTCTCGCCATTGGAAAGAAAATTATTTCATTTACAACCTTACGAACTAATCTATCTTCATATATTGTGAACAATTGTTAGAAAACTATGATTTCGTAATAATTTTAACATGAATACAATACCTTTTTCATCCCATCAAAATCATATAAGGCTTGCAATACTAGTCCGAGTTGTTGCTGTAATATTATTTCCAAAGAAGTACAATCATAACTTTGATCATCTATAACTCTTCTAGATAATTAATCATTACGAGATCCCTCTCCCGATTTAACCTTGAGAATATCACACAGGTTAATTAAGATCTATAGCACTAATTGTGAAATGACCCGTCCTAATTCATCCGGACAAAGTCCATATCGATTATAAACGATTCACAATAGTTGGTTACATCGCGAGGTACTTGACCTCTAAATGATACATTTTACAAACATTGCATTCGTTTTTAAAAGACAAACTTTTATTTCATTGAAAGTTGACGGCATGCATATCATTTCATTCTTTATTCAACTATAATTAACTTAATACTAATCTTGATGAACTCAACGACTCGAATGCAACGTCTTTTGAAATATGTCATGAATGACTCCAAGTAATATCTCTAAAATGAGCAAATGCACAGCGGAAGATTTCTTTCGTACCTGAGAATAAACATGCTTTAAAGTGTCAACCAAAATGTTGGTGAGTTCATTAGTTTATCATAACAATCATTTCCATTATTTTAATAGACCACAAGATTTCATATTTTCCATTTCTCATAAACATACGTCCCATGCATAGAGACAAAAATTATTCATATGGATTGAACCCTGGTAACCGACATTAACTAGATGCATATAAGAATATCCCCTATCATTCCGGGAAATCCTTCGGACATGATATAAAACAACATCGAAGTACTAAAACATCCGGTACGTTGGATGGGGTTCGTCGGACCCATAGATCTATCTTTAAGATTCGCGTCAATTAGTAGATCGGTTTACTAATTCTTAGGTTACCAAGCAAAAGGGGCATATTCGGCTTCGATCATTCAACCATAGAATGTAGTTTCAATTACTTGTGTCTATTTCGTAAAACAGTTATAAAAGTTGCGCATGTATTCTCAGTCCCAAAAATATATATAAAAAGGGAGCAAATGAAACTCACCTATAATATTTTGTAGTAAAAATATTCATACGACGATACTGAACGATGCAGGGTTGGCCTCGGATTCACGAACTTATATTATTCATATGTATATTAAAACACATACTCGTAATCAAACAATTTCATATAGTATAGCTTTGTATATTATATATTTAATTTGTATATATATTTGAAAATAATTATTATTTGTATAGTTATATATATATATATATATATATATATATATATATATATATATATATATATATATATATATATATATATATATATATATATATATTAAAAATACCTAAATGGTTATATATGAGTATCTATATAAAGATTGTTAATATAATTAATTCATACTTATACGTAATATTACTTATGAGTGTATTTTATAATATATAATATTAATAATAGTAACTAAAAGTCGTATTGGATTATAATGATAATATTAATAATAATGATAATAGTGTTAATAATTCTATAAACGATACTGTTAATGATAGTTTTTATAATGAATCTCATAATAATGATAATAACAGTAATTTATATTAAAATAAATAATTTAATAGTAGTGGTAATGAAAATAATAATTTTGATAATAATACCTAATAGTTACTGATAATAGTAATTTTAACAGTCTTATTTCTAATGATAGTCTTAATAATAATACTTTTGTTAATAATGATAATAAAGATTCTAAAATGATACTAATACTAATGTTAATGATAATTATAATAGTTTGTATTATTTTTATACCCACAATAATAAATCTTATTCGTAATAGTACTTATAATAATCATAGCGATGGTAAATATTAATAATCTAGTAATAATAATAATTTCGATAATGATATTAATACTAATTCTAAATGATAATAATAATACTAATAATGATACTAATACTTAATAATAGTATCAATCAATAATAACAATAATAACAATAACAATCTATAATAATAATAATAATAATAATAATAATAATAATAATAATAATAATAATAATAACAACAATAGAAAAATGGAACTACCTCAAGAATTAGACTCTTTAAAAAAAAATAACGTTCCTGCCGGGACTCGAACCCACAACCTCCCGTTCACATGCCATGTCCCTAACCAACTGATCTGAGCATGCTTTTCTGAAATTATGATCCCTTTCATTTTATTTAACCCCTACTCAATCTGTTTCTTCTTCTTTAACATCTCCATTAACGAATCTTCCCATCATCTCCATCTAATCGAATTATTTTTACTACCTATGATTATCATGATCATTTATCATAATCAAGCCATCATCCTAATTGTTTATTCAAGATCAACATCTCATTATCATCGTACGTAAACATCATCGTATCGCTATGTTCCCAGAACCATCAGCACTCGCTAATTGGCCCAACAAAGCATAACTTGGGTTCTTGGCCCATTTTCAGTTCGATCCACAATAGAAGAAGAAAAAAAATGGCAGTCCAAGAATAAGATTACAAGTTATTTTAGTTTTATAATTCGTAGGTTTTAAGAAAAAAAGAAAAGAAACAACAGCTGGATGGTTCTGCTGGTGGGGCTCCGGTTTATAAAGAAAAATAAAGAAAAGAGGAGAGCAATTGATATCATATCTACTCCACTGGTCGGCCATTCCTCTTTTCGTTAAGTCCCACTTGTAATTGATAAAGGATTCGTATTTTATGTAATATACTATATATATATTATCAGGTTATCATCTCCATACAATTATATAGTTTAACTTCTTTCTCTTCGATTTGTAAGCTCACGAATCACAATCAACTGAAATCTTCTCTAGCTTCTTTACGTCGATCAGCAGGAAGGGAATTAAAGATAATAGCTACGGTTTATTTTGTTCTTATTAGAGATGATATAGTTTTAGTAATCGAGTACAAACATTGGTGTTTGCAGGTTCTTGTTGGCGTTAGGTGTTCATGGAAGATGGGGGTGATTTTGATCATTGACTGGCTGTAACAACACAGGAATAGCAGCAGTCATCCAACAGAAGTCTAACAGGAGTAGTAGCAGTTTAAATGATGTAAAAGTTGGTTTGGTTCTGGTTTACTTCGAACACAAGGTAAGGTAAATACCCTAATTGCATATTTATGATATTGTTCGATGAAAAGAAACTAATTCTATTTTATGGTTGATTGGATTAGAACAGAAGTAGTAATAGTTTGTTCATGGTGACGGTTCTTAGAACAACATCACAGCAGAGGTCTGTAGCAAGGTTTTCAAGTGGTGTTTGTTGATGGAAGATGATGAGTCGATGGCTATGGTTATGGTTTGGTTTATACTTGGATAATGGTTTAAAAGGTTTCACGATAGAGAAGACAGAATGGGTTTCGCCCAATTTCTATTTAATTCACTCGATAAATTGCAGTTTAAATTGATAATTGAAATTGAGGATATGAAGTTAATTAAAGGTGTTAATATTCTAGTGTAATACTTTTGATTTATATCCATTGGAGTCGACGAGCATAATTAAGCAGGAACAGAAATTAAAATAAAAACAAATAAAAAGTGAAAGAGACTCCTAACAAATTTTGGTTGTATTAAATTGGTTACACTCGACTGGGAATCAATTCAGAGACAGGATTCCAAATTAACTACAGAATGATAGCTATATACAACTGATTCAGCTTCCAATATATTTTTACGATTAATATAAATGATTTTAATAATTAATAATTCTAATTATATTAATAATAATTAAAATATTAATAATAATAATAATAATAACAATTAATAATAATAATAATAAGAGTAATAATAATAAGTTACAATAAAAATAATATTAGTGAAATTTTTAATAATATTATTAATGGTAATAATAACAATTATATTAAATTTCAAATAATAATAATAACAACATTATATAACAAATTGCATGTATTAAATTTTATATCTATATGTAATACTGCCACAATGATATTCTTAATACAGATATTATTGTTAATGTTTATATTTATTTGAAGGAAAGTAAT
Organism: Rutidosis leptorrhynchoides; assembly: GCF_046630445.1. Classification (NCBI taxonomy): domain Eukaryota; kingdom Viridiplantae; phylum Streptophyta; class Magnoliopsida; order Asterales; family Asteraceae; genus Rutidosis; species Rutidosis leptorrhynchoides. Next base: position 90,365,756 of record NC_092339.1, on the reverse strand, counting down.
AATAACATTATTAATATAATAACTAAAACAAATCTTAAAATCATGTTAGTACAAATGCTAATGTTAATAATGCTATTTTTAAATTACAACTAAATTATAATTTTAATCATTCTTATAATAGTATTTATATTTAAAATCTTTAGTTTGATAACCAAAACCTTAAAATTATAACTACAGTGATAATACTAATATTAATGATTCTAGTATTGATATTAATATTAAATAATAAAAGTAATAATAATATTACTACTACCACTATACTTTATACTTGTAATTACATTTAATATAATAATGTTACAATTAAGTATATCATAATTACTAAAAATAATATATTTTGAATATTTAATATTTATAATTTTTATATATATTACAATATATATATATATATATATATATATATATATATATATATATATATATATATATATATATATATATATATATATATATATATATATATATATATATATATATATATATATTACTACTTATGTATAGAATTTATATATATTTATTTTAATAGTAACTTAACTATTATATATATATTTTTACATTTTTAATTCCAATCGATTAAAGTGTATTTTGTTAATTCAGAGTATTATATATACACTTATATTTATATTCACATATATATATCTATTTACAAGTAATTGTTCGTGAATCGTCGGAACTGTCGAGGGTAATTGCATACATGATAATAATTCAAAATTTTTGATACTCAAGATAATAGACTTTGCTCATCGTGTCGAAATCATATAGAGATTAGATTTAAAATTTGATCGGAAATTTTCGGGTCGTCACAAATTGTTCACGTACTGTAGAAATTGTGAGTCTCTACCATCATAAACTTAACTCTATTTTAGTTATCATAAACTTAACACTATTTTAGTTAGGTTATTATAATTAGGATAATGAATATGAAGGTTTATAAAATTAGGGTTTAAAAATTTTGAGATGATAAAGATGGTGGTGAGAAAAGGGGAGAAAAGTAGTCATTTTATTTTTAAAATTATACCGATAGTCCAGACGATTTGATAAATGTACGGCGTTGGTCCTAAACTTAACGTCAATTATTTTATCATGTTAACTGATTACATGGCGTTAGGTTAGGACCAACGCACGGGGACCACCGGTATATATTTAAAAAGAAAAGGACTATCGGTATAATTTGTAGTAAACCACAGGGACCAATGGTATAATTAACTCTTAAATAAAGGGATATTAAACAAAATAAAATATAAAGTTTAATTCTTTAACTATAACTCAATTTTAATATTGAAGATTTAAAACAAGAAAATATAGAACGTATTTCATGATTATGTATATTATTCCTCACAACTCACTAAATAAGCATATTCACGCTTAAAGGTTTTATTTACTTAGGTACTAATGGAACTAAATCTTTTAAAAAGAGTATTTGGTTATGACACTAACATGTTTACTTGAGTCTTATAAGTTGAACTCAACGGAGCCTAGCTACAACTTATTTACTCATTAAGAAAATGAGTGTTGCCCGCATCTAGCTCATATCATTTCAAGATTGCTAATCCTTCAAATGTAAACACAAAATAAAATTACGGATGAATCAAATCGGTGGCTAAATGTAAGGAAGAAGAGGACTCGTAGACAGTGATAGAGTCGGCGGGGTTGTGGTATCAGAGTCACTGAAAAAACATGTGACGGCGATGTTGGTGTAATTGGTTTGTTTGGGTTAGAAAATAAGTTTTAGGATGTCTAGTTTTATTTATTGTTTAGTCCAAGTTTTGTTTAATTAAAATAAGTTTAATTACCTATTTAGAATGGGTAAATGTTTGACCGAGTTTTATGGCATGAGAGTGAGTAGTGGTGAAATGTGAGTACCTATTCAAAATGGTGTAGTATGTTAGTTGCTATTTTAGTGTTTCTTAGTAGGCTATTTATAGTCATTCTAAAGTGGTGAATAAAAGTATTAAATCTCATCTATTTCTGTCGTTTTTCTTCATATTACATAGCACAAACTCAAGTTTATTTATGTATGTCAGTAATGTAAATTATGGTTTGATAAGGACCTAACCAAACTTGGTATCAAGAGCTTAGGCTCGATCATGAAGGAAGAAAAGCAATAATATACAGAAAACGCAGTAGTAAAGAAGCAAAAAAAAAAAAAAAAAAAAACAGTTATAATAGTAGTAGCAGATGCCAGGGTTAGCACTTAGCAGTATAAAAGCAGTCAACATCAGCAGAGTAGAATATATAAGCATCATATATAAAGCAAGAAGAAGGTAAAAAAAATAGCAGAATAAAAGCAACAATAAACAAAAAGAAGCAGTAATTATCGGCATATTAACAGGAGGTTAACACTGTGATGACCCAGAAATTTCTGATCAAATTTAAACTTTAATCTTTATATGATTCCAACACGATAAGCAAAATCTGTAATGTTGAGTCTCGAAAGTTTTGAAATCTATATTCATGTAATCAATTACCCTTTGACCATTCCCGACGATTCACGAACAATTGAGTGTATATATATATATATATATATATATATATATATATATATATATATATATATATATATATATATATATTTATATATGTATAGAATATTTTGGAAATTAATAAAGTATACTTTATCATTTGAATTAAAATACACAAATAATATATTAAAATAATTAAGTTGTTAGTAAAATAAATATATATGTGACTTCTATAATCTTACATGTATATTGTAAAATACATAAAATATTTAAATATTAAATATGTAATACATTAGATAACTAGTAAATGTGATAAAGTTAATAAATTGTAATAATAACATAATAAATGTAATTACGAATTAGAAATAAATGTTATAGTAATTTCAATAGTAATATCAAAATTTTTATCAATATAACATACAAAAGTGAAACTTGATATATATAAATTGATACAGTATTATTATTAATAAAATTATCATTATTAAAAATCATTATTATCATTAGTTCCAGTATTATTATTTAAATTGATATTAAATATTAATGTTATAAAATTAATCTTATTATATTTTCTTTATATAACTAAAATACAGATATAGATAAACAATATAAAGTTATATTTAAACTAATATATATAAATATATATGAAAATATACAAATAAATATATACAAATACATAATCTGATATATAATTCGGCTACATATAAATAAATATGTATAAATGCGTATTATAATTTAAATGAATCTAAATTATTTACAGATCATTATCAAACTATATCTTATTTACTATATACTGTTTTTGATTGTGGAATCCATTATCAATATAATCCAAATGCTGTTAAATCGAATTAGCTGTTTCAATTTTTTTTATATATTCTCCTGACGTGAGTGTACTAACTGTCGACTCTTTTACACTAAACTACAATTAATTATACTGCTGCCAGGATTTGATCAATCTCTTATCACTGATTGTATACGAAACCAACTCTGTTATTAGGGAGAATGAAAACAGATTTCTATTTTATTCCATCACAAGATCGACACCCCTGTTTTGGTTCAAATTATCAATAGCCTGAATTCTTGTTATTTTTCAAAATCCATAAACACAAAGTTGTTAGTAATCCTTCACTAAAACTTTATGTAAAACCTCAAATTCCAATTCCTTCTATCAAGTCTCAATTTTTTGAGTCAAACTTTATTTCATAAAAGTCAACTGATTGGTTCTTGAGGAAATTCGCTGTTGTTTTGATGTAAATTGTTCAATTGATGATTGGAATAGTTTCTAAGAGTTATTTGAAATATATTTCGTGTTATACATTTTTGCTATAACGCAATGCAAATCGAAAATCAATTTTTTCTTTTTATATATATATGCTCGACGAACAGTATCTGTTCTATTTTATTATTTTTTTTAATTTTTTTTTCAAGACAAATAAACCTGTTCGATTTTTTTTCTTTTCAGTATTATCGTTTTTAATTCAGAACCATAATTGTTGATGATAAAAAGCTTGGGTCACAGTTGGGTTGAATGAAGAAGAAGGGGGAAAAAGAAATATGGTTTTTATAAAAGTGGTATTCAATAATAAACAGAAAAACAGATATGGTGGACTGGTTTGGAAACGTTATAGGATAGCAGGTGGTCGTGGGTTCTATCCTGGACAGCCACGTTTTTTTTTATAAAGCACAACAACTTATTTTGTTTGTGGAGCTTATTTTGAGGTAGCCTTTATATATTGAGTTATTATTATTATTATTATTATTATTATTATTATTATTATTATTATTATTATTATTATTATTATTATTATTATTATTATTATTATTATTATTAATATGATTATTATTGTTATGATTATGATTATTATTGTTATTAATATTAGTATTATAATTATTATTGTTATTAATATTACTAATATAAGTAATTATTATTATTAGGTATTAGTAATATTATTATCATTTTGCTATTATGTAACATCATTAGGAATTATTAATGTTAATATTATCATTATTATTATTACTATTAAAATTATTATCATTAGTATTAAAAGGATCGATAAAAGTATTGTTATTATTATTACAAATATTAGTATTGGAATTAACATTATTATTTTCATTAATATTATTATCATATTTATAGTAATTATTGCAAAATATTAGTACTAAGTATTATTAAGTCTTAGAAAATAGAATCAAAAACTAATGTTTTTATTGTAAAAATAATATAACTTTTATATTTATTTTTAGTATCATTAATATGATTCTTAAAATTTTTATTATTAAACCTATCACATAACCTTATTATTTAAAGTTATTTTCTTTATTAAAATTAACATTTTTAGTCACATTTTTATTATTAATATTACTACTAATACTATCATTATTATTATTATTATCCTCAATCGGGTATTATTATAAATATTAATTTTGTATACGAAAGATAGTTATATAAAAATATATTAGATACAAAACCTAACTATATTAATATTGTTATAAAATATATAAATTGACACATATATGATATTAATACAAAAATTATATCATTAATAATAATATATATATTTGTTCGATTACGATTATACGTTTTAATATATACACAAATGATATAGGTTCGTGAATCTGAGGCCAACCCTGCATTGTTCAATGTCGTCATATGTATTTTTACTACAAAAACATTATTGTGAGTTTCATTTGCTCCATTTTTAAATGCTTTTGCAATATATTTTTGGGACTGAGAATACATGCGTTGCTTTTATAAATGTTTTACGAAATAGACACAAGTACTTAAAATTATATTCTATGGTTGGATTATTAACCGAATATCGCCCTTCAAGTCTGGTAACCTAAGAATTTAGGGAAATGGCCCCTGATTGACGCGAATCCTAAAGATAGATCTATGGACCTTGACAAGTCCCATTCGGGGTACGAATGCTTTAGTACTTCGAGATTATTATTATATAGACGAGAGGTTCTGTTTGGGGATATTCTATGCATTAAAGTTAACATCGGTTACCAGGTGTTCAATCCATATGAATGATATTTTTGTCTCTATGCATGGGACATTTATTTATGCGAACTGAAAATGAAAATCTTGTGGTCTATTAAAAGGATGGAAATGATTATTTATGTTAAACTAATGAACTCACCAACCTTTTGGTTAACACTTTAAAGCATGTTTATTCTCAGGTACGAAAGAAATCTTCCGCTGTGCATTTGCTCATCTTAGAGATATTACTTGGAGTCATTCATGACATATTTCAAAAGACGTTGCATTCGAGTCGTCGAGTTCATCAATAATATTATCAAGTCATTTATAGTTTAGATATATTATGAAATGGTATGCATGTCTGTCAACTTACGATGAAATGAAAGTTTGTCTTTTAAAAAACGAATGCAATGTTTGTAAAATGTATCATATAGAGGTCAAGTACCTCGCAATGAAATCAACTATTGTGATTCGTTTATAATCGATGTGGACTTCGTCCGGATGGATTAGGACGGGTCTCTACAGTTGGAATCAGAGCTGGTATAACGCCGTCCATGTGTGGCGGGTTAGTCGTAAAGGAGGTTCTCACAGTGTTACCTGTGACGAAGCATTGGCTCTAACTCCTTGCGATCCCTTACGAGGGTTGGCAGTAGCCGAGAGGCAGGCCCTAAAATCAGTATCTGAGGTACACTCAGTGGTCACCAGGCGGTTAGCTGGGAAGGCACTGGGTGGGATGGTGGTTGTCCCCAACTGTATTAGAGTTGGTATCAGAGCGGTGGTCTTAGCGAACCAGGTCTGCATTAGCGTGTCTAACTGATAAGTCGTTAGGATGCATTAGTGAGTCTGGACTTCGACCGTGTCTGCATGTCAAAAGTTTTGCTTATCATTAGTGTCGAAAAATTATTTACTTATCATCCTTAAAGTCTAGACACGTCTTACTGCCTCTATTGCATAGACAGTGTATAGATAAATTCATATCTTAGCGTATCTGTTATTGTTACCTTTGCCTGACAGCTTCCGTAGATTCCTCCGTAACTTATGAGGATTTTAGTATTATATATGCATATGTAAATTATGTATTGCAGGGTACTAATCTACATCCTATTCTATTCCGTATCAAAAATCCTTCATCTGATCGTACGAGATGAGTCCCTTAGATTTCGATAACTATTCCGATAGTTATTCCGAAAGCTATTCCGATATGGAGTTTCACCTAAGCTCCGAAAGCAGTGTCACCAGAATGAATCCACCAATCATCCATCCCCAATTCATCTGATAGGTTTGTAGCCTACTTAATCATTAGAGACAAAAAGAAGGTGATCCTTTCCATCAACTAAATTCACCTCTCGGTGAAGAACCAGAAACACTTACCAGCGAACCTGTTCGAAACACCAATTTCTCTCTCAGAGTATCTCACCACCACTAAATCATAACTCAGATTCTAAACCTTATTCATCCGCTCGTTCCGACCGACAATCATCCCGGAATAATAGAAGAAGTCAACGAACTTCGCGCTCGAGTAATCAATCTAGAGAATATGGTGCAAAATTTACCAACTTCAACAACATCACTGGCAACAATAGTACCATCAGTAACATCACCAGTACCATCAACAATCCATGCCTCAACATCTCATTTTGTACCTCGAGTATAATCATCGTTCTACGTATCGTTCTACATCAATTATCTTCGTTCTTCATGGCGATTAAGTAATCTCTAAATGTTTTAGAGATTATGTATTCTAGTTCTAACGGTAAACCAAATGAGTTTAATATCATATTAACTCAATGAATCTATGATTACATCTGAAGAAAATATATATGTAAGTATATTTTCATAAAGATTGTAATTAAAAATTCTTTTATACAAACTGTTAATGGTGAAAATATTTTAACGGGTAGGTAATACCCGAGAAATATTTAGATTTTATATTAATAAGTTACACTGTACATTCTTCGAATCTGAGTTAACAATCATTTACTATCCTACTTACATTCACCGATATATGTATCCGTTCACCACAGAATAACCATTTTCATTCAATTTCATATTTGGATTTTGATTTACCAGAATCCAACAAGTGGCATAATGAAGAAAACATTGGACAAAATAAAATTTGTTAGAAACAAACGAATTAACTAATCGAAATTTTGTTAAGAATCCACGCTAACTGATCCACGCTAACTATTCCTAGCTAACTGATTACATTTTATTTATCGCAGTTTATTTATCGCAATTTAATTATCGCAATCTTATTTATCATCATTTAATTTCTGTTATTTATTTTACGCACTTTAAATATCGGGACACGTATACAAGGTTTTGACATATCATATCGACGCATCTATATATATTATTTGGAATAACCATAGACACTCTATATGCAGTAATGATCGAGTTCTCTATACAGGGTTGAGGTTGATTCTACAATAATATATATAGTTTGAGTTGTGATCGAGTCTGAGATGTATACGGGTCATGACACGTATTAATTAATTAGAATATTATATATTAAACTATATATGAATTATTGGACGGTCAACTATGGACTATCAACTGTGGACTAATAACATTGGACAATTAAAATGAATTAAAATATTGATTATAACATATGAAACTAAACAATTCTTCAAGTTTGCCACTTGATTTCATCTTAAATCTCATTTGTATCTCGACGATTACAATCTGCGTTCAAACCTTTCATGATTCTTGAAAACACCTCAATCGAGAGGATGAACCAACCGCACTTCATTTACGGGAGAAAAGATTGATGCATATAGTTATACACCTGAAAACACTCAGAACCTGAGTAAACGTTTAACATGTAGCTGTGCTAATTCCTTTAGCGTTATTATTACCGAAAATAACTTTGCAACTCCTGTTCGAGATAGCTAATTTTGTCACAGCTCCAACAAGTCAACTTCGACTTTTCAATCGTACTAGTCTTATTATAACCTCGATATATACGTTGCCTTTTCGCCATCGTTACTGGAGAACCGTTTATATTTCACCACATTAGCAGAAAACTTACCAGCAACTTCATTAATCTTTGACTTCCTGAAAGGTTATTATATTCGTTGAAACCCTATCACCTACTCATCCGCATCTTGTAAAGAGAAATGTCATACCAATTACCAGGAATTAGCAATCAGTACTTTGAAAACTCACAGCATGACTACATCAACAATTATACGTATACATATAACATTTATCTCTTAGAATTATGATCCTTCATACTGAAATTCTGAAAAGCACTCTAGCCTACGAATCAGTTCTTTAAATTTTGAGAAAGCTAATAAAGCAGCGAAAACTGTTGATGACTTTAACAGTCAAAAGTATGATGATAAAGAATAGTATGTTGGAAAAGCTCAGAAAAGTTGGAACTGGAAAACGGATTGAGCAAACTATGAAGGAGTCTCTGAACAAATCACACGCACTAAAGTTGTACAATAAGAATCCTGATGATTCTGTTTCTGATGAAATCTTTAGCGAATACCTTGCTTCTGACTCTGAATTCTTGCGAACAAATTTTCTTCATCATCCTTCGATATTAGAAATTCCAAGATATCATCGTATCTTTCACTATAAATATCCTCCATATTTCTGAAGATATTTTTATAACTATTCTTATCTGAAATCATTAATCTCTTCGTGCTATCAGTATTACATCATATAGAAACTGTTAGTTTCTATATTTTGTAAACTTTCGAGCTTAAAATATGAATGTTATTGAAGTAATGTTAGGAACGGAAGCATGAGTTAGTATAATATAATGACACTTAGTATAATATAATGACACTTGATCAACGTGATTATATTACAGTAAGTCATGCTGAGTTTCTAATGAAACGTGATGGTGGTTCACAGTAGATCATACCATCATCATGTGTCATGTTACATAACCTTTTCATTCTACATAACTCCTAAACATATCAAGAAAATGTATTCTTGATGGTTCTATCTTCCGTGATGTTGATAAATTTGAAAATCAATTCGTGCTATCACGTTCCTTCCTGCCTAGAACATTATAATCATTCGAAACTCTATATCTACAAATTTTGGACTATTATTCGCTTGATGTAGAATCGGGATGAGAAAACAAAAGCATGAAGCTCCGAAAAAAGGGTATAAATCGCAGCAAATAAAAGAGAGCATTAACTGTGAATGACGATAATTATAGAAGACGGAAGCAGGGACTCTAAAATATAAGAGAAAATATAAAGCCCAATAACAACACGGAGGTTACAAACCATGGATATTAATACGAATAGCAACATAAAGACACGGGAGAACTAAAGACACTATAAACCCAAGGGTATAGTAGAAGTAAATAGATTCTTTCGGTGGCAGATGAAAAAGAAGAATGATAGATATGAAAGTTAAGAGGATATCAAGGATCAGGATAGGATAGAACATATTAACAAATGCTTTAAAGTATGAATTAAGAAGAAAGAATAGAAGGTGTGAGTTGTAAGGAAACGAAGGGGGTAGATTTATAGTGAAATACCCGACAAGACAATCGAAACAGATTATTGCGTTTAATAAAAGAAGATCCTAATTCCCTTGATTACCGAAGAATCAAATCTTATTACGAAGATTTTCTCTAAATCTCTTGAACTTTGCAATCAATCCTATCTACGTCAAAAGATATGACGAATCTATACCTACTCATTTCACTCTTTGGTGATAGCTTCACTCGTACTTTTCACAAAATCAAATGGTTTTATCCATATTACTCAATGATGATAAAACTCTATTTATCAACTCATATTTGTCATGAAAACATTCTTATTGTATTCCATGACGACCTCTATCAAATTTCGGGACGAAATTTCTTTAACGGGTAGGTACTGTGATGACCCGGAAATTTCTGATCAAATTTAAACTTTAATCTTTATATGATTCCGACACGATAAGCAAAATCTGTAATGTTGAGTCTCGAAAGTTTTGAAATCTATATTCATGTAATCAATTATCCTTTGACCATTCCCGACGATTCACGAACAATTGAGTGTATATATATATATATATATATATATATATATATATATATATATATATATATATATATATATATATATATATATATATGTATAGAATATTTTGGAAATTAATAAAGTATACTTTATCATTTGAATTAAAATACACAAATAATATATTAAAATAATTAAGTTATTAGTAAAATAAATATATATGTGACTTCTATAATCTTACATGTATATTGTAAAATACATAAAATATTTAAATATTAACTATGTAATACATTAGATAACTAGTGAATGTGATAAAGTTAATAAATTGTAATAATAACAAAATAAATGTAATTATGAATTAGAAATAAATGTTATAGTAATTTCAATAGTAATATCAAATTTTTTATCAATATAACATACAAAAGTGAAACTTGATATATATAAATTGATACAGTATTATTATTAATAAAATTATCATCATTAAAAATCATTATTATCATTAGTTCCAGTATTATTATTAAAATTGATATTAAATATTAATGTTATAAAATTAATCTTATTATATTTTCTTTATATATAACTAAAATACAGATATAGATAAACAATATAAAGTTATATTTAAACTAATATATATAAATGTATATATGAAAATATACAAATAAATATGTACAAATACATAATCAGATATATAATTCGGCTACATATAAATAAATATGTATAAATGCGTATTATAATTTAAATGAATCTAAATTAGTTACAGATCATTATCAAACTATATCTTATTTACTATATACTGTTTTTGATTGTGGAATCCATTATCAATATAATCCAAATGCTGTTAAATCGAATTAGCTGTTTCAATTTTTTTTATATATTCTCCTGACGTGGGTGTACTAACTGTCGACTCTTTTACACTAAACTACAATTAATTATACTGCTGCCAGGATTTGATCAATCTCTTATCACTGATTGTATATGAAACCAACTCTGTTATTAGGGAGAATGAAAACAGATTTCTATTTTATTCCATCACAAGCTCGACACCCCTGTTTTGGTTCAAATTATCAATAGCCTGAATTCTTGTTATTTTTCAAAATCCATAAACACAAAGTTGTTAGTAATCCTTCACTAAAACTTTCTGTAAAACCTCAAATTCCAATTCCTTCTATCAAGTCTCAATTTTTGAGTCAAACTTTATTTCATAAAAGTCAACTGATTGGTTCTTGAGGAAATTCGCTGTTGTTTTGATGTAAATTGTTCAATTGATGATTGGAATAGTTTCTAAGAGTTATTTGAAATATATTTCGTGTTATACATTTTTGCTATAATGCAATGCAAATCGAAAATCAATTTTTTCTTTTTATATATATATGCTCGACGAACAGTATCTGTTCTATTTTATTATTTTTTTATTTTTTTAATTTTTTTTCAAGACAAATAAACCTGTTCAATTTTTTTTTTCTTTTCAGTATTATCGTTTTTAATTCAGAACCATAATTGTTGATGATAAAAAGCTTGGGTCACAGTTGGGTTGAATGAAGAAGAAGGGGGAAAACAGAAATATGGTTTTTATAAAAGTGGTATTCAATAATAAACAGAAAAACAGATATGGTGGACTGGTTTGAAAATGTTATAGGATAGCAGGTGGTTGTGGGTTCTATCCTGGACAACCACGTTTTTTTTTATAAAGCACAGCAACTTATTTTGTTTGTGGAGCTTATTTTGAGGTAGTCTTTATATATTGAGTTATTATTATTATTATTATTATTCATATGATTATTATTGTTATGATTATTATTATTATTATTATTATTATTGTTATTAATATTAGTATTATAATTATTATTGTTATTAATATTACTAATATAAGTAATTATTATTATTAGGTATTAGTAATATTATTATCATTTTGCTATTATGTAACATCATTAGGAATTATTAATGTTAATATTATCATTATTATTATTACTATTAAAATTATTATCATTAGTATTAAAAGGATCGATAAAAGTATTGTTATTATTATTACAAATATTAGTATTGGAATTAACATTATTATTTTCATTAATATTATTATCATATTTATAGTAATTATTACGAAATATTAGTACTAAGTATTATTAAGTCTTAGAAAATAAAATCAAAAACTAATGTTTTTATTGTAAAAATAATATAACTTTTATATTTATTTTTAGTATCATTAATATGATTCTTAAAATTTTTATTATTAAACCTATCACATAACCTTATTATTTAAAGTTATTATCTTTATTAAAATTAACATTTTTAGTCACATTTTTATTATTAATATTACTACTAATACTATCATTATTATTATTATCCTCAATCGGGTATTATTATAAATATTAATTTTGTAAACGAAAGATAGTTATATAAAAATATATTAGATACAAAACCTAACTATATTAATATTGTTATAAAATATATAAATTGACACATATATGATATTAATACAAAAATTATATCATTAATAATAATATATATATTTGTTCGATTACGATTATACGTTTTAATATATACACAAATGATATAGGTTCGTGAATCTGAGGCCAACCCTGCATTGTTCAATGTCGTCATATGTATTTTTACTACAAAATACATTATTGTGAGTTTCATTTGCTCCCTTTTTAAATGCTTTTGCAATATATTTTTGGGACTGAGAATACATGCGTTGCTTTTATAAATGTTTTACGAAATAGACACAAGTACTTAAAATTACATTCTATGGTTGGATTATTAACCGAATATCGCCCTTCAAGTCTGGTAACCTAAGAATTTAGGGAAATGGCCCCTGATTGACGCGAATCCTAAAGATAGATCTATGGACCTTGACAAGTCCCATTTGGGGTACGAATACTTTAGTACTTCGAGATTATTATTATACAGATGAGAGGTTCTGTTTGGGGATAATCTATGCATTAAAGTTAACGTCGGTTACCAGGTGTTCAATCCATATGAATGATATTTTTGTCTCTATGCATGGGACGTTTATTTATGCGAACTGAAAATGAAAATCTTGTGGTCTATTAAAAGGATGGAAATAATTATTTATGTTAAACTAATGAACTCACCAACCTTTTGGTTGACACTTTAAAGCATATTTATTCTCAGGTACGAAAGAAATCTTTCACTGTGCATTTGCTCATCTTAGAGATATTACTTGGAGTCATTCATGACATATTTCAAAAGACGTTGCATTCGAGTCGTCGAGTTCATCAAGAATATTATCAAGTCATTTATAGTTTAGATATATTATGAAATAGTATGCATGCCTGTCAACTTACGATGAAATGAAAGTTTGTCTTTTAAAAAACGAATGCAATGTTTGTAAAATGTATCATATAGAGGTCAAGTACCTCGCAATGAAATCAACTATTGTGATTTATTTATAATCAATGTGGACTTCGTCTGGATGGATTAGGACGGGTCTCTACATACACTAGATTAACCAACATGATAGAAGAACGTTAGCAACAAGTCGGCAACGTGGAAAGTTAAAGAGATGGCAGAAGGAACCATTGCAAATTGTGAGCAAGGAAACATACCATTCCAATGTCCAAAGTTAACCTAATCAAACTACACTTCATGGGCGATTATGGTAGAAATGGTGCTAAAATCATACGGTTCATGGGAGGCATTAGATCCCACAAACGTTGGAAATGTTGAAAGCAAGGAAAAATCACATCACGCAAGCTATTATATTCCAAACACTACCGGAGGATATTTTTTTGCATGTTGCTAAACATGAAAATGCAATTGATGTTTAAGAAGCAACTCGGACTCGATATTTAGGAGTCGGTCGAGTTTAAAAGGCGCGTTTACAAACTCTAAGGAATCAATTGGAGATGCTGAAAATGAAGAAGAACGAGACTATCAACGAATTTCCTGGCAAGATTAGTGGGATAGTAGCAAAGTTTAAAAGTATCGGTTCAAATCTTGAAGAAGAAGTGGCCGTGAGGAAGCTGCTCATTCAGCCTCGAAGACATATCTACTAACCATTGCCTCAATCGAGCAATATTCGGACCTTTGTTTGGAAAGAATGTGGGTTTATGCTTAACGATTATATTAATCTTAACCCATAACGATAAGTGTTTTGAAGATGACACATGGACATAACTAGAGGTGATGGTAGACATCTTGACATAAATATACAAGTTCACTAATCCACACTTACTCTAGCAAAAGACCAAAACCAAATTATGCTTAAAAAGAAAACATAAGCTACACGGTTTGGTTCACGGTTGACCGTAGGTCTGACCGTGGAACTCTGCACCTTGGTTTGTGAAACCAGGAGTGCACGGTCGACTCCACGGTCAATCGTGAGTTGGCCGTAGAAGGTTCTGTCCGAATTTTTATCAAATTTAGTTTGACCACTTCGGGCCTTCTATAATTTATGAAACTTGTTTAAACATGCTTAGAATAGTTGCTTCATTCATATTCAAAAGAGTTTTGGTCACTAGAACACTAATCTTGATTAATCACACCTAATGACGTCTTAATGACAATTTATCTTGTGATTATGTATAAAACACATATGTGTTGAAAAAACATCTTTTTAATCCTAAAATGTACCTAGACATATTTAGGATGGTCACCAAGTCCCATTAGGAGATGCTCCTCCCTAATACATGTGTCAGAATATTGAGTGTACGATATGCTCAATATATTTAAATGACTTGTATGACTAAGTGTGCTTTATAATATCTATAAAAGGTAATTAATTATCTAGCATGATTTGTGAACTTTAATATGATGAATGATTGCTTTCTTGAGATGAACTTAATGTTCACATATGCTTATTTATCTATTGATGGCATTATACTTCAATGGTTAATTAATGCATCATATTTGATCTCAAAGGCATGACATGTTAATCTTGATACTTGGATTATTTAAGCCTTAATTAAATATGTTTTCTTGAGTCAAATAATCACATGCATGCCTCCAAGATTAAATATTGACACATGCACGTAAGTCTTACAAAAAGAATTTTAGAAGGTTGCTATTTGTCAAAGAACAATGACATCTACTTACCTCTTTGGGTGAACAAGCTTATGACAATAGTAAACCAAGAAAAGATGCCTCCCTCTTTGGTATTGTGTTGAAAACTTAAAAGACATTTGTGTTCAAAATTGTGCAGTTACTTTGGCTCATATGGTGACAAATTTTTACACTTAATTCTTTTGGTAAATAAGATGGAAAGTCAAGAATGGAAGACTTACTTCTTTGGTTGGTGTCGAGTCTGTTGGTTAGTAATCCAATATTAATATGCAAATGTTAAACACTTCGTTTTGATGATGACACCAAGTCTTGTGTGCTTACAACAACGTATAGAACAACACAAGTTCATGGGCTTACACTATCTCTAGCAAACGACCAATACACAAAATCGTTAAGTCAAAAGAGTCATTTGAAAAACACTGAAGGAAGTACGGTTGGGTCCACGGTCGAACATAGGCCTAACCGTGGATGTCCTGTACCTTTGTTCTTCGAAACAAGGTACACGGTCGACTCCACGGTCAGCTGTTGGTCGACCGTAATTTCTCAGTGTCCGGATTTTTGATCGAAAAATGTTTAACTACTTTGGAGCATCTATAATTTACAAAACTTGTTTAAACATACTTAGAATAGTTGCCCCCTTCATATTCAAATGAGTTTTGGTCACTAAAACACTAATCTTGGTTAATCACACTTAATGACCCCTTAATGACACTTTTAGCTTATGATTAATATTAAACATTTAAGTGTGGCTAAAAGTTCCTTTTCAAAGTGTATTTTTATAAATCTAAATTAAAAATAATAAAATTAAAAGGTGGTCATTAAGTCCCAATTAAGAGATGCTCTCCACTTGATTAACCATGCAACCATCTAATAAAGGAAAAAGACAAAGATAAAGATCTCAAACGGCTACAAAATTCAGAGATCAGAGCTACACGGTCGACCCACGATTGACCCACGGTCGATCGTGGTGTGAGCCGCAGACGTCCGGGTTTGAATTTTTCTTGCCTATAAAAAGCTAAACCTTGGAGCACTTGAAGACTCACCTCTTGAACTTACATTTCCATACAATTACTGATATCATTCAAATCTTATTGTAATCAATTTAGAGTGATTCAAGCAAGAGTGATTCTAAACTTAGTTGTGAGTTTACTTGTAAATTGTCTTCTTAAAGTGATCTAGAAGATAAGTGAGGTTTTACTTAGTGGTAGCATTAGGATCTTGTGGTAAGAGCATTTGGTGATTGTGAATTCTTCAACAGGACGTAAGGGTTCATAAGTTGCAGCTTATCAAGGAGCTAGTGTTGTATCCGAACACTCCACCGTGTTTAGAGCATCATAGTGAAACTAACTCTCAATTCGTTAGAATTGAGGAGTGGATTAAGGAAGATTAGTTAACATCTTCCTGAACTACTATAAATCTCCGTGTTTGTTCTCTTATCCCTTATCTTCTTACTTATTATACTTGTGAACAAACTATTCAACACACTCTACTAATCTCAACTTCTAAATCGGAAAAAAGTTTTAAAATTGCACTAAGTAACTATGCACCCCCTAGTTACTTACAATTGGTATCAGAGCGGTTGCTCTAAATGATTTTCTAAAATTATCATTTGTAAGATAAAAATTAATTTTTGAAAACTTTTGAGTTAAAGATCATGGAACAAAAATTTAAGAACTTGAGCTATAGTGAAGGTTACTCTATGCAAAGACCTCCACTACTTGAGAGTGAAGGATTTTGCTATTGGAAACAAAGATTTGAAACATATGTCCGTGCTAAAGATATAGACGTTTGGAACATTATTACTAAGGGCGATTATGTCCCATTCACACTAAGTGAGGATAGGAAAACTAGAATAATTGTGCCAGAGGAAAATTGGTCCAAAGAACATAAAACGGATGTAGGGAAAAACTACCAAGCTAAACTAGTCATATTTAACGCTTTGCCTAGAAAAGAATATGAAAGAGTCTTTATGCTTAAAAATGCAAAGGAAATATGGGAGAGTTTAATAGTTACTCATCAAGAAAATGTGCAAGTCATTGAAAATAAAATAAACTACTAGTAGCTCAATATGAACAATTTGTTATATCGGATGATAAGAAAGATATTGACTATTCTAGATTTAACAATATTTGTTCAAGTTTGAAAGCTATAGGTACCATCTACACGAACAAGCAATGTGTTCGTAAATTTTTAAGAGCATTACCCTCCAAAAGGAGACCTAAAGTGACAGTAATAGATGAGTCAAATGACTTGGAAAAATTGTCGCTTGATGAACTCATTAGAAATCTCAAAGTCCATGAGGTCATCCTAGACAAGGATGAAGAAGCGAACAAAGTCAAGAAAGAATAGTATAAGTCAATTGCTTTGAAAGCCAAAGCAGGTGAAGAAGGTGAATGCGAAGAGGATGAAGATGATATCCTAAACGACGATGAACAACTTGCATTTATTGTTCGATCGGTCAAGAAGTTCTACCAAAGACCCGGGAATCATGTCCGAACCCCAATGGACTCAAAGTACGCACCTTTTGATTCCAAGAAGAAGTTCGTAAGAAAATGTTTTGGATGTGGTGATCCAAATCATTTAATAAGTGAATATCCCAAAAGAAAGAACGAGAAGGCATTTCTTGAAGGTGCATGGGACGATGAAGAGAATGAGACACAAGAAGAAGGAAAGGAAACATGTCTCATGGCCATTGATGCACCGAGCTCGAAAAGAGATGATGAAGCTTTCCTAGTCGGACAAATCGACAATGAGGTTCTTTCAAACTCTTTTGAATTCAATTTTGATAGTTTCATTAAACTTTGTGATCTAAGTAGTAGAGTTAGCACTAGGAATACTAACTTAAAGGAAGAAAATAACTCACTTAAGTTAGAAGTGTCTTGGCTAAAGGAAAGAATAGCTAACTCATACGAATGTCTTACTTTTGATGATCTAAAGCATGAAAATAGGTTACTTAACAAAACCGTCAAACTACTTGAAAATAGAATCAAGTTTTTAATATATAATAAAAGTGAAAAAATACTAGAAGACATCTTAAGTGTTCAACAAACAAGCAATAACAAACATGGGTTAGAGTTTAAAGAAAGCACCCTCAAAATTAAACCATCAAAACAACAACCTATAGTGTTTGTTAAGTCTCAAGAAAATCAAAATGTTATAGGAGGTGTGCGGTCGAAGCACGGCCAGACCGTAGGGTCGACCGCAGGACCTTTTTCAAAAACTAGACCAATAAAAGGGTAGAATTTAAAGGGATTTTCTTAGGAAATAAGACTAATCACTCTAGAAACCCTAGGAAGAAAATCGTTGAAACAAGGGCTTAACCAAAA
Organism: Rutidosis leptorrhynchoides; assembly: GCF_046630445.1. NCBI lineage: Eukaryota > Viridiplantae > Streptophyta > Magnoliopsida > Asterales > Asteraceae > Rutidosis > Rutidosis leptorrhynchoides. The sequence goes on along the minus strand of NC_092339.1, from coordinate 90,346,996 downwards.
GGAAACTACAATGCTAAAGTAGTAAAAAGATAGGTTAGAGTAGGAGTTTTTTATTTTAATTATCCCGGACCCAATAAACATTGGGTACTAAATTTATTAATCAACCAAATATAAGTTTGCCTAAATGGTGTTGTACAAGAGGAAGATTGGATAATTGATAGTGGATGTACAACGCACATGACGGGGAACAAAGATTTCTTCACAAGGTACAAAGAACATAATGGTGGTGACATAATCTTTGGCGGTGACGTACGAGGTAAAATCGTCGGTAAAGATAACATCACTAACTCTAAAATTACACTTGAAGATGTCTTGCATATTAAGAATCTAAGCTTTAATTTACTAAGTGTTGGTAAAATATGTGATAAAGGTTACAACATGACATTCACTAAATCATCTTCACATATAACTAAAGATGGTAAAAATTTTACAAATGGAATTAGGAAAAAGGACCTTTACACATGTAAACTAAATGACTTTAAACATTTAGATATTTGTCTCACTTCCATCCATGATATTACCACTTTGTGGCATAGGAGACTTGGGCATGCTAATATGAAATTAATTCACAACATATCTTCGAAAGAAATGGTTAGAGACTTATTTTAGCTAAAATATGAAAGTCATTTTTGTGATGCATGTAAAGTAGGAAAACAAGTCCATGCTAGTCATAAACGTAAGAACTTCATTTCAACTAAAAGATATAACGACCAGTCCTAATCCATCTGGACGAATACATTACATTTGGTTACATCGCGAGGTACTTGACCTCTATATGATACATTTTACAAACATTGCATTCGCATTTGAAAGACAAACTTTCATTACATCGAAAGTTGACAGCATGCATACCATTTCATAATATATCCAACTATAATTGACTTAATAATATTCTTGATGAACTCAACGACTCGAATGCAACGTCTTTTAAAATATGCCATGAATGACTCCAAATAATATCTCTAAATGTGCAAATGCACAACGAAAGATTTCTTTAACTCCTGAGAATAAACATGCTTTAAAGTGTCAACCAAAAGGTTGGTGAGTTTATAGGTTTATCATAATCAATCATTTCCAATAATGTAATAGACCACAAGATTTCATTTTTCCATAAATAACCTTACACTCGCAAGTGTATAAAAATCATTCATATGATGGACACCTGGTAACCGAACTAACAAGGATGCATATAGAATATCCTCTGCATACTCGCAAGTATGCTATATAACGGCAATCACAATCACCTTTTTAAATCGAAGTACTAAAGCATTCCAAATTCCAGAATGAGGTTTGTTAAGCCAATAGATCTATCTTTAGGATTCGCGACAATTAGGGGCCATTTCCCTAATTCTTAGGTTACCAGACTTGAAAGGGCGATATTCGATTTCGATAATCCAACCATATAATGTAGTTTCGATTACTTGTGTCTATTTCGTAAAACATTTATAAAAGCAGCGCATGTATTCTCAGTCCCAAAAATATATATTGCAAAAGCATTTAAAAAGGGAGCAAATGAAACTCACGATACAATATTTTGTAGTAAAAATATTCATACGACGATGCTGAACAATGCAGGGTTGGCCTTGGATTCACGAACCTATATCATGTATATATTTATTAAGACATATAATCGTAATCGAACTAGTTTATATATATAACTTATTAATGATATTATTTTTATATTAATAATATATTTATATTTCATATATTCTTTTTATATAATAAAATATTTTGTTATGTTATATGTGTTAAATTTATGTATTTCATTTGTTTATCAAAACAGTGGTTCTAATCATACTAAGTTAATATTAGTAATGATGATAATAACATTAATAATATACTTATGTTAATATAATAGTTCTACTAAAAAAATGATAATAATACTATTTTTTATGAAAGTACTAATAAATTGTATCATTTTTATAATAATATTAATAATACTAATCATATTCATAATATTGATAATAATATTAAAATGGTAAGATTAATAATATTAGTATTACTTATTATAATACTAATGATAATATTAACGCTAATAATACTTAATAATAATACTAGTAATGATAGTAATATTAGTAATAATGATAATAATAATAGTAGTCATATTTGTAAATTTTAATTGTTAGTAATAATAAATGGTAGCTTTTTATTAGTTATAATGATGATGTTGATGATAATAATAATAATAATAATAATAATAATAATAATAATAATAATAATAATAATAATAATAATAATAATAATAATAATAATCATCATCATTTTCATATAATAATAACAATAATACTAATAATAATTTTTCGTATGGAGAACTACCTTCCCAGACCCTTTTAAAAAATAAAATGCTCCGAATCGGGCTCGAACCCGCGACCTCTAGCTCACCCACAACACTCTAAACCATTCTGCCCTTTCTTGCTTTTCTGATTATAAACCCAACCAACTATATTTAACCTATGTTTTCTGTTAACCTTCTCCTTCATCTATTAACCTAGTCTACCATCGATCAATTCCATCACAAACCAAACGTTTAAACTTATTTAGTTTCTTCAAAATAATTGTAAATAATCAAGATTACATGTTGGTATTAATAGGAAACAACAGAAAAAGAAAAGAGAAAAAAAATATAAAAAAAATCACGCTGCTGCTGTTCGTGGTTTATAAAAAAATTTTGATTTTTGATTTTTGGAACGTTTTAGTTAATGATTATAAAACGAGTTGTGTTCCAAATGACCATTAGAAACTTCCGAGATTGCTAATTATAACAGAAACATCACACAAAACTTCAATTTGATCTTAGAACAAACTTTGACTTTTTAGAACTAAAACTTTGACTTCGAAATTGGAATTCGTTTTGAGGAATTGGAACTTGAAATTTTGCAAAAAGTTTAAGTGGATGATTTCTAGCAACACTACATTATTACTTTTTACAATTGAATTAGAATTCTAGTTTTTGAGTTTTGAACCAAGAACACTATAAACTCAAACCTTGATTATGAATTTAAGACCATTTTATATAATAATTCTTACATGAAATATGTTCTAAATCGATTCTAGAAACTTTCTGGATCTTCAATTGATCCTAAAACATAAAAACAAGCTCGAATTTTATCATGAACAAATCTGTTGACTTTTTGAACTAAATGTTTGACTTTGAAATTCGACTCCAAGAGATGAAATTGAAGCTTGAAAACTTACAGATAGTTTGAATAAGGGATTCCTAACACCACTGCATTTGTACATTTTGAAAATTCGTTCTAATTGAGCTTTTGGTAAAAAGAACTCAAGAATAGAGGTCGTATTTTTTTTTATATTTTTGTTTTTAATTCAATTACATTGCAACTACTGATATATATAATGAAAGATTCGTTATTGATATAGACTTGCAACAAAATTCCGACAGAAACAAGAATTGTAAAAGCTGGATAGTGAAGTTAAACAGAATTCGTACTCTTTCTTGACTTTTTTTTATAATTTATATAATTAAATTAATATTAATAATTAATATATTTTTAATAATAATGATAATTATAATAATAATAATAAATAATAATGATAATAAAAATCCTAAAAATTATACTAATCATATTATTACTGATAATAATAATAATAAATTGTATTAATTTCTATTATTAAATACTATAAAAATAATGATATTAATAATAATAATATTGATAAAGAAAATAATGACAATACATAATCATTAGTAATAACTAAAATTGTAATCTTACTACTAATTACGATATGATTAATGATAACAACAATACTACTAATACTACTAATAATAGTAATTATATAACAAATCAATTGTATCAATTTCATATTTATGTATTATACATAATAATAATAATACCACTGATATTAATATTAAATATTTATTCTAATAATAGTAATGAAAGTAATAATAATATTAGTTAAGATAGCAAATTAAATGTATTAAATTTTATATCTATATATTATCTATAATAATATAACTAATACTGATATTAATTATTAATATTAATATTAGTATTAATAATAATAATGAAAGTAATAATAATCTTATTATAACAACTATATTTTAACTGGTTAATAATATATTATTAATTATGTAATATTTAATAATCATATAACATATTATATAATAACTTTTATTGATTCTTTATTATTTAATTTTTATATATATTATAATATACCTATAATAATTATACATAGAAATCATATGTCTTTATATATAGATTCATTTTAAATTATACTTAATTATTTTACATATTTAGTTCTAATGTTTATTTTATATTTTCAAATTATTATATATACTTACATTTATATATATATATATATATATATATATATATATATATATATATATATATATACATACATACATATACATACATATTTATTTACAAACAATTGTTCGTGAATCGTCGAGAAATAGTCAAAGGTCAAATGTATACATGAACACAGTTCAATGTTTTTGAGATTCAATTAAATAAACTTTGCTTCTCGTATCGAAATCAAATATATATCAAGTTAACATTTGGTCGGAAATTTCTGGGTCGTCACAAAAGATATCTAGAACTCTTACACATGGATTTATTTGGTCCATCAACCGTTCAAAGCTATGGTGGGAATTTCTATACCCTAGTAATTGTTGATGATTTTTCTAGATATACATGGACACTTTTTCTAAAACACAAAAATGAAGTTTTTGAGAGATTCGTAATTTTTGCTATAAAAATACAAAACTTGCTTGGGTGTACAATTGTCACCATACGAACGGATCATGGAAGAGAATTTGATAATGATGCCCAATTTGTAGTCTTTTGTGATTTGCAAGGAATTTATCATAATTTCTCGGCTCCTCACACTCCCCAATCAAATGGGGTTGTTGAAAGGAAAAACTGAACTCTTCAAGAAATGAGTATAACAATGTTAAATGAACAATCAATCCCTTAAAAAATTTGGTGTGAAGCGGTTGCAATCTCTACGTATATTCAAAATAGAGTTCTAATTAGGCCTTCAATGGATAAAATACCCTATGAATTCTAAATGGTAGGAAACCTACAGTAAGTCACCTTAGGGTATTTGGATGTAAATGTTTCATCATAAACAAAAAGGAATATCTAACCAAGTTTGAACGTAAAGCCTATGAAGGTGTATTCCTAGGATATTCGTTAGAAAGCAAAGCCTATAGGGTTCTAAACAAGTACACTAATGTCATGGAAGAATCATTAGATGTCACCTTTGATGAAACTCCTCCACCCAAGTCCAAACCACTGGTAGATGATGATGTGATTGAGCAAGAAGCCATTGTGACTAGCACAAACCAAAATGAGTCCAAAGAAGTCGAAGAAACCAATGAGAAAGAATCACATTTGGAAAACGATCCTAGCAAAGATAATTTAGAACCCACAACCGACCTTAAACATATTAAGGATCATCCAATAGAACAAGTCATAGGAAATATCAAAAATAGAACCACACGATCACAAATTTTTAATCTAGTTGCAAACTATGCATTCATCTCCCAAATAGAACCCAAAAATGTCAAGGAAGCTTTATTAGATGAAAGTTGGGTAGAAGCCATGCAAGAGGAATTAAACCAATTCCAAAGGAGTGATGATTTGGTTCTCTTACCAAGTGAACAAAATATTATAGGAACCAAATGGGTATATAGAAACAAACTAGATGAAAATGGGAAGGTTGTTAGTGTGACGACCCGGCAATTTCCGACCAAATTTAAACTTTATTCTTATATGATTCCGACACGATAAGCAAAGTCTGTAATGTTGAGTCTCAAAAACTTTGAACTATTTTGTATATTCAATTGACCTTCGACCATTCTCGACGATTCACGAACAACTATATATAAATAGATACATATACATTAATTTGAAAATATTATTATTTGAAATAATATATGATTTAATTGTTGAAAATAAATATGAAAAATAATATGCGATGTAATGAAAACTATTATTATAAATATATAGATATATATTTATATATATAAATATGTATATAAATATTACTTGTAAATATATAAATTATATTAAATTCAATGGTTTAAAGATATATAATATAGTTATTTAGTAGTTAAACTTGCTATTTAAAACTCTTTATATATAGAAAGAGAATATATTAAAAATAAATGATTTCGAGTCTAATTAGTAAACGTCAGTAGCACTCGGTTGACGATTTGTTAGTTTTAATATAGATATTGTACACGTCCATGAAGGATTGAAATAAAAGTTGAACTGTAAATTGATTACGAATATTTTAGATTTGTCAAAAATATTTTTACTCTTTTAAGATTAAATATTAGGACTTCGTACATATAAATTGGTACAGAAAATAAATAATTACCGAACCTTTTTTATCAGATTTCAAACAGTTAATGAGTGAAATAATTAAATATATTTAATCTAAAAATTTGAGATTTTTAGAAACACTTTTATCCGCAACTGTTTAGCAATGGACAACGATATAATAATCAAATTGAAACTGTCGGCAACACATGCCAAATAAAGGGCGTCCAACAACTATGTAACATGTGATTTCAATTACTATATACTTTAAGACTTTCAAACTTATATTCATAACATAATATAATATTTATTATTATTTATATTAATTATTATTAATATTAAATTTTATATATTGTAATACATATAGATAGATAAGAATGCAGAGAATTGGAGAGATATCTCCTCCTTCAAAAAAATATCAACCGGCCACCCACCATCGAGCTCCAACATCACCTTACACCACCATTGAAGACCACCCGTCGGTCACCACGATCTCACCACCTCCACCACCCTTACACGAACACCTTACATATGTGATTCACCACTTCTTTTTCTATCATTCATTGATTCGGTTTCCTTTCTATTTAAACCACCACTTTCCATCATTAGGTTATCCTAATACCATAACAAACCACCACGACCTTCTCTCTCTCCCTCTCTTCTTTTCAATTATTTTTGTTTCATTTTTCTGTGCCGAACCGGAAATAACCACCACCGAGAGCTCAAACACCACTAACCAACAGTACACCACCAACCGTTGTCACCATCACTGACGGCCGACACCATGACAACCTGCAACCTGCACTATTTTTCTTTCTTCTGTTTCTTTCGGATTACAACCAAACGCCACCTTGTTGCTTCCAATTTCAGCCGTTGATAAATGAAAGCATTTCCTGTTCTGCTGTTGCCATTCGTTATAAACCATTACCGTAAACCATCCTTACTGATGCGTTCATGTTTCTAATTCTAATTTGGAAAATATACGCGATGAAGATGGTGATATACAGTAATAAAAACAATGATGGAGATTATGATAATCACAAGATGATTTGATGATGAAACGAATTCATGATGTTGATGTTCCAAATATGGCATTTGTTTGTTTTTAAAAAAAAAGAAAGATGTTCACTTTTTTCTGTTTTCCTATGTCGTGAGGTTGTACAGACAATACCCACTTGGTACTATGCTTGGGCCACAACCAAATTGTTTAAATTATTGGACAGTATTATTCTTTCACATATTGGACTTGCAAATTGGGTTTGTGAATTGTTATTGGGTCGTCATTTTTGATTGGGCCGTACATGTTTTCATAATTGGGCCAAATGATTCGGTTTTTACTATTGGACCGAGATGTTTGAACATGAGGATGATAAATTGAGTTGTTAGGTTTTGAAGAGGAAACAGATTAAAAACGGGTCATATATAATTATATGGTATATTAAAACAAGAAAGCTGAAATGGAGGAATGGTCTGAGTAGTTTTCTAATTAGCGAGAGGTCTAGTGTTCGAGCCCGGGCTGCGACATTATTTTTGAAGCTATTCCCTTAAGGTAGTATACTTATTATTCCTATTATATTTTTTTATTATTATTATGACTATTATTATTATTATTATTATTATTATTATTATTATTATTATTATTATTATTATTATTATTATTGTTATTGTTACTAATAACATTATTATTTTCATTATTAGTAAAAGTATTAGGGATATTATAGTTATTATTATAATCACTATTATTATTATAAAATAAAACAACTTTTTATTTATTATTATCAACTTTATTTTATAAAATAGCTATTAATTAGATAAAACTATATTTACTACATATAATATAACTATATTAATTTTTCTTAAACATTGTTTTTTTATAAAGTATATAAAACAAATATATTTAACTAGGTTATTAATGAAACACAAAATTTATCAAGATAACATTTATAATATATATAAATCTGTTCTATTACAACTATAGGTGTTAATATATATACTTGATATAGGTTCGTGAATCCAAGGTCAACCCTACGCTTGTTAAATGATGTCATATGTATTTTTACTACAAAATACATTAAGTGAGTTTCATTTGCCCTTTTTACTCTTTACGTTTTGGGCTGAGAATACATGCAAATGCTTTATTAACTGTTTTACAATATTTATATGCGTGAGTTTCATTAATCCTTTTTTTAAATGCATTTGCAATATATATTTTTGGGACTGAGAATACATGCGCTGTTTTTATAACTGTTTTACGAAATAGACACAAGTACGTGAAACTACATTATATGGTTGAATTATCGAAATCGAATATGCCCCTTTTTATTAAGTCTGGTAATCTAAGAATTAGGGAACAGACACCCTAATTGACGCGAACTCTAAAGATAGATCTATCGGGCCCAACAAGCCCCATCCAAAGTACCGGATACTTTAGTACTTCGAAATTTATAACATGTCCGAAGGAGGATCCCGGAATGATGGGGATATTCTTATATGTATATTGTGAATGTCGGTTACCAGGTGTTCAATCCATATGAATGATATTTTTGTCTCTATGCATGGGACGTATATTTATGAGAAATGGAAATATGAAATCTTGTGGTCTATTAAAATGATGGAAATGATTATTTATGTTAAACTAATGAACTCACCAACCTTTTGGTTGACACTTTAAAGCATGTTTATTCTCAGGTATGAAAGAAATCTTCCGCTGTGCATTTGCTCATATTACATGGAGTCGTTCATGGCATATAGAGGTCAGAACCTCGTAATGGGACCAACTGTTGAAGACTTCGTCCAGATGGATTAGGACGGGGCATTTCAGTAGGTATTAGAGCGGTGGTCTTAGCGAACCAGGTCTTGCATTAGTATGTCTAACTGATAGTTATTTAGATGCATTAGTGAGTCTGGACTTCGACCGTGTCTGCATGTCAAAAGTTTTGCTTATCATTCGTGTCGAAAATCATCTACTTATCCTTAGGAAATTACCTATTTATCATTCCTAGTGTAGACACATCTTACTGCATTGATTGCATGAATAGTGTATAGACAAAATCCATATCTTAGCGTATCTGCTTATTCATATCTTAGCGTATCCGTTACTGTAGACTTTATCTGACACGTTTCCTTAATTTCCTCCGTAATTTACGGGATCTTCTGTACTATATTAAATATTCTGTATAATTAGAATATTATCCGATAACCGAAAATCATTTCATATCGAAAATCCTCTAAAGAAATGGATCCTACACCTAGCTTGGATTCCATTAGTTCTAGAAGCGATTTCGAGATGTATATTAAAACAGACTCCGAAGTCAATGAACCAGAAGTGCCTCAACCATTTAGTTATTTTTCTTTCTGGAGGAGATAGGGGTGGGTCCAAGACTTACTCACTCGATGGAGAAATGAAGAAGGCGAGCCCTACTGCGAACCAAACTTACCTCCTAACATCGGAGAAAATGATGTACTCACCGGTGAACCTATGCGCAATACTGTATTCACCATTCTTGCTAAAATATTCCGCTTCGAAGGACGCATGACTGCAATCTCAGAAAATATTCAACCTCTACTTCCGAATACCAATCGAAGGGGAATATTAGAAGAAGTTAGGGAACTTCGAATTGATAATCAAGATCTATCGAATCAGATGAGTGGATGGATAGAAATGATAGAGGGTAGGATAGAAACCCTGACAAGAATGGTGCGTGATCTACAAGCTATACTTACTACACCAACATCATCACCAACCTCAGCACCAACAACACTTGTAGTACCGACATCAACAGTACCACCATCAGCAGCACCAGCAGCATAACTTGTACCAATAACTACAACATCATCACACATCTTAACCTCGCAATCTATACCTCAAGCATAATCATCGTTCTACGAATCGTTCTACATAAACTATCTTTGTCCTTCGTGATGATTATGTAATCTCTAATGTTTTAGAGATTATGTACTCTAGTTCTAGCCGTAAATCTGATGAGTTTAATATCACATTGACTCATTAAATCCATGATTACGTCTGAAGAAAATATATATGTATATATGTTTTCATAAAGATTGTAATTAAAATTTCTTTTGTACAAACTGTTAATGGTGAAAATATTTTAACGGGTAGGTAATACCCGAGGAATATTTAGATTTTACATTAATAAGTTATACTGTACATTCTTTGAATCTGATTCAACGATTATTTACTATCCTGCTTACATCTACAGATATACGAATCCGTTCACCACAAAATAACAATTTTCATTCAAATTCATATTTGGATTTTGACTTATCAGAATCCAACAAGTGGCATAATAAAGAAAACATTTGACAAAATAAAAATTTGATAGAAACAAACAAATTAACTATGAAAAATTTTGTTAAGAATCCACGCTAACTGTTTACAGCTAACTGTTCCTAGCTAACTGATTACATTTTAATTATCGCAATTTATTATCGCAATTTTAATTCTCGCAATTTTATTTATCGATATTTATTTTCTGTTATTTATTTTACGCACTTTAAATATCGGGACACGTATACAAGGTTTTGACATATCATATCGACGCATCTATATATATTATTTGGAATCACCATAGACACTCTATATACAGTAATGATCGAGTTCTCTATACAGGGTTGAGGTTGATTCTACAATAATATATATACTTTGAGTTGTGATCGAGTCTGAGACATGTACACGGGTCACGATACGAATATTATATATTAAACTTTATATGAATTATTGAACTGTCAACTGTGGACTATCGACTGTGGACTAATAATATTGGACAATTAAAATGAATTAAAATATTGATTATAATATATGAAACTAAACAATTCTTCAAGTTTGCCACTTGATTTCATCTTAAAACATCCTTCGTAACTTGATTTCATCTTAAACCTCATTGTATCTTGACGATTACAATCCGCGTTCAAACCTTTCGTGATTCTTGAAAACATCTCAACCGAGAGGATGAACTAACAGCATTTCATCTACAGAAGAAAAGATTGATGCATATAGTTATGCACTTGAAAAACACTCGGAAACTGAGTAAACGTTTAACACATAACTGTGCTAATTTCTTTAGTGTTATTATTACCCAAAATAACCTTGCAGTTCTTCTTCAAAATAGCCAATTTTGTCACAGCTCCAGCAAGACAACTTCGACTTTTCGTACGAAACAACCTTATTATAACGTTGATATATACGCGTGCTCTTTTATTGTTACCAGGGAACCTTTCATATTCCACCATATTACCATCAGCGTTTAATCATCTAAAAACACAATTCTCTTGAAACCACCTCGGATTAATAACCGATGATTCAGATATCATAGCATTAAATGCAGAGGAAATGAAAAAATGGTAGATGGTCTAAACGGCCAAAAGTTTGATGATAAAGAAAGGAGTGTTAGGAACGCTCGATAGAAAATTGGGTATTAAAAAACAGATTGAGCTACCCATGAAGGAGACCAAGGACAAATACAAGGACCAAACCCTATATTCAAAGAATTCAGGTAATTCTGGATCCGTTGAAATCTTTAGAGAATATCTTGCTCCGAAGTCATGTTAAAATCTTGCGGAAAATCTTTATCCATCAACCATCGAACCTAGGAATTCCAAAATATCATCATCAATATCTTCGATATTTCTGAGGATATTTTCATAAATATTCTCGTTCGAAATTATATACCTCTTCGTGCTTCTTGTATATCATTATATCGGAAACATTCAATAGAAAATTTAGTACCGAAAAGCAGATTATGCGAAACTATGAAGAAAGCCGTGGACAAATCACAAAGAATAAGTTTGACTTCAAAGAATCCAAATGATTCAATGCTTGTTGAAGTCTTTAGCTAATATCTTGCTCCTTACCCAAAACCCTTGCGGACAATAGTCTCCATCATCCTCTGATCTTAAATATTCAAAGATATTATCGAATCTTTCATTATAAATATCCTCCATATTTCTGAAGATATTTTCATAACTATTCTTATATGAAATCATTAATCTCTTCGTGCTATCAGTGTTACATCATATAGAAACTGTTAGTTTCTATATTCTGTAAACTTTCGAGATTAAAATATGAATGTTATTGAAGTAATGTTGGGAACTGATGCATGCGTTAGTATAATATAATGACACTTGATCAACGTGATTATATTACAGTAAGTCATGCTGAGCTTCTAAATGGAACATGATGATTCACAGATTATAACGTCAACATGTGTCATGTTACATAACTCTTTCATTCTGATAAATTTTCGAACATATCAAGAAAATATATTCTTGATAGTCCCATATTTTCCTTGAATTCTGGTAATTTGACAAGTCAAATTGTGCTATTACCGTTTCTTTCTTAGAACATTAACAATGTTCATTCTGAAACTTATATCTACGAATTCTGGACCATTACTAGAGATGCCCAATCGCAAGAAGAAGAAACAAAGGGACAAAGCTCCAAAAAAGAAATTGGAGTATAAATCGCAGCAAATAGGGGGGAGTATTAACTGTGGATGACAGTGATTATAGGAGACAGGAATAGGGATATTGAAATGTAAGGAAGAATATAAAGCCCAACAACAACACCAAAATTACAAACTGTGGATATCAGTGCGTATAGTAATATAAAGATACGGGAGGATTATAAATACAAAAATCCCTAGAGCATAGTAGAAATAAACAGATTCATCCTGTGGAAGTTGGAAAAGGAGAATGATTGTTATGACAGTCAGGATTAGGACAAGGATTAGAATTGGATTGAGCATTTTCACAATATTTTGGATTTGGGAATTGAGTATAGAAGTGGTGAAAACTAATGGAACGGAAAAGGTAAATTTATAATGAAAATATCAGATGTAGTAATCGGGACAAATCGTCGCATTTAATTATAGAGATCTTAATTTCCTTATTCGCCAAAGAATCAAATCTTTTAGATTTCGAAGATTTTCTTTATATTCCTTGAATTCCGGAATTCAATCGAGACAACGTCAAAAGTTAAGACGAACCTTACTTTCTAAATTCAACAGTGACTATGTCAAAAGTTAAGGCAACCTTGACTTTCCTCATCTCACCCTTTTATGTTAACTTCATTCGTGCTCTTCGAATAATCGAATTATATTATCTGTATTATTCAATAATGATAAAACTCTATTTATCAGCTTATATTCGTCAGGAAAACATTTTTATGGTTAACCATGACCACCTCACTCAAATTTCGGGACGAAATTTCTTTAACGGGTAGGTACTGTGACGACCCGGAAATTTCCGACCAAATTTAAACTTTATTCTTATATGATTCTGACACGATAAGCAAAGTCTGTAATGTTGAGTCTCAAAAACTTTGAACTGTTTTGTATATTCAATTGACCTTCGACCATTCTCGACGATTCACGAATAACTATATATAAATAGATACATATACATTAATTTGAAAATATTATTATTTGAAATAATATATGATTTAATTGTTGAAAATAAATATGAAAAATAATATGCGATGTAATGAAAACTATTATTATAAATATATAGATATATATTTATATATATAAATATGTATATAAATATTACTTGTAAATATATAAATTATATTAAATTCAATGGTTTAAAGATATATAACATAGTTATTTAGTAGTTAAACTTGCTATTTAAAACTCTTTATATATAGAAAGAGAATATATTAAAAATAAATGATTTCGAGTCTAATTAGTAAACGTCAGTAGCACTCGGTTGACGATTTGTTAGTTTTAATATAGATATTGTACATGTCCATGAAGGATTGAAATAAAAGTTGAACTGTAAATTGATTACGAATATTTTAGATTTGTCAAAAATATTTTTACTCTTTTAAGATTAAATATTAGGACTTCGTACATATAAATTGGTACAAAAAATAAATAATTACCGAACCTTTTTTATCAGGTTTCAAACAGTTAATGAGTGAAATAATTAAATATATTTAATCTAAAAATTTGAGATTTTTAGAAACACTTTTATCCGCAACTGTTTAGCAATGGACAACGATATAATAATCAAATTGAAACTGTCGGCAACACATGCCAAATAAAGGGCGTCCAACAACTATGTAACATGTTATTTCAATTACTATATACTTTAAGACTTTCAAACTTATATTCATAACATAATATAATATTTATTATTATTAATATTAATTATTATTAATATTAAATTTTATATACTGTAATACATATAGATAGATAAGAATGCAGAGAATTGGAGAGATATCTCCTCCAAAAAAATATCAACCGGCCACCCACCATCGAGCTCCAACATCACCTTACACCACCATTGAAGACCACCCGTCGGTCACCACGATCTCACCACCTCCACCACCCTTACACGAACACCCTACATACGTGATTCACCACTTCTTTTTCTATCATTCATTGATTCGGTTTCCTTTCTATTTAAACCACCACTTTCCATCGTTAGGTTATCCTAATACCATAACAAACCACCACGACCTTCTCTCTCTCCCTCTCTTCAATTATTTTTGTTTCATTTTTCTTTGCCGAACTGGAAACAACCACCACCGAGAGCTCAAACACCACTAACCAACAGTACACCACCAACCGTTGTCACCATCACTGACGGCCGACACCATGACAACCTGCAACCTGCATGATTTTTCTTTCTTCTGTTTCTTTCGGATTACAACCAAACGCCACCTTGTTGCTTCCAATTTCAGCTGTTGATAAATGAAAGCATTTCCTGTTCTGCTGTTGCCGTTCGTTATAAACCATTACCGTAAACCATCCTTACTGATGCGTTCATGTTTCTAATTCTAATTTGGAAAATATACGCGATGAAGATGGTGATATACAGTAATAAAAACAATGATGGAGATTATGATAATCACAAGATGATTTGATAATGAAACGAATTCATGATGTTGATGTTCCAAATATGGCGTTTGTTTTTTTTTTTAAAAGAAAGATGTTCACTTTTTTCTGTTTTCCTATGTCGTGAGGTTGTACAGACAATACCCACTTGGTACTATGCTTGGGCCACAACCAAATTGTTTAAATTATTGGACAGTATTATTCTTTCACATATTGGACTTGCAAATTGGGTTTGTGAATTGTTATTGGGTCGTCATTTTTGATTGGGCCGTACATGTTTTCATAATTGGGCCAAATGATTCGGTTTTTACTATTGGATCGAGATGTTTGAACATGAGGATGATAAATTGAGTTGTTAGTTTTTGAAGAGGAAACAGATTAAAAACGGGTCATATATAATTATATGGTATATTAAAACAAGAAAGCTGAAATGGAGGAATGGTCTGAGTAGTTTTCTAATTAGCGGGTCTAGTGTTCGAGCCCGGGCTACGACATTATTTTTGAAGCTATTCCCTTAAGGTAGTATACTTATTATTCCTATTATATTTTTTTTTATTATTATGACTATTATTATTATTATTATTATTATTATTATTATTATTATTATTGTTATTGTTACTAATAACATTATTATTTTCATTATTAGTAAAAGTATTAGGGATATTATAGTTATTATTATAATCACTATTATTATTATAAAATAAAACAACTTTTTATTTATTATTATCAACTTTATTTTATCAAATAGCTATTAATTAGATAAAACTATATTTACTACATATAATATAAATATATTAATTTTTCTTAAACATTGTTTTTTTTCATAAAGTATATAAAACAAATATATTTAACTAGGTTATTAATGAAACACAAAATTTATCAAGATAACATTTATAATATATATAAATCTGTTCGATTACAACTATAGGTGTTAATATATATATTTGATATAGGTTCGTGAATCCAAGGTCAACCCTACGCTTGTTAAATGACGTCATATGTATTTTTACTACAAAATACATTAAGTGAGTTTTATTTGCCCTTTTTACTCTTTACGTTTTTGGGCTGAGAATAAATGTAAATGCTTTATTAACTGTTTTACAATATTTATATACGTGAGTTTCATTAATCCTTTTTTTAAATGCTTTTGCAATATATATTTTTGGGACTGAGAATACATGCGCTGTTTTTATAACTGTTTTACGAAATAGACACAAGTACGTGAAACTACATTATATGGTTGAATTATCGAAATCGAATATGCCCCTTTTTATTAAGTCTGGTAATCTAAGAATTAGGGAACAGACACCCTAATTGACGCGAACTCTAAAGATAGATCTATCGGGCCCAACAAGCCCCATCCAAAGTACCGGATGCTTTAGTACTTCGAAATTTATATCATGTCCGAAGGAGGATCCCGGAATGATGGGGATATTCTTATATGTATATTGTGAATGTCGGTTACCAGGTGTTCAATCCATATGAATGATATTTTTGTCTCTATGCATGGGACGTATATTTATGAGAAATGGAAATATGAAATCTTGTGGACTATTAAAATGATGGAAATGATTATTTATGTTAAACTAATGAACTCACCAACCTTTTGGTTGACACTTTAAAGCATGTTTATTCTCAGGTATGAAAGAAATCTTCCGCTGTGCATTTGCTCATATTACATGGAGTCGTTCATGGCATATAGAGGTCAGAACCTCATAATGGGAACAACTGTTGAAGACTTCGTCCAGATGGATTAGGACGGGGCGTTTCAGTTAGAAACAAAGCTAGGTTGGTTTCATAAGGGTATAGGTAACAAGAGGGAATCGATTATGATGAAACCTATACCCCCGTAGCTAGACTAGAGTCCATTAGAATACTTCTTACATATGCATGTGCTAAAATCCTAAAACTATATTAAATGGATGTCAAAAGTGCTTTTCTAAATGGTGTCATAAATGAAGAAGTATATGTGTCACAACCTTCGGGCTTTGAAGATTTTGAAAAACCGTATCATGTGTTTAAACTTAAGAAATCCCTATATGAACTCAAAAAAGCACCTAGAGCTTAGTATAAGAGACTTAGAACCTTCCTTATTAATCATGGATATGAAATGGGAAAAATCGATAATACACTATTTGTCAAAAAGCATGAAAATGATTTGGTTGTTGTTCAAATATATGTTGATGATATTGTATTTGGTTCTACTAACGAGTCTCTTAGCAATGAGTTTTCTAAGTTAATGCATAATGAGTTTGAAATGGGCATGATGTGAACTCAAGTTCTTTCTCGGACTTCAAATTAAGCAACTAGAAGATGGAACATTCATCAATCAACAAAAGTATATTCATGATATACTCAAAAAGTTTGGAATGGAAAACTTATGGCTACGCCTATGGCCACCAATGTCAAGCTTACTCTTGAAGGAGAAGGAGATTCATTCGATATCACCAAGTATAGAGGAATTATTGGATCTCTTCTATACTTAACGACAAGCCGACCCGATATTATGTATAGTGTGTGCTTGTGTGCAAGATTCCAAGAGAATCCCAAAATGTCTCACGTAGAAACGGTCAAACGAATCTTTAGATACTTAAAAGGTACCTTGCACCTTGGTCTATGGTATCCGAAGTTCACCGGTGTTGACATTATGTGCTTTGCGGATTCCGACCATGGAGGATCGTTGATTGATAGAAAGAACACAAGTGGTGTATGTGCATTTATCGAACTTTGCTTAACATCATGGTTCTCTAAGAAGCAAACATCCGTCGTACTATCTACTACCAAAGCGGAATATGTTGTCGTGGGAAGAGCATGTGCACAAGTGCTATGGATGAAACAAACCTTCATCGATTAAGGTATCATCTCCTCTGAAATACCTATTTGTTGTGATAATAAGAGTGCTATAGACCTATCTAAGAATCAAATATTACACTCTATGACTAAACACATAGACATTAGGCACCACTTTTTACGTGATCATGTTCAAAAAGGTAATATTATTATTGAAAAGGTAGATTCCTTAGAAAATATTGCTGATATCTTTACTAAGCCTCTAAAAAGGAGACCTTCACTCTACTCAGGAATGGGTTATGATATTGCTCATCCACGATATGTTTCTCACGCAATATCTACCTCGTTTTACTCAGTTTTCATTTTCAAAGTGCTCGAAAAATTATGATCTTGGGTTTAATCGCTTTCTGAGTGCTATTGCAGTTCTAAGTGTAAATTTGGTGTAAAAATTGACCAAAGTGTGCAAGTGTATCAAGAAACCAGCAAAGTGCTCAACCTGGCAACAAAAACGATGTTCCATCATCAAGGAATGCCGTTCCATCTTCAAGAACGTCGTTCCAAAGCCAGGAACAACGTTCTACCTGGGAAATTTATGAAGGAAATGGAAACAGAAAAAGATGGCATTTGGAGCACGATTTAGGAACGACGTTCTTAGATAAGAAGGGCGTTCCACATTTAAGAGGATAGGAATAACGTTCCTAAAAGAGGAATGACATTCCACTACATTTTCTGGGCAGTTTTTGAAAGAGTATAAATAGAAAGAGATGAAGGGTTTCAAGATATAACATTCAATAGAAGAGTAAATTCGTGGTGGCTGATCAATTTAGGGTTTCATAGTTATTTTATTGAGTTTTCCATCAAGTTTTCATCATCTATTCCATTCCACATCAAGGATTTGAAGATTGAGTCAACATCTAGGGCTTGTTCTTCATCATCTTCATCTAGTCACTTTTGTAATTTTTTAAGTTTGGTACAATCTACTCTTGTTTATTGCTTAATGATGTTTAGATTTACTATTATAACTTGTTTATGAAACTTGATTGCTAAGGATTGTTCATATCTATGTTATTGATTGTGTTTGGATGAATATTTGAGTTGATAATTGTGGTTTGTCATTAGAATTAGTCACAAGATCCTTCATTATGCTTGTTTTGGACTTGACTTTGATTATATGAGTTGTGTATCATTTAAAGGGATTTGATTAGTGAAGCAGCTTGTACTTAAACACTTACGTGATCTAGACAATCAAATTGGGTCTTTCAAGGGATTGGGGTCTTAGTTTGGATTGGCTCTCAATTGGTTCTTAGTCAACATAGTGAAGTTGGTTTTGTTAAGGGATTTTGATCACCAAAGGGTTTTAGGGACTTTAACCTAGTCTAAGTACTAATGACAATTGCATGATTCAACTAGATTCAATTAATGAAACCTTATGGGAATTTGTAAGTGTTGATTGTGTTGAGTCCCCAAAATAATTAAGGATTTAATTATGACAAAACAACAAATATGTACACTAAAATGTTATGTGCAGCCAGCATAGATTTTTTTATGTATAGACAGCAAATATTCGGGATGATTGCCCAGCAAATCGTGAATATCAAGTGACTCAGCATAGAAGAACCAACATAGCTGGTAAGCAGCATACTACACTAAGACAGCTATGCTCTATTATAAGCATAGTGGTTTTCTAAGTGGTCTACATCAATTGTACTATTCAACAGAAGTTGAAGACAAAGTTGAATAGAAAAGGACACGTGTCGGCGGTTGACAAGTGACCTTACAAGACCACGTGGGAATGCAAAAGTTTAACGCATGTGCAGACATGTGTAATTCTTTGTCAACGCCTAGGAAACACAACATTCTATTTGTTTATTCAAATAGTGGTGCCAAACCGAATTAGGGTGTTCATGCAAATAGACACCAAAGAGGAAAGAAGAGAGCACGCTCTCTGATGCAGTTGTTCCCACAAGTATAGACATCCTATGTACCAATGGACAATAGAACAATTACATGGATAATAGGACTACTATAAATAGAAGTATCCACTATTGTAATAATTAGTGGTGTGGGTTTATTTATTTAGAGTCCAAACGTGTAATAGCTTAAGATATCCTTGATAACTATAACTTAGGTATAATCTGTATCAACCAACTGTTATTCCGCTAAGAACAGTTGTAATTCTTTGTGATTCATTTAATAAAGAATAATCGTTGAAAATTACCTTTGACTCTTATTTAAATTACTTTCTTGAATACTAATCTGTAATAACACTTAACTTAATCAAAAGAATTGTATTCACCCCCCTCCCCCCTTCTACAATACTCCTGTTGTTAATCAAGGGGCCAACAACTGGTAACATAGCTTCAGTCTTGATAATCTCATATCTTGGATCTGAATTTTCTCATGGATGCATACACAAACTCAGCTTACCTTGAAAATGAGTCATCCAATAGACCACCTAAATTTGATGAAGATGAGTACGAAACCTGTAAAGCTATGTTTTTACTCCATCTTGAGTCTGTTGACCCACTCATGCTTGGCATTGCCACTGATGGTCCATTCATCCCTACTGAAACACTTAATAGCGTTCCTGCTACAATAGACACTCCTGATATTCCTGGCAGAGAAGTTGTTCTTACCCCATCTAGATAGGTGGATGAGGATAAACGTCATGTTGGACTTGACCCTAAGATCAGAACCTTGTTAGCTATCACATTACCTAACCACTTGTTCAAACTGATTAAGGGAAAACTGAATGCTAAAGCTATATTATACTATCTTGATGTTACATATGAAGGAATGGATGAGGTTAGGCAAAATAAGATTATTGCTTTAAAAAGAGAATATGAAATGTTCTTTGCCTACAAGAGTGAGACCCTTAAGCAAACCTTCATTAGGTTTATTTCTTTAGTTGCTGACTTGCTTACCTTGAAAATCACATATACTGATTTTGAACAAGTCAACAAATTCATTGACCCACTGCCTGCTAAATGGAAACCTGTTACTGACCTATTAAGAACCACTCAGACCTTAAAGAACTTTGACATGTCATCTCTGTATGGTACACTTTGGAACCATGAGAAGGAAAAGGCCAAAATTGAGCTTAATTTAAAAGAAAACTTTAAGTCTGCCCCCACCACTTCAAAATATGTAAACTCAGATGATACTGCTCTTGTAGCTGCTGCTAAAAAGAAAGCTCAAAAAGCATTACTGGTTTAAAAGTTGATGGCAGAAGAAGAAGAGGCATTTGAAGATGATGAGGGTAGTGGTACTAGGTCTGATGAAAGCAGTGATGATAATGATATAGAAGGGTTTACTGAAGGTATGGATTTGCTGGCTAGGAAGTTCAGAAAAATTCAATCGTAGTAGAACCAGTAAGCCATACAAAGTGAGTAAGAAGCCAAGTGCTAGGTATGGTAGTAAATCAGTCAAGGGCCCCAAATCTGAGTGTTACCACTATAGAAAGGTAGGACACTTTGCATTTGAATGCATGTCCAGGAAGCCTTCATCACAAGCTAACTCTTTTTCAAAAGCTGAAAAGTACAAGAACAAGTACAAGACAATGAAGGCCCAAATGAAGGAAAGTTCAAAGACTGATAAGAAGGAGAAGAAACCAGAAAAGGTACTAGTTGCTGAACATCATGATTGGGATGAAACCAACTCATCTTAACCTTCTGATAGTGAAACTGATGAAGAGTGTGCCGATTATGCTATTGGTAAAAAGCTGTGTTTAATGGCCAGAGAAGTAGAGGAGTTGGTAGAGGAAGAAAGTGGTAGTACATTTTTAGCTGATATAAGGGAAGATGATCTGAAAAGGGATTCACCTCAATGGAAATCTGAAATGCTGGATAAGGTTGATAATTTTCGAACTTATACTGATGATGAAAAGGCTGAAATGTTTGACTACCTGAGAATTAATTTAAGCAGAGGCAGCAAACGTGAAGAATTTTTCAAAACTGAAATTAAATCTTTAAATGAAAAACTTAAATGCAAATCTGATGAAATTAAGATTTTGAAAGATGAAATTTCTAAACTTGAAAAACAAAACTATGTTTTAAAATCTCTTCACTCAGATGCAGCAGTAGTCCAAAACCAGCTTACTGACCTTGAAAGGGTGGTAGCCTCTTGGTGTACATCTGCTCAACGCACTGCCAAGTGCATTAATGAGCAGATGATTGCCCAGGTTGAGGCATTCTTTGTTGGTGACTATGCTGTTGCTGCTCATGCTGAAGTTACTTTCATAGACCCTGTGCTTGAAACTGATCCTGATGTTGTCTTGCCAAATACTTTTGCTAAGATAGTTAATGGTAACAAGGTCTTCACAAATAAGTTTGTAAGACCTACTACTAATCCACCACCTGCCATGAAAGAGATAATGGAGGACGAAGTAAGAGCAAGAGAAGCCCGTACCTCAACTGATGAGACTTCTGACCCATCTAGCATCTACTACATGACTCCAAAAGAAAGACGGATAAAAAGGGAAATTACAGAAAACAATCGAAGAAAGTTAAAATCAATTGATTCCCCTTGATGTTCGAGTTCCACCAATGCTGAGCCAGCTGATGAAAATCGTACTGGTCAACCATTAGCTATAGACAAGCCAGCAAAACGCAATACTGGAAAATCCAAGGTAGCAATCATAATTCATACTGGTCAACCAGTATCAGTATACAAGCCAGTAACTTCCTACACTGGATCGTCAAATGTCAAAGGCAAAGCAGTATACCATGATTATGGTACTGGTTCCAAGAAGAAAGCTACCCATAATGGAAAAGATAAAGTGGACCAAATTGTGGAATCATGTGCTAGGTCATCTATCACTGAGATAATGACTGTTAAGCTTGACCAGCTCATAACAGCTATATTCGAAAGCAGACCTGATCTTACTGCCCCTATTAAGTCTGTGTATGACCAGTCACCAAAACTGAAAGTGAGAAAATGCTACAAGTGTGGCAGCAAGTTTCACTTGGCCAATCAGTGTACTCAAACCCAACCCCCATCTACTGCTGCCTCTTCAAGCAGACCGTCAGAAAGGAAGAGATCATCAAAAATGACCCTTCCAGAACCCATCCTCAGATGGGTTCCCAAAAAGAACTAATCTCTTAGCTACTATGCAGGGCATTCAAAATAAACAAATCTGGTATCTCGATAGTGGATGTTCAAGATATATGACTGGATGTAAGTCCTTTCTAATAGACTATCAAGAAAATAATGGTCCAGTTATTTCATTACGAGATAATTCGTTGGGTTATACAAAGGGTTTTGATACTTTAACAAATGGGAATGTTACATTTTCAAATGTGGCATATGTCATTGAGCTTAAAGAAAATTTACTCAGCATAAGCCAACTGACAAGCAAAAGTAAGATAGTTCAATTCAGAAGGAAAATTAGCACTATTTTTGATAAGACATGAAAGCCACTACTGACAGCAAAAAGACATGAGAACATGTATCAAATTGACATGAACACAACTGTTACAATAATTAATACTTGTTTTTATTCAAAGGCAGCAGACAACCTCAAGTGGTTATGACACAAGAGACTCTCACATCTCAACTTCAAAGATATCGACAAATTATCAAGTAAAAGTTTGGTATCTGAGCTACCCACAATGTCTTATGTGAAGGACATATTGTGTGCTGGTTGTGAAAAAGGAAAGCATCATCATGCTTCATTCAAGTCAAAGCAGATTTCATCTGTTGAGAAACTATTTCACTTACTTCTTATGGATCTTTTTGGTCCTGTTAATGTTTCCAGCTGTAGTGGGAAGAAGTACACACCGGTTATTGTTGATGAATATTCCAGATACATTTGGGTATTCTTTTTGAAGCAAAAGAGTTAAGCTGCTGATGAAATTATCAATTTTATCAAAAAATGGAATTATTAAATGGGCAATTGTGAAGCAGCTAAGAAGTGATCATGGTACAGAATTCAGAAATGCTACATCAGAAGAATTTTGTGCTGACAAAGGTATTTCACAAAACTTTTCAGCTATGAGAACACCTCAATAAAATGGTGTTGCATAAAGAAGAAACAGAACTCTCATTGAAGCAACAAGATCTATGTTGGCTAAGTCTTGGTTGAAGAATTCATACTGGGCAGAAGCTGTGAACACTGCGTATTTTACCCAAAATAGATCTTTAATAGTGATACGACATCAGAAAACTGCTTATGAACTTCTCAAAGGAAGAAGACCCTCAATTTCATTTCTCCATGTATTTGGCACTCCCTGTTACATTCTAAAAAATAGGGACCAGCTTGGTAAGTTTGATGCTGATAGTGCTCCAAATGAACATATATTTAGTAGCAATATCCTCCCAATATGTAAATTATTTAGTTATAATTGTCCTATTTTAAGTTGTAATCGTTTATATTAAATAAGTGCGAAGACAAAAGGCGAAAACGACGATTTGAAGACGCAAATGACCAAAAAGATCAAATGTACAAGATACAATCCAAGTGGTTCAATTTATTGATGAGAAACGTCTAAAAATGACAAAAGTAGAAGTTGCGGAACGCAAAGTACAAGATATTAAATTATACGAAAGGACGTTCGAAAATCCGAAACCGGGACCTGAGCCAACTATCAACGCCCGACGCAACGGACCAAAAATTATGAGTCTACTATGCACAAGAATATAATATAATATTTAAATAATTATATAAATTATTTATATATTATATTATTAAATAAAAACGTCGGCAAGATAGAAAACAAGGCAACTTGGCTGGATCCTGGTGGCCATGCGATCGCATGGCCTGGTAGTTATAATCTCATGCGATCGCATGAGCCGAAAAGTCAGGCCACATTCCTATAAATTGCAAGTTTGGGCGACGAGTTTAAACACACATATACATATATACTCCCTCTGTAATAAATATATAAATATATATATATATATATATATATATATATATATATATATATATATATATATATATATATATATATATATATATATATATATATAATATAGGTTAGTTTTATATTAGATTAGTTTGAGTTATGTAAAAGTTATTTTACGGGTTTTAAAGTCAAAGTTCTGTCTGTGTAAAGCTACGCGATAAATACTCAATGCAAGTTATGTTCTCCTTTTTAAATTAATATCTTGTAACTAAGTTATTATTATGCTTATTTAAGCCGAAGTAATCATGATGTTGGGCTAAAAATATTAAAATTGGGTAATTGGACTTTGTACCATAATTGGGGTTTAGACAAAAGAACGACACTTGTGGAAATTAGACTATGGGCTATTAATGGGCTTTATATTTATTTAATTAAATGATAGTTTGTTAATTTTAATATAAAGATTTACAATTGTACATACCTATAAATAACCATATACACTCGATCGGACACGATGGGCGGGATATTTATATGTACGAATAATCGTTCATTTAACCGGACACGGGAATGGATTAATAGTCTATGGAATTATTAAAACAGGGGTGAAATTATGTACAAGGACACTTGGCATAATTGATAACAAAGTATTAAAACCTTGGGTTACACGCAGTCGATAACCTGGTGTAATTATTAAACAAAGTATTAAAACCTCGTTACAGTTTAAGTCCCCAATTAGTTGGAATATTTAACTTCGGGTATAAGGATAATTTGACGAGGATACTCGCACTTTATATTTATGACTGATGGACTGTTATGGACAAAAACCAGACGGACATATTAAATAATCCAGGACAAAGGACAATTAACCCATGGGAATAAACTAAAATCAACACGTCAAACACCATGATTACGGAAGTTTAAATAAGCATAATTCCTTTATTTTCATATTTAATTGCACTTCTAATTAACGCACTTTTTAATTATCGTATTTTACTTCATCGCACTTTTATTTATCGCAATTTCATTATCGTTATTTACTTTACGCTTTAAATTAAGTTGTATTTATTTTTAATATTTTACATTAGGTTTTAACTGCGACTAAAGTTTTAAAATCGACAAACCGGTCATTAAACGGTAAAACTTTTTTTTATTATTATTATATATAAAAATATATATTTTGTACAAATATAGTTGTTTAAAATATAGTGTAAAATAAGTCGTCTCCCTGTGGAACGAACCGGACTTACTAAAAACTATACTACTCTACGATTAGGTACACTGCCTATAGTGTTGTAGCAAGGTTTAAGTATATACATTCTATAAATAAATAAATATCTTGTGTAAAATTGTATCATATTTAATAGTATTTCGTTGTAAAAATAAAGCTATTTCATATACACCTCGCATAACATCAAGTTTTTGGCGCCGCTGCCAGGGAATCGGCGAAACGCTATATTTTTAAAATATATTTGTATAAATATATTTGTATATTATTTTTTAGAAAAACACTATAAAATTCTTAAAAAAAAAAAACTGGAACCCAGGCCCATGCGATCGCATGAGCCGGGTGTTGTAAAACCATGCGATCGCATGGCCTGACCTGACACACCCAACTGAACCTGCCGACAGCATTAATTACGGATTATTATTAATATTAAACCCTAATTAGGGTTAGTTATTATATTAATTAATTTTAGATATTAATTAATTTGTATATTTAGTTTATTTAGTTTTAATAAATTATAAAATTAATACTTTTATAAAATAAATAATATAAAAATAATATTTTTATAAAAATTATACTTTTTACAACTTTAAGTATATTTTTATATTTTGTCTCTTTTTTATTTGTTTTTAGCGTAATATTTTTGTTTTTCGCTCGTACTTAGTTTTAAACTTAGTTTTTGCCATAGTTATTTTTATTTCTAGATTTTTAGGCTTTGCCGTAAAATCCCTTAAGTGCTTTTTCTTTAGACTAAGATTTATGTGCTTTAGAGTTTTGCGACGCCGTTTTTTAGTACCTTTTTAAATTATTGCCATTTTGGGATATAGTATTTCTTTTAAGCTTTTATATTTTTTGACGCAACTTTTAATTCTTAGTTTTTAGTTCCTTTTAAGTTTTGACGCATTACTTTCTTATTTTTGTTTTCCGCCATTTATTTTTCGACGTTTTCCGACGCACTTCTTTTTCTTTCTTATTTCTCGACGATCTAGTTTTTAGGACATAGAATTTTCTATTTCTTCTCTAAAATTTCAAAAACTAAAAATTATTTTAAGTGGTTAAATTGATAGACATCCAAATTTTCTGCTTCATAGTAATAGTTGGATTTGTTAGTGGCTGAGTTGTGAGCTTCCGATTTAAAGGGTTCTGGCTCCCTGCTGCATCTATTGGCTATTCGAAACGTGGGCAAAAGCAGAAAAGTTTATTAATTTGATAACTTATATAATTTTTATTTTTATAACTAATAGGATAATTAAGTAAATGCACCACATTGTAGCTAAAATTTGGTAATAAGCGCATTATGAAAAATCTCGAGAATATTTTGGAAACTCTTTATGACATCCGAAATCAATTTAATCAATACTCTCAAACGGATGTTGATGACAATTCGTTCGGTCAATCTTGGATCACGAATGACGAAACAATAACTGGTTGTGAAATCTGTGAAGATTATCACTCAACATGGGAATGTTATTATTACGTTCCTATGGAAAATTACACACCCACGGAACCTGAATGGAACGATTATGAAGAATACAATTCAAATTGGGATTATTCCCAAGAATATATCCAAACTCAACAACCAGAAGGCGAGAAAAATTGTATGCCTGAAAATTCTTTAGATTATATGAAAATCAAACTCGAAGAACTTGATGCTCAAAATGAACAAATGAGAGAGTTTGTAAATCGGCAAGCTGAAACTCTATCAGATTACGCACCTATTGATCTGAGGAGTCATGTACAAGAAAATCTCATATCATCGAATTTTGATGAATTCGAGAGCTCCGAAATCACCAATTATCCCGATGATACTTTTTATCCAGTTTTACCAATTTCACAACATATCGACACATTAGCCTCTACCGACAAAATCATCGATCCATCAATGAATGAAGAAGAAGTAAGGGTGACAAATTGGTACTCTTGGGAAAACGATAACGTTGAAAATTTTACCCCCGAGACCAAAATGGTGAGACCAATAAGTACCATTAATGAAGAAGAATTTGCTTCGATCCTGAAATTCACCATTCCACAAACTTCCAACCCAATATTCTCAATAGACGAGTCATCTACCGAAGATGAACTACGAGCTGTAATAGATAATGACACCTCGGATTTCACCCAATTGGGTAATAGAGGTGAAACCTTTAATCCCGAGAATAAAAGGAAGGAAATGTTAGGAATTGTCCACCCTATAATATGTATGTCGGTGTATATCGATCCATTTGACCAAGAACCAGAAAAGAGACATATCCATTTACTAAAAGCTACACTTACAAAAGAATTAAGTAGTGATGATCGGGTGATTCTAAACTTTAAACCCATTGATATATTATACACCACCCGAGATGTAAATAACTGGCTCACTATTTTAATTCGTGAAACTCATTCTACCGACTTCACATGTCGTCAGCTAAGTGTGGGGAAGTCTAACCCCACTTAACGTTAAATTAGGGGTTCGGGTTAGTGCATAACTCGTTAATAAAAATGCATGATGAGTTAGGGTAAAAGACGTATTTTCAAATATTAGATAACAGTTCAGAAAAGCAACCGTTTTTGAAGAAAAACATGTGTGATAAAACAAGAAGGAATGAACGATGAGGCTCGCCATCTATCATTCGACGAGCTTTGTAATTACAAACTGGGTATTTTTAATCACTTTTCTACACTTATCACCCTCGTGAATTTATAATTATAGTCTGATTTCATGCAAATGAGGGCATTGCATGATCTCAAGTGTGGGGAAGGGTTATAAATTCTCTCGGGTTTGCACTTGGTTTATTTTCTAAATTTTGTGAAAATTTTTAAAAAAAATTTCAACTAAATGAATTCAAAATCATGTTTATATATACATATTTATGAACGATGAAAACTAGGTGTTAATACCGAAATTATCGTTACCTCGGAAAGGACATAAATTGAGAAATAACTAAAACGCTTGAATTTATTTATTAAGATATAAAAAGACGCATGAAAAAAGCCAAGTGTGGGGAGAATGTACCAAGTTATTCAATTAAAAACTATCTATCACATGTTTCTGTAAAGTTTATTGCAGGTGCTTTTGTTTTGGACTAAATTGACTGTTTTACCCACAATATTATAATAAAAATAAAAGAAAAGATGGATCTACACGATGAATCAATTCCATCATTAAAAGGAAGTAAAGTCTTTCGAAAAAGACACGCGCTTCTTGATTTAGGTCAAGAAGTTGTCGTCCAGACCAGCTGTAGGTTGACGAAAAATCTAGAAAAGTCATCTCTAAAATCGACTGGAAATCCACGGACCTCAGCATCAAACAGGGTCGCCAAGTGGTCAGACTTATCCTAACTATGAGAGGATCTGTCTCGTAAAATGGGGAGGGCGCCGTGCAAATTAGCTTGATAAGACTAATGAATCAGATCCCCAGAAAGGATAATCTCCTTAAAGATTAAAAATCAGCTTTTAAGACTGATATTACTCAATCCTAGAGATTGACCTTAAAGATTGAGAATTACAAACTCATGAAATTCGATGATATCTAAACTCGAGCTTGAACGAGAAAATATTTTGATCAAATTAAAACCGATTTGTTTTCTGAAAACCCATTTTTAATGCATTCATTACCATTGAACGTAAAATCCTAGGAATTCACCTAGAATTCATTAGGTCACCTGAACCAAATCGGGTGTCAACCGTAAGAATGGTGGTTGCATAGCATGGTCAAAGACAGGACCTTGTGCCAGACCGAAAAACTATAGGGTGAGCTTTACTATTGCTCCTACCAAGGATAGTAATTGCATCCGACACGTTATAGACCATAATTAAAAGCATGTCATGGGACATTGCCTTAACAATTGCTTGTTCAACACTTTCCTTTACAACCGGACGGTAGTTTACCGAAAGGTAATATTCGGAGCAAGTATACTGGACGTGTTGCTTTCCCAATACAAGGTTAGCAAGTGGGTGACACAAAACTGCAAGTTTTGAGCTAAAATTTTCAAATCTGAAACCCACCAAACCCACAAAAATGTTTCAAGTTATGTATTGCAAACACCGGTGAAGGGTTATTCCGGAAAACTTATCTAGGGTAAAAGCTAGATTGAATTTTTAAAAGATCAAATGTTTTCATAAAGATCCAATTTCCTTAAAGGATCTAAATTTTCATAGTCATGTGGGACTGTAAACCACGTCGTTACTATCATTTTTATACCACTGTATCAAAATCACTGATGTATAAAGTGTGAGAATAAAAAAAGTGATTCGAGTGAAGTGTGATTTTATTTCAAGTTATGTATTGCTTGAGGACAAGCAACGTTCAAGTGTGGGGATATTTGATAGTGCTCCAAATGAACATATATTTAGTAGCAATATCCTCCCAATATGTAAATTATTTAGTTATAATTGTCCTATTTTAAGTTGTAATCGTTTATATTAAATAAGTGCGAAGACAAAAGGCGAAAACGACGATTTGAAGACGCAAATGACCAAAAAGATCAAATGTACAAGATACAATCCAAGTGGTTCAATTTATTGATGAGAAACGTCTAAAAATGACAAAAGTAGAAGTTGCAGAACGCAAAGTACAAGATATTAAATTATACGAAAGGACGTTCGAAAATCCGAAACCGGGACCTGAGCCAACTATCAACGCCCGACGCAACGGACCAAAAATTATGAGTCTACTATGCACAAGAATATAATATAATATTTAAATAATTATATAAATTATTTATATATTATATTATTAAATAAAAACGTCGGCAAACTAGAAAACAAGGCAACTTGGCTGGATCCTGGTGGCCATGCGATCGCATGGCCTGGTAGTTATAATCTCATGCGATCGTATGAGCTGAAAAGTCAAGCCACATTCCTATAAATTGCAAGTTTGGGCGACTAGTTTAAACACACATATACATATATACTCCATCTGTAATATATATATATATATATATATATATATATATATATATATATATATATATATATATATATATATATATATATAATATAGGTTAGTTTTATATTAGATTAGTTTGGGTTATGTAAAAGTTATTTTACGGGTTTTAAAGTCAAAGTTCTGTCTGTGTAAAGCTACGCGATAAATACTCAATGTAAGTTATGTTCTCCTTTTTAAATTAATGTCTTGTAACTAAGTTATTATTATGCTTATTTAAGCTGAAGTAATCATGATGTTGGGCTAAAAATATTAAAATTGGGTAATTGGGCTTTGTACCATAATTGGGGTTTAGACAAAAGAACGACACTTGTGGAAATTAGACTATGGGCTATTAATGGGCTTTATATTTATTTAACTAAATGATAGTTTGTTAATTTTAATATAAAGATTTACAATTGGACATACCTATAAATAACCATATACACTCGATCGGACACGATGGGCGGGATATTTATATGTACGAATAATCGTTCATTTAACCGGACACGGGAATGGATTAATAGTCTATGGAATTATTAAAACAGGGGTGAAATTATGTACAAGGACACTTGGTATAATTGATAACAAAGTATTAAAATCTTGGGTTACACGCAGTCGATAATCTGGTATAATTATTAAACAAAGTATTAAAACCTTGTTACAGTTTAAGTCCCTAATTAGTTGGAATATTTGACTTCGGGTATAAGGATAATTTGACGAGGATACTCGTACTTTATATTTATGACTGATGGACTGTTATGGACAAAAACCAGACGGACATATTAAATAATCCAGGACAAAGGACAATTAACCCATGGGAATAAACTAAAATCAACACGTCAAACATCATGATTACGGAAGTTTAAATAAGCATAATTCCTTTATTTTCATATTCAATTGCACTTCTAATTAACGCACTTTTTAATTATCGTATTTTATTTCATAGCACTTTTATTTATCGCAATTTCATTATCGTTATTTACTTTACGCTTTAAATTAAGTTGTATTTATTTTTAATATTTTACATTAGGTTTTAATTGCGACTAAAGTTTTAAAATCGACAAACCGGTCATTAAACGGTAAAACTTTTTTTTATTATTATTATATATAAAAATATATATTTTGTACAAATATAGTTGTTTAAAATATAGTGTAAAATAAGTCGTCTCCCTGTGGAACGAACCGGACTTACTAAAAACTATACTACTCTACGATTAGGTACACTGCCTATAGTGTTGTAGCAAGGTTTAAGTATATCCATTCTATAAATAAATAAATATCTTGTGTAAAATTGTATCATATTTAATAGTATTTCGTTGTAAAAATAATGCTATTTCATATACACCTCGCATAACATCAGATGCTAAAGCTGATGAAGGAATATTTCTTGGATATTCTAACATGTCAATGGCATATAGGGTCTATAACAAAAGAAGGGGATGTTTTGAAGAATCCATTAATGTTAAATTTGATGAAAATGTCCCCACTTCACCTTCTACTCATGAAGATGAGGAGTTACTATTTAAAGAGCCTACTCAGCAAGCTCTTGATGATGAAGTAGAACCAGCAGTCATTCCCTCTCCAATCCATGCTGCTGGATTCTCTGAAGATGAGATGGAATATTCTGTTCTATCTGTTTCTAAACCATGTGGACCTACTGGCTCTACTGAAGTACTACCAATTGAGTAGAGGTCTACGGGTTCTGAAGGATCACAAGCTGGTACTGGTTCCAATAATAACGAGCAGTTGTCTTCTACTGCTATACAAACTGCTGAACCAGCTGATGATCAAGATGATGTGTTCTACAACAAGCTCACCTGTTCATAACACTAGATGGACTAAGAAGCATCCAATTGAGCAGATTATTGGTAATCTGGCTAGTGGTGTTAAGACACGGAGACATGCAACCAACAATTTTTGTATGCTTGTAAATTTTGTGTCTACCATTGAACCTACGTGTCCTGAAGAAGCAATCAAAGATCCTAGCTGGGTAGGAGCTATGCAAGAAGAGATCTCCCAGTTTGATAGGAATAAGGTTTGGACATTGGTACCTAAACCTAATAATGAAACAAAGAATATCATTAGTACTAAGTGGATGTTTAAGAATAAGATGGATGAAGATGGGACTGTGGTCAGAAACAAAGCTTGATTGGAGGCTCAAGGGTTTAGACAGGAAGAAGGGTTGGATTATGGAGAGACATATGCACCAGTGGCTAGGATGGAAGCTATCAGATTATTCTTAGCATATGCTGCTAAGATGAACTTTAGGGTATTCCAGATGGATGTTAAATTTGCATTTCTAAATGGGAAGTTGCAAGAAGAAGTCTATGTCAAGAAGCCACATGGTTTTGTAGGTAGTAAATATCCAGACCATGTTTACAAGCTAGACAAAGTTCTATATGGCCTGAAACAGGCACCAAGAGCATGGTATGAGACACTTCATGTGTATCTCACTGGTTTAGGTTTTAAAGTTAGAACAATTAATACCACTCTATTCTCAAAGGAGATATATGGTGATCTCTTGCTGGTACAGATATATGTGGATGATATTATTTATGGTTCTAAAAATGAAAAACATTGTCAAAGGTTTTCAAAACTTATATCAAACACATATGAAATGAGTTTACAAAGAGATTTGCAATACTTTTTAGGATTGCAAATTAAACAACTTGATGATGAGATTTTTATAAGTCAAGATAAATATATCAATGATATGTTAAAGAAATTTAGTCTGACCTGTTTAAAAGACATAGGGACTCCAATGGCAGCATCTATCAAAATAGATGCTGATCTCAATGGTGAACCAGTCAATATCACTGAATATAGAGGTATGATTGGGTCCCTACTTTATCTCACTGGCGATATTATGTTTGCCACATGTCTCTTTGCCAGATATCAAGCTGATCCTAAAGAGTCACATTTGCTGGCAGTAAAAAAGATATTTAGGTATCTGAAAGGTACTGCCAAATGTGGTCTTTGGTATCCCAAAGACCAGGATTTTTAACTAATTGGGTATTCAGATGCTGATTTTGCAGGATGTAAAATAGACAGGAAAAGTACTACTGGTGGTTGCCAGTTACTGGGTGGGCTAGTCAGCTGGACAAGCAAAAAGTAAAATATTGTGTCCACATCTACTGCTGAAGCAGAATATGTTTCTGCTGGTAGTTGTACTGCTCAAGTACTATGGATGCAAAGCCAACTGAAGGACTATGGTGTTCATGTTACAAAAACTCCAATCTACCGTGACAACACCAGTACAATTGCCATTACCAATAATCATGTGATGCATTCAAGGACAAAGCACATTGATGTTCGATATCATTTCATAAGGGATCATATTCAAAAAGGAGATGTGGAGCTTCACTTCATTTCAACAGACCAGCAGTTAGCAGATCTTTTCACAAAGCCCTTAGATGAGAAACGTTTTAACTACCTCATCTCTGAGCTGGGTATGCTTGAACTTTAAAATAAAAGACACCTTTGTTGGTGTGCTAGTTCAACATCATATAGGACAAACCAGCATAACACAACCTTTTGTTTACTGCCTATGTGTCAAAGAATCAGCACAACAAGGTCTTTATAATGGTTATAATATGTAAAATTAAGTAATAAATAGCTCACAACATTTATTTGATACCTTAAAATTGAATCTCATTTAACTCCATTGATTTAAATTAAATACACGACATATTAAATGTAACAAAAGAATTTTTGTATTTAATACAAACTTTATTTTGTTGTCTTTAACTTCAATTTTGAATTAAAACCTACTGCCTTTAATGACTAATGGGAGTGATGAGTGTCCAAGCCGATTAAACGTCATATTAACAGTCTGATGTCCCTCGAAAACATGCCAGTCTGTCAATTCTGTCCACGCGCTTGCAGATGACAGTTACCATTTTCTCTCTCCTGCACTTTTTCCACCCATCCGAAAGGTTAAATAGGGTGTTCCATTTTCCATAATAACCTTCGATTATTAAACTTTCAAAATTCACCTTTTTCTCTCAAAATCCCCAAATCTCCAAATCTTCAATCTTCAACAATTGCAGAACAACAACCACAAACAATTATGAACTAACCAGAGGAATAACTACAACAGCAACCTGAACAACCTCATCAGCAATAACCTAAACAACAACCACAACCCCAACCTGAAAAACACAATGAACCTGAATCATTGTTTGCCCTGCATCCAAGTTTGATACAGGCGGATCCTGCACCTGCTCATGATCAAATCTGCCTATCTAGAGGCAATGCTATTCACTTTCTCTCTCTATTCCTAAAGAAAAAGCTAACATGGGTTATGAAACCATGATTGATTATGTGAGTCGATCTCCACTTGCCATATTTATCACTGGCGTTCCTTCATGATTCTATCCAGCTTGTTTAGGCAGATTCTTGTATATAGCAATGATGGCCAATACTCAACAGGGTACTCCATGTGTTCGTGGCATGGTTACTGAAACCGTGACCTGCTCTATAACCGTTGATGCTATTCGACGAGCTCTTCAACTACCAGGTGGACCATTTGTTGATTCACTACCGAGTGATGATTTTAGGAGAGAAGTTTTGGAGGCTATTGGATATGCTGGTCCAGTGGCCTACAGCCTTTTAAGGAAGAACATGACTCCCCTATGGTATTACTTTTTTGGTCTGCTGACACAATGCATCAGCCAAAATTCTGGAAGTTTTGACGAGTGCTCTGACTTTGAGCTCAAGATTGGTCATGGGTTGTTATTCAATCACAACATTGATTATGCTGCTGAGATATACTTAAGGTTAAGGGAAATGGTGCTTGCACCAAAGAGAAGCAATTTGATCCCCTTCCCAAGGTTTTTAAGCTTGGTTTTTGAAAATGAGCTGGGTGATGCTTACAAGCAAATTAATGATCTTTCCATCGACCTGCCATTAAAACAAGGGGGATGACTAAAGAAGCACCAGCTACTCCATATACTGGTCTGATGCCAGGGATGCTCGAGTATCTTGCTGCTCGGGGTGGAGCTACCCAAGTGACTTCCTCTGGTCCTGCACCAGCTGAGGGGGAGGGAGCTCAGCAAAAGCCAGCCAGGAAAAGTAAGTAGCCAGTTACCATAACTGGAACAGCCACCGTCATAGAAACTGGTAAAGCAGTAGTTGTATTAGAATCTAGTGCTCTTTAATCATAAAGAACAGCCCTAGTCTTATATACTGACTACCCACTTCTAGTTTTGGAATCCGTTGCTCATCCATTTCTTGGTAATAGGCAAAGCTAAACGAGTGAAAGTTGGCTCCAAGCAGACCACATGGGAGAAGGCATCAGTCTCAACTGCTGCTCCTGAAAAGGATGCTGCTATGGAACCTGGTGAGTCTCTAGACCAAACAGCATAATTAACTAACATTATTAACAATCTCTTATCTGCTGACTTAAATGCTCACAAGCTGACTGGTTTTAAAACTAGTGTTAAGAGGAGTAGCAACCCATACTCTTCTAACCAGGCACTTCCACATTTTTCAAAACTGTACTTCAAGAAATATCCTCTGCTGACAGCACAACCAGCAGAGAACATACTTACCCCCAAAGTAGACTTGAGCTAGGTCCTCATCATGTTGAACCAGCTCAGGCTACTGCTCAGGCTACTGCTCAGGCTACTGCTCAGCCCACTTATAACTTGGATCATGATAAGAGTCACACTAATATATCTAAACGAGCTAAACTCTTACACAATCTGAGTCATCATGTGTTGCTAATGAGTCAGCAGAGTCACAGCTCCAGTTACAGAAACCATACTCTGTCTCAATCGAAGGGCTAACTAAAACACACGTTTATCCCCAGAGACCAACATCAGATGCAAATATTGAGTCAAATTTATTTGATTTTGCTATTGTTAACATAACTTGTTCCATTGTTTCTGATCTTAGCAGGGTAGCTGATATTGTGTCTACTGATGTTGTGGCTGGTACTGGCGAGCCTTCTGTTGCTGCTAGTACTGGTCCTGATACAGCTGTTGATAAATCAATTGCTGCTGGTGATGTTGGGAATGAAGTGGTTGTTGGTTCCACTATTCCTACTGTTAATGAGGAGATGGCTACTGCTGATGATTCTGTTATTCCTCCTCCTATCCCTAGTGATACTGCTCTAACTACTGATTTTGAAGTAGTTGATGATGTGACTACTGCACCTTCTCCTGCTATTGATGAGGTTATTGCTGATAGAGTGGTTGATACTACCATTACTGGTGGTATTCAAGACGATGCTCATGTTATTTTTCCTGAGGAGGTTTTGGTTTCTGATCTTACTGGTACTATTAGTATTCCAGATGTTGCTTCTACCGCTTCTAGAGAATTCATTACTATGGATGCTACTGGTAATCTTACTGTTCATGATACAACATCGGATACTTTCTTTAAAAGTGTTGTGGACACTATTGCTCCACCTACTGCACAGTTATCTACTGCTGATACTGAATCTCAAGTCACACAACAGGATGCAGGTACCAATGCTACTGCCACTGTTGAATCTTCTAAGGCTAGATTCAATTAATGCAAGCTTATGGGAATTTGTAATGTTGATTGTGTTGAGTTTTCGAAATAAGTAAGGATTTAATTATGACAAAACAGCAAATATATACACTAAAATGTTATGTGCATACAGCATAGGTTTGTTTATGTATAGACAGCAAATGTTGCTGTGTCGAGTGTTTAGTATGCTGCCTGGTCTGCCAGCACAAGGTAGACAATATTCTTTAATTGGCACAGGATGAGTGCCCAGCAAATCATGATTATCAAGTGACTCAGCATAGAAGAACCAGCATAGCTGGTAAGCAGCATACTACACTAAGACAGCTATGTTCCATTACAAGCATAGTGATTTCCTGAGTGGTCTACATCAATTGTACTATTCAACAGAAGTTGGAGACAAAGTTGAATAGAAAAGGACACGCGTCGGCGGCTGACAAGTGACCTTACAAGACCACGTGGGAATGCAAAAGTTTAACGCATGTGTAGACATGTGTAATTCTTTTTCAACGCCTAGGGAACACAACATTCTATTTGTTTATTCAAATAGTGGTGCCAAACCGAATTGGGGTATTCCTGCAAATAGCTACCAAAGAGGAAAGAAGAGAGCACGCTCTTTGATGCAGTTGTCCCACAAGTACAGACATCCTATGTACCAATGGACAATAGAATAATTATATGGATAATAGAACTACTATAAATAGAAGTATCCACTATTGTAATAATTAGTGGTGTGGGTTTATTTATTTAGATTCCAAACGTGTAATAGCTTAAGATATCCTCGATAGCTATAACTTAGGTAAAATCTGTATCAACCAACTATTATTCTACCAAGAACAGTTATAATTCTTTGTGATTCATATCAATGAAGAATAATCGTTGAAAATTACCTTTGACTCTTATTTAAATTACTTGCTTGAATACTAATCTGTAATAACACTTAAGTTAATTAAAAGAATTGTATTTAAACCCCCCCCCCTCCTCTACAATACTCTTGTTGTTAATCAATGGACCAACAGTTTGATCATAAGAACATCTAGTAGGGATACTAGTCCAAAGTTTGAACACAATTAGCTCTTAAGTGAACCATTGAACAATCCTAATGATTCAAGTAGATTAAGCAAGTGTAATTGCAATAGTTTTCTTAATATCTAAAATTCAAAACGCCCCCCAACCAAACAAACCTTAGGATGATTATGAGTTTTCATTGATTCAACTAGCAATCACCGCTCTCTTGGGACGAACCTTAAATGGAAAACTTGCTAATTACAACTACCAAGTTATTGTTTCTCGAATGCTTGTCACATAGTTGATCTACGTTTAAATATAAAATTTGAAGATAAAATATATGTTTGTGAAACGAGCATCAGGTTGGGTATGATGGAACTTGTGCTTTAATTAAACCTACCGAAGACGTGCGGTCGAACCACGGTCGACCGTAGGGTCAACCGCACAATAGCTGACTGCTGTTTTGTCTTTTTCATTACCATCTTTATTATCCAAACCACTTTTTCACCAACCCCACTCCTTCCTTAAACCCTAACCACTAGATTCCACATTTCATTTTCTCTCTTCTCTCCAACATCTAGTAGTCCTCAAAGGTAAGCATCCAAATCATTTTTAATCTTGCTTACTTTAAAAATTTTCTCATGTAATTCTTAAATACTTGCATAATTTCATATGAGAATAATTTTAGTGTCTTTCATAACTAATATGAAAACTTGTTTTGATGCATAATCTATCAACTTTGTGCCAAGTAGGAAGTTTTTCTTGCATAATCCATACAAGTTGATTTCTTTTCAAATAACTCATGCACACACAAATGTTTGACCAAACTCTTGTGATAATTATCAATCTCATGATACTTATCAAACAATGGCAAACAAAAATTGAAATGATAAACCTTATCTAACTTTTCAAAATGGCACACCTTACTTGTTTTCAAAAATGTGTCTAGACAAGAATTAATCGACACTTGTCCATCATATAGGTTTTCAAAATCATGTTATCAACATGAATTTTTGCTAAAATATTCATGTTCCTAAGAAATGATTAACACACGAGGGCAATGTGCGGCATATCACCAACAATAAATGGAAACTCGAACCCTTCTTGAAGAAAGAGTTGTTCACTATGATGAATTTCCAAACCTTCACAAAACATTCACTCAAAAATAATGTTTCTCCTTCTTAAACCTAGATGAAGTCATCTACCCACCACTTATCCAAGAATTTTATGCCAACTTCGAATTTGTCAACCCTAATCAAGTCAAATTTAAACTCGGTAGGAAAATTCACACTTGGCCTCTTTCATACTTTGCTTCAGTTATGAGAATTCCCTAACAAGATCATAATTTCTAAACTCCTCGAACCGATCTTAGATCCTTGCATCCAGCATATCCTGTACAAGAAGTACTATCCGCCATCACTCACTCGGAAGTACATCACAATCTCAATCACTGCATCCGTGTTCGAGACTCCTAGATTCTTCATGATCTTCAACTCCTTCTGACCGTCATCCGACATAATAACTTTTGTAGGAAGAATTCTGTTGATCATCTCTCGGGAACTGAGTAGCCATCCTATGGTCCTTTCTATCAAACGAAACCATAAACTTAGCCTTTGTCATGACTCAATGAATGGGAAATCTTCGTAATCTTCCTAATCATCCACTTCCCTATTCCATTCATCTCAATTTAGTCTTCCGACACCTAGGAATGACAACTCCCCTAGAGATTCCTCGCTCCGTGTCAACCACCCCCTTACTTTTTGGATTGCCACTCCTATCACTATCCTCTCATCCGAATCTGAGGACTCGGATATCTCGGATGCCGTCAGCACCAATGCCAATTACCTTTAAAAATTATGGTTAGGATTGTCTTAAGGGCGGATTGTTATGTTAAATCTAGTCTATGATTAAGACTTATGATGTGTAATGCATTATGTACTCATATGACTTATGTGTGTACTAATGATCTTTTCTATGAGTTTTATATTGCAGATTTCAAGGGGTAGCTATATCATCAACCATTATGTACCATTGAAGGGGGAGCATTACTCTAGGGTGCGCTTAGTTCCATGGGGAGCTAACCTTTTTTCTTCGACAAAAAGGGGAGAAAGTGTATGGTAAGTGATGTTAACACATGTGTTGTATTATACGCTTAAGCACACTTACATAGGTTTGTCATCATCAAAAAGGGGGATAATGTTGGTTAGTAATCCAATATTAATATTCAAATGTTAAACACTTTGTTTTGATGATGACACCAAGTCTTATGTGCTTACAACAACATAGAACAACACAAGTTCATGAGTTTACACTATCTCTAGCAAACGAGCAATACACAAAACCGTTTAGTCAAAAAAGTCATTTGAAAAACACTGAAGGAAGCACAGTTGGGTCCACGGTCGACCGTAGGTCTAACCGTGGATGTCCTATACCTTTTTTTCTTCGAAACAAGGTACACGTTCAGCCGTGGGTCGACTGCAAATTCCCACTGTCCGAATATTTGATCGAAAAATGTTTGAATACTTTGGGGCATCTATAATTTACAAAACTTGTTTAAACATACTTAGAATAGTTGCCCCCTTCATATTCAAATGAGTTTTGGTCACTAAAACACTAATCTTGGTTAATCACACTTAGTGACACCTTAATGACACTTTTAGCTTATGATTAATGTGCAACATTCAAGTGTGGCTAAAAGTTCCTTTTCAAAGTGTATTTTTATAAATCTAAATTAAAAATAAAAAAACTTAAAGATGGTCATTAAGTCCCAATTAAGAGATGCTCTACTCTTGATTAACCATTAAGCACTAATCATGTGTTTAATAAGAGTTTAGTGTAAACTCCCAAAAGTTTTCATATAAAAACAAGTTAGTCTAATTTGGAAGCTTGCAAGTAGCCAATGATTGCACATTCTTGCAAAATTAATATCAAAAAAAGGGTTGAAGACTTGTGACTTGAAGTTTGGAAGCTTATGGTTGTCATGGGATCAAAATTATGCATTTGCCTTAAAAGGAAATCAATGACACACCTCTAGTAAAATGTGACTTTCCTCTTTCAAGCCAAGGTCAACTTCAAAGAATGCTTCCAAGACAAAAGGGGTAATGCAGGTCTTTTCAGATATTTTTGGCATCTAATTGCAGCCATCTAATAAAGTAAAAAGACAAAGATAAAGATCTCAAACGGCTACAAAATTCAGAGATCAGAGCTGCACGGTCGACCGACGGTCGACCTTGGGGTGAGCCTGTAGTGACCCGAACTTTTCCATGATTATTCAATGATTATATATTAAATGAATACTATATTTGCATGATTAAATGTTTCTAACATGTTAAGCAATCAAACTTGTTAAGACTTGATTATTTGAAATGAGTTTCATGTAGACAATTGACCATCCAAGTTGACCGACGATTCACGAACGTTAAAACTTGTAAAAACTATATGTTGATATATATATGGACATATATGTAACGATTATCATTGTAACGACATTTTAAAGTATATATATCATATCAAGATATATTCATTTTTGGTGATTTGTGTCACCAATATGATTTAATTGTAATGGGATTAAATTGTTAACCAAAATAACCTTGTTAAATATCAAACAAGTTTGGGGAAAGTGTGGAGTGCACAATTGTTTGAATTTATCTTGATTATGACGGGGGTTCGGGGCAGCGCCCCCGATAGCGGGGTCCAAGGGGTGGCAACCCCTGGCAGGGTCCAAGGGGCATTCAGTATCGCTTTAATAAAAATGTGTTAAAAATTTGATTTTAAGATTTCAATAACATTAAATAAGATCGTTAACTAAGACACATATCAAAGTACTTCTACTTAGCAAAAATGCTTACAATTACATTTCCATTCATTTTTCATCAACAATTCTACTCGTTGTCATTCAGTATTCGTACCCGTATTATACACAGTTGCTAGACGTACTTACTATGAGTATATACCAATAGGAACTAGCATGGGATTCCATTATTGATTATGTCATGCATGACTAATCAAATTTAACTTCTATCATGAACTAGTCAACTAACTAGAGCTCCTTTTAACCCCACTCACCACTCATCATTCACCACTCACCAATCAATCCATTTCACTTCCAATTCTCTTTCTAATTCTCTCTAAACACACACACACACACTTAGGAACGAAATTTCCATTAAACTAATCATCATCTTCATAAAAAAATTACTTCAAGAATCAAGCTATAATCATCATAGGAAGAATACTTCGAAAATCCTTTCAAGTTTGCTAGTTTACTTTTAATCTTCCAAATCCATTCCAAGTAATCATCTAAGATCAAGAAACCTTTGTTAATTATAGTAGGCTATCTTTCTTATTCAAGGTAATACTCATATCTAAACTTTGATTCGATTTCTATAACTATAAACTATCTTGATTCGAGTAATAATCTTACTTGAAATTGTTTTCGTGTCATGATTCTGTTTCAAGAACTTCCAAGCCATCAAAGATCCATTCAAGCTCAAGATTATTTTTGTCATTTCCAGTAGGTTTACCTACTATACTTGAGGTAGTAATGATGTTCGTAACATCATTCGATTCATATATAAATAACTATCTTATTCGAAGATTTGAAAACGTAATCACTAGAACATAGTTTAGTTAATTCTAAACTTGTTCACAAACAAAGTTAATCCTTCTAACTTGACTTTTAAAATCAACTAAACACATGTTCTATATCTATATGATATGCTAACTTAATGATTTAAAATCGGAAAACACGAAAAATACCGTAAAATCGGACATACGCCGTCGTAGTAACACTGCGGGCTGTTTTGGGTTTGATAATTAAAAACTAT